>NW_027423006.1:215000-642500 GCF_048934315.1 Petromyzon marinus
CACACACACAGAGACACACACACAGAGACATACACACAGAGACACACACAGAGACACACACAGAGACACACACACAGACACACACGGAGGCACACACACAGAGACACACACACAGAGACACACACACAGAGACACACACACAGAGACACACACAGAGACACACACACACAGAGACACAGTGACACACACACACAGAGACACACACAAAGAGACACTCACACACAGAGACACTCACAGACACACAGAGACACACACACACACACACAGAGACACTCACACAGAGACACTCACACAGAGACACACACACACAGAGACACACACAAAGAGACACTCACACATAGAGACACTCACACAGAGACACACACAGAGACACACAAAGAGACACTCACACATAGAGACACACACGGACACACAGAGACACACACAGACACGCACAGAGACTCACCCACAGAGACAATACACAGAGACATTCACACACAGAGACACTCACAAAGAGACACACACAGAGACACTCACACAGAGACACTCACACACAGAGACACACTCACACAGAGACACTCACACACAGACACAGACACACACAAAGACACAGACACACACAAAGAGACAATCACACACAGAGACACTCACACAGAGACACTGACACACAGAGACACACACAAACACACATACACACAGGCAGACACACACAGAGACATAGACACACACACAGAGACACAGAGACACTCACATACAGACACTCTACACACAGACATACACACACACAGAGACAGAGACACACAGACACACACACAGACACACACACATAGAGACACACAGTGACACACACACACACAGAGACACACACAAAGAGACACTCACACACAGAGACACTCACAGACACACAGAGACACACACACACACACACAGAGACACTCACACAGAGACACTCACACAGAGACACACACACAGAGACACACACAAAGAGACACTCACACATAGAGACACTCACACAGAGACACACACACAGACACACAAAGAGACACTCACACATAGAGACACACACAGACACACAGAGACACACACAGACACGCACAGAGACTCTCCCACAGAGACAATACACAGAGACATTCACACACAGAGACACTCACACAGAGACACACAAAGAGACACTCACACAGAGACACTCACACACAGAGACACACTCACACAGAGACACTCACACACAGACACATACACACAGACACAGACACACACAAAGGCACAGACACACACAAAGAGACACTCACACACAGAGACACTCACACAGAGACACTGACACACAGAGACACACACAGACACACATACACACAGGCAGCCACACACAGAGACATAGACACACACACAGAGACACAGAGACACTCACATACAGACGCTCTACACACAGACATACACACACACAGAGACACACAGACACACACACAGACACACACACACACAGACACACACACACAGACACACACACACAGACACACACACACACAGACACACATACACACAGAGACACTCAAACAGAGAGACTCATACACACAGACACACACACACACACAGACACACATACATACACACAGACAGAGACACACAGACACGCACACAGAGACACACACATAGACAAAGCCACTGACTTGTCTCCAAGGGTAAGACCTCAACCACGACCCAGGGCAAGGAGATTGGTGAGGCCCCCGGTGATGACGATGAAACGGTGGCTCTGACGCGCAGGTGATAGCGGTCACCGGGATGCCGCAGAGCTGAGGAGACATCGCACCGAGTCTCTGTTGTTGCAGCGCAGACGGTCCGCCAGTGGGCTCGTCCATAGCTGCACAGACAGAGACACGGGGAGGAGGTGGTGAGGAGTGGGTGGGTGGGTGAGTGGGTGGGTGGGTGAGTGAGTGGGTGAGTGAGTGAGCAAGCGGGTGAGTGGGCGAGTGAGAGAGTGGGTGAGTGAGTCAGTGAGTGAGTGGGTGGGTGAGTGAGTGAGTGAGAGAGTGGGTGGGTGAGTAAGTGGGTGAGTGAGTGGTTGAGTGAGTGGATGGGTGAGTGAGTGGGTGGGTGAGTAAGTGGGTGAGTGAGTGGTTGAGTGAGTGGATGGGTGAGTGAGTGGGTGGGTGAGTGAGTGAGTGGCTGAGTGAGTGGGTGAGTGAGACAGTGGGTGGGTGAGTAAGTGGGTGAGTGAGTGCGTTAGTCAGTGAGTGAGTGGGTGGGTGAGTTGATGGGTGAGTGAGTGAGTGAGGAAGCGGGTGAGTGGGCGAGTGAGAGAGTGGGTGGGTGAGTAAGTGGGTGAATGAGTGCGTTAGTGAGTGAGTGGGTGGGTGAGTTGATGGGTGAGTGAGTGGGTGGGTGAGTGGGTGAGTGAGTGAGTGGGTGAGTGAGTGGCTGGGTGAGTGAGTGAGCGACCATCTCACAGTTTGCTCTCCACTCTGTAGGTGACGCTGCTGGTGGCGGGGTTCACGTCAGCTGGTTCCCAGCGGAGTTGTGTCAGCAGGTCTCGAGACTCCACGCGCACATTCAGTGGGGAAGCCGGGGCTGGGGAGATGGGCAAACGGCACTCAGTGTGCGCTAACCACTGCACCACCGCTCCCCACACTCACACACAGTGCGCTAACCACTGCACCACCGCTCCCCACACTCACACACAGTGCGCTAACCACTGCACCACCGCTCCCCACACACTCAGTGCGCTAACCACTGCACCACCGCTCCCCACACACTCACACACACAGTGCGCTAACCACTGCACCACCGCTCCCCACACACTCACAGTGCGCTAACCACTGCACCACCGCTCCCCACACTCACACACAGTGCGCTAACCACTGCACCACCGCTCCCCACACAAACACAGTGCGCTAACCACTGCACCACCGCTCCCCACACACACACACAGTGCGCTAACCACTGCACCACCGCTCCCCACACTCACAAACAGTGCGCTAACCACTGCACCACCGCTCCCCACACTCACACACAGTGCGCTAACCACTGCACCACCGCTCCCCACACTCACACAGTGCGCTAACAACTGCACCACCGCTCCCCACACTCACAGTGCGCTAACCACTGCACCACCGCTCCCCACACACACAGTGCACTAACCACTGCACCACCGCTCCCCACACTCACACAGTGCGCTAACCACTGCACCACCGCTCCCCACACACTCACACAAAGTGCGCTAACCACTGCACCACCACTCCCCAAACTCACACACACAGTGCGCTAACCACTGCACCACCGCTCCCCAAACTCACACACAGTGCGCTAACCACTGCACCACCGCTGCCCACACACACTCACACAGTGCGCTAACCACTGCACCACCACTCCCCACTCACACAAAGTGTGCTAACCACTGCACCACCGCTCCCCACACTCACTCACACAGTGCGCTTACCACTGCACCACCGCTCCCCACACTCACACACACAGTGCGCTAACCACTGCACCACCGCTCCCCACACAGACACTCACACAGTGCGCTAACCACTGCACCACCGCTCCCCACACTCACACACAGTGCGCTAACCACTGCACCACCGCTCCCCACACTCACACAGTGCGCTAACCACTGCACCACCGCTCCCCACCCACACAGTGCGCTAACCACTGCACCACCGCTCCCCACACTCACAGTGCGCTAACCACTGCACCACCGCTCCCCACACACACAGTGCGCTAACCAATGCACCACCGCTCCCCACACTCACACCGTGCGCTAACCACTGCACCACCGCTCCCCACACACTCACACAAAGTGCGCTAACCACTGCACCACCACTCCCCAAACTCACGCACACAGTGCGCTAACCACTGCACCACCGCTCCCCAAACTCACACACAGTGCGCTAACCACTGCACCACCGCTCCCCACACTCACACAGTGCGCTAACCACTGCACCACCGCTCCCCACACACACAGTGCGCTAACCACTGCACCACCGCTCCCCACACTCACAGTGCGCTAACCACTGCACCACCGCTCCCCACACACACAGTGCGCTAACCACTGCACCACCGCTCCCCACACACACAGTGCGCTAACCACTGCACCACCGCTCCCCACACTCACACAGTGCGCTAACCACTGCACCACCGCTCCCCACACTCACTCACACAGTGCGCTTACCACTGCACCACCGCTCCCCACACTCACACACACAGTGTGCTAACCACTGCACCACCGCTCCCCACACACACACTCACACAGTGCGCTAACCACTGCACCACCGCTCCCCACACACACACTCACACAGTGCGCTAACCACTGCACCACCGCTCCCCACTCACTCACACAGTGCGTTAACCACTGCACCACCGCTCCCCACACTCGCTCACAGTGCGCTAACCACTGCACCACCGCTCCCCACGTCCACCACAACCTGGCACCCGATGTATCGACCGGCCCGGCTCACCGTGGCTGCTGCACCACGTGAAGAGGTGGAGGAGGAGGAGCAGCAGGAGGAGGAAGAGTAGGCCAAGTCTAGAGACGAGTTGACGCATCGCCATGGAGCGATCTTTAGTCACGTGGAGAGAAATTCGATTCCCGATTCGATTAAATATACTCGCATTGATTCTTAATGGGATAACATTAGGAATCGATTATTGTAGAGTAACGGATGTATAGAGTCGATTTCATTTGGGATAACATGGGAATCGATATACGGTTGATTAAGCTAATTAAATCGATTTCCGTTCGGATAACATGAGAATTAAGCGGTCGAAAATGAATCTTAATGAATCGATTCCTACTTTGATTACATGAGAATTGAACATGATCGACTATCGTGTGTGGGTGTGATGCCCACCTGTGTGTGTACCTGTGTGTATGTACCTGTGTGTGTGTGTACCTGTGTGTGTGTACCTGTGTGTGTGTACCTGTGTGTGTGTACCTGTGTGTGTGTGTACCTGTGTGTGTACCTGTGTGTGTGTACCTGTGTGTGTGTGTACCTGTTTGTGTGTGTACCTGTGTGTGTACCTGTGTGTGTGTACCTGTGTGTGTGTGTACCTGTGTGTGTGTACCTGTGTGTGTGCCTGTGTGTGTGTACCTGTGTGTGTACCTGTGTGTGTACCTGTGTATGTGTGTACCTGTGTGTGTACCTGTGTGTGTGTGTGTACCTGTGTGTGTGTACCTGTGTGTGTGTACCTATGTGTGTGTACCTGTGTGTGTGTACCTGTGTGTGTGTATCTGTGTGTGTCTACCTGTGTGTGTGTGTGTACCTGTGTGTGTGTGCCTGTGTGTGTGTACCTGTGTGTGTACCTGTGTGTGTCTACCTGTGTGTGTGCCTGTGTGTGTGTGTACCTGTGTGTGTACCTGTGTGTGTGTACCTGTGTGTGTACCTGTGTGTGTGTACCTGTGTGTGTATCTGTGGTCCGGCAAAACAACCCCCTACCTCCTCGCGGTGCCGGACGGGCAACTCTGTCGTGGACAGCGCTGTGGGGGGAGATCCAATTTTGATTGGCTCCTCCCCTCATGGCATATGTGTCCACCACAGGGGCTAAACGGGGGCTCTGGACGGGTGCGAGGGGCTGGTAACCCCTCCACCTTCAATTAATTACCACGAAACCACGAATTAAACTGAAATATGTAACAACTAAGCTTGTGCCGGAGGCCCCGGGGGGCCAGGCGTCTATGACGTCTCCTGGCCAAACCCCAATTGGCGGAGCCAGGAGATTGAATACCTACCCTCGGGGCTACTCCAGAAACAACGAAAAGCCACTACGGGTGGCCACGTGGAATGTTCGAACGCTCACTGCAGAGGAGAGGCTGCCACTCCTCTGTCGGGAGCTGGACCGGTACCGCCTGGATCTATGCGGCATTCAGGAGGTCAGGTGGACCGGCTCTGGCTCCTGCCACCATGAGGGGTGGACAGTCCTCTACTCGGGGCAGCAGACTGCCAAACAACAGGGTATGGGTCTTCTTTTGAACAAAATAATGAAGGGGGCGTGGGAGCGTGGCGGTGAGGTGTGGGAAGCTGTAAGCCCCAGGCTACTTTGGGCTCGCCTTCCCATCAACCGGAGGCGAGGAATGGTGGTCGTGGTTACTTATGCCCCCACCGAAGATGAACATCCGTGGAGGGATGCAGGCAAAGCCGATGAGTCAGATGCCTTCTATGACCTCCTGTCACAGGTGCTGGCTAAAGTGGCCCCTCGGGAGAGAGTCATCATGTTGGGTGACTTCAATGCCCGAGTTGGTCATGATACTGGCACCTGGTCTGGAGTGATTGGAGGGCATGGGCCAGATCAGCTCAATAACAACGGTAGGAGGCTGCTAGATTTTTGTGCAGCCCATGGGCTTGTAATTACCAACACGCTGTTCCGGCATCGGCGCATCCACACAACATCATGGATGCATGCCGGGTCTAAGCAAGAACATCTGCTGGACTACATAGTGACGGACCAGCGAATGCGAGCCCATGTCCTTGACACCAGGACCTACCGTGGAGCTGATCTGCCCTCTGACCATCGACTAGTCATCTGTAAGATGCGCCTGCCATTCTTCCACTCCGGTGGTGGGTGTACACCCAGGACCCCATTCCAACCTAAAGTGGCCTGGTCTCAGTTATCTGATGAAAGTTGCAAGCGAGAATTTCATCATCGCTTGCGGCTGGGATTGGCATCGTCCCCGACTCCTCCTGATGTCGAGGGTAAATGGGCGAGGTTTAGGACTGTGACTCATGCAGCTGCAATGGCTGCTTTGGGTACGCGGTCCAGACCTCCCCAGACACCCTGGATGAGAGAGGAGTTGTTCAGGATGGTTGAAAAAAAGCGACAGGCCCACTGTCATCGGCTACAGAATCCCACGTCAGAGAATGAGGAGGCTTACCGCAGCCTTCGCTCGGAGGTTCGGAGAGCCGTGAGGCGCTGCAAGGATGGGTGGTGGTCGCGGGTTGCTGAGGAGATGGAGTCTGCCTCAGTGGCCCGTGATCACAAATCTCTATTTAACTCCATCAAAAAAGTAACCTGCATCGCCACACCGATTACCATCATTAGGGGAAAAAACGGTGATCCAATTTCCGACCCCCAGGAACAGGTTTGCAGATTTGCTGAGCATTTCTGTGAGGTCCTGGGGGAGGGAAAATCCCTCAGCCAGGAAAACATCGTGGCACAAAGTGAGGATGACCCTGCTGAGGCTGCGGTGCCTCAAATATTGGATGAAGTCACCCCCTGTGAGTGGCTGGCTGAGGTGCCATCTGCTGAGGAAGTATTGAAGGCGATCCGGAGTCTGAGACCAGGAAAGGCAGCGGGCAGAGATGATCTCCCAAGCGAAATGCTGAGGGAGGGTGGCGTTTGTGCACAGACTGCCCTATATGACATCATAACAACAGTCTGGACCACTGGATGGGTTCCGCAGGATTGGAAGGATGCCCTGGTGGTCCCCCTTTTTAAGAAGGGGGACCGCACAGACTGTAACAACTACAGGGGCATCTCACTCCTCAGTGTGCCGGGAAAGGTCCTGGCAAGGATTATTCAGCATCGCCTTGCCAGGCACGCTGAGGAGAGGCTTGTGGAGCCCCAATGCGGTTTCAGGAAAGGGTGGTCCTGCACAGATGCCATATTTTCTGTCCGTCTGCTACAGCAGAGGTGTAGGGAATTCCAACAAGACCTACATCTCTGCTTTATTGACCTGGTCAAGGCCTATGATACCATCAGTAGGCCTGGGCTCTGGGTCGTTCTTCGTGCTTTTGGAGTACCTGACCCTCTGCTCACGATCATTAAGGACCTTCATGATGGTGAGCGGGCCCGGGTAAAACTACGTGGCCGGGAGTCAGAGCCATTCCCTGTACACCTTGGGGTGCGACAGGGATGTCCTCTGGCTCCCACATTATTTAACATCTATTTTGACCACGTAGTTCGTGAAGCCTTCAATAGCTGTACCGGGGGAATCTCCATATGGTACAGATATAATGTGAGGCTAATCGATGCCCGGGTGCGGTCAAGGGATGGCTCCCTATTGCTCAACCACGTTATGTATGCTGATGACTTGGTAATAGCTGCTCAGTCAGAGGAGGAGTTGGAGACGCTGCTGCTGAGACTGGAGCGTGCCACTAAGAGGTGGGGCCTTACCATCAGCCCCACCAAAACTAAGCACCTGCCTGGGTATTTTGTACCATCGGACACTCCACCCCCACAACTCCCAATCGGTGATGGGGCAGTTGTGGAGAGAGTGGAGAGTTTCCCATACCTGGGCAGTGTGCTTATGACTGGCTCCAGTTTAACAGCAGAGGTCTCACTCCGAATCAGTCGAGCGGCAATATCTTTTCATCGGTTGCGTAACGCTGTGTGGAAGCTACCTGGTCTGTCGCTCCGCACTAAGCTTCAGGTCTTCTCGGCCACGGTCATTCCCTCCCTTCTCTACGCTTGCGAAACGTCGACCCCCCTAATGGAACATCTTCGCCGGTTAGAAACATTTAGGCTGGCCTGCCTACGATCCATCCTGGGTTTAACCAGACTGGATTGTGTGAGGAGCTCACAAATCCTTGAAAGATCTGGGCAGGGTCCCATCGGTGAGCTCCTCCGGTAGGCAAGGCTGCGATGGCTGGGTCATGTAGCCCGCATGCCCAGCCACCGCATGCCGAAACAGCTTTTGTTTGGCCGGATTGAGGGGGCTAAGCGGGCGCGGCACGGGCTAGAGAAGAGATGGAGTGATGTGGTACAGGAGGACGTGGAGCTGAGTGGACTTGCCGATGACTGGTACCAGCGGTGTCAAGATCGGCCTCTGTGGAGGAGGCTCGTGAAGGATGCTACTGGGCAGTTGGAGGCAGTCGCCCTCCAACAACAACGGAGGGCGGAGGAGCGACACTCACAACAGCGAGCGGAGCGCCGGGTGGCTAAAGCACAGCAGGTTGGCACAGTAGGGGGCACAGGTGGTGCATCAGCCAGTCATCTCAGTCAGTCGACCCGTGGCACCTGGGTCTGCCCCGTGACCTCCTGCCAGCGGGCGTTCGACACTTCACGTGGCCTCAAGGTGCACATAGCCTGGCACAAGCGTCGTGGTGACGTCACCGCCACTTAGTGGCGAATGGCGGTTGTTGTTGTGTTGTTGTATCTGTGTGTGTGCACCTGCATGTGTGTACCTGTGTGTGTACCTGTGTGTGTGTACCTGTGTGTGTGCACCTGTGTGTGTGTACCTGTGTGTGTGTACCTGTGTGTGTGTACCTGTGTGTGTACCTGTGTGTGTACCTTTGTGTGTGTGTGTAGCTGTGTGTGTACCTGTGTGTGTGTACCTGTGTGTGTGTACCTGTGTGTGTACCTGTATGTGTACCTGTGTGTGTACCTGTGTGTGTACCTGTGTGTGTACCTGTGTGTGTGTGTACCTGTGTGTGCACCTTGGTGTGTACCTGTGTATGTACCTGTGTGTGTGTACCTGTGTGTGTACCTGTGTGTGTACCTGTGTATGTACCTGTGTGTGTGTACCTGTGTGTGTGTACCTGTGTGTGTACCTGTGTGTGTGTACCTGTGTTTGTGTGTACCTGTGTGTGTACCTGCGTGTGTACCTGTTTGTGTGTGTACCTGTGTGTGTACCTGTATGTGTGTGTGTACCTGCGTGTGTAACTGTGTGTGTGTGTGTACCTGTGTGTGTACCTGTGTGTGTACCTGTGTGTGTGTACCTGTGTGTGTACCTGTGTGTACCTGTGTGTGTGTGTACCTGTGTGTACCTGTGTGTGCGTACCTGTGTGTACCTGTGTGTGTGTGTACCTGTGTGTTTACCTGTGTGTGTGTGCACCTGTGTGTATGTACCTGTGTGTGTGTGTGTACCCCCTACCTCCTCGCGGTGCCGGACGGGCAACTCTGTCGTGGACAGTGCTGTGGGGGGAGGGCCAATTCCGATTGGTTCCTCCCCTCATGGCGTCTGTGACCACCACAGGGGCTAAACGGGGGCTCTGGACGGGTGCGAGGGGCTGGAGTCCGAGCCTTGCCTGCCGGAGGAGCTCACCGATGGGACTTTGTCCAAATTTTTCTGGGATTTGTGAGCTCACACAATCCAGCCTGTTTAAACCCAAATTGGATCGTAGGCAGGCCAGCCTAAATGTTTCTAACCGGCGAATATGTTCCATTAGGGGGGTCCACTTTTCGCAAGCGTAGAGAAGGGAGGGAATGACTGTGGCCGAGAAGACCTGAAGATTCGTGCGGAGTGACAGACCAGGTAGCTTCCACACAGCGTTACGCAACCGATGAATAGATGATGCCGCTCGACTGATTCAGAGTGAGACCTTTGCTGTCCAACCGGAGCCGGTCATGAGCACACTGCCCAGGTATGGGAAACTCTTCACTCTCTCCACAACTCAATCACCAATTGGGAGTTGTGGGGGTAGAGTGTCCAATGTTACAAAATACCCAGGCAGGTCCTTAGTGTTGGTGGGGCTGATGGTAAGGCCCCACCTCTTAGTGGCAAGCTCCAGGTTTAGCAGCAGCGCCTCCAACTCCTCCTCTGAGTGAGCAGCGATTACCAGATCATCGGCATACGCAACGTGGTTGAGCGATAGCGAGCCATCCCTTGACCGCACCTGGGCATCGATCAGCCTCCCATTGTATCCGTGTAGTGGGTTTCGGAGACACTTTGCATAGGTAACTCCTTTATTACAACGCAACACTCCAACAGTCCTCCTGATACACTGCTACAGCCTAGGCACACGGCCTGCCCCTAGCGTGCCGTGACACTGCCTACGCTCTGGGCTCCTCCGCTGTGACCACCCTAGGGGAGGCTACCCTGACCCCACCCAGCCAAGGTGCGGGTCCACACTCTGGCTTCCTCGGACCTCGCCCTTACAAGGGCGTGGGGCTGGGAGTCCCAGAGTCACACCACCACTGGCCCAGAGTCCCACCACCGGCCCAGAGTCCCACCACAGGCCCAGAGTCCCACCACTGGCCCAGAGTCCCACCACAGGCCCAGAGTCCCACCACTGACCCAGAGTCCCACCACTGGCCCAGAGTCCCACCACTGGCCCAGAGTCCCACCACTGGCCCAGAGTCTCACCATAGGCCCAGAGTCCCACCACCACTGGCCCAGAGTCCCACCACAGGCCCAGAGTCCCACCACTGACCCAGAGTCCCACCACTGGCCCAGAGTCCCACCACTGGCCCAGAGTCCCACCACAGGCCCAGAGTCCCACCACCGGCCCAGAGTCTCACCACCACTGGCCCAGAGTCCCACCACCGGCCCAGAGTCCCACCACAGGCCCAGAGTCCCACCACTGGCCCAGAGTCCCACCACAGGCCCAGAGTCCCACCACTGACCCAGAGTCCCACCACTGGCCCAGAGTCCCACCACTGGCCCAGAGTCCCACCACTGGCCCAGAGTCTCACCATAGGCCCAGAGTCCCACCACTGACCCAGAGTCCCACCACTGGCCCAGAGTCCCACCACTGGCCCAGAGTCCCACCACTGGCCCAGAGTCCCACCACCACTGGCCCAGAGTCCCACCACAGGCCCAGAGTCCCACCACTGACCCAGAGTCCCACCACTGGCCCAGAGTCCCACCACTGGCCCAGAGTCCCACCACAGGCCCAGAGTCCCACCACTGGCCCAGAGTCCCACCACTGACCCAGAGTCCCACCACTGGCCCAGAGTCCCACCACTGACCCAGAGTCCCACCACTGACCCAGAGTCCCACCACTGGCCCAGAGTCCCACCACTGGCCCAGAGTCCCACCACCGGCCCGCACGGCGTCCCGGCCCTTACAAGTGTTGAGGCGTAAATGACGACTCGGAGGCAGATCTTCATGTAGGGGCTTGCGCCAGTTGTTTTACTGCACGCTCACTGCCTACACTCCACACCCCAGGGGAAGGGTACTGGGGAGGTCCCTAGCACACCCACAGGCTACCCTAGCCTGGTGCCAATCTCCCCCTACCCTGGGTCCCATCGCTCCCCCAGGGGTAGGGTACTGGGGAGGTCCCTAGCACACCCACAGACTACCCTAGCCCGGTGCCAATCTCCCCCTACCCTGGGTCCCATCGCTCCCCCAGGGGTAGGGTACTGGGATAGGTCCCTAGCACACCCACAGGCTACCCTAGCCCGGTGCCAATCTCCCCCTACCCTGGGTCCCATCGCTCCCCCAAAGTAAGGGTACTGGGGAGGTCCCTAGCACACCCACAGGCTCCGCTAGCCCGGTGCTAATCTCCCCCAACCCTGGGTCACAACTCCCAACTTCACACGTTCCTGGCTCCCCGCGACGACCTCGAACACGTCAAGGGGTCCCGACCTAAATACCCCAGGGGGACATGATGTCACCGTCCCGGCCCCCTGTCCGTGACGTCACCGCACGTGACGTCATCGTACCGGAGGGTTGAGCGCGACGTGACGTCACCAACTACCGCCCTACACAAGGACGGCGGGGCGAGGGGGTCCAGGGTCCTACTCGGCTGCTGCCGCCGCCGCCCTTCGTTTTTCGGCTGCGGCTGGCTCCAGATCAGCCAGGGAGGTCCCCTCTGGTGCCTCCTGCCCATCGAGGGGTGGGGCTGTCTGGGGTCCTAGAGCCGAGGGGTGGGGATGTCTGGGGTCCTCAGCCCCCAGCAGCCCCTCCCCTCTAGGGCTGCCGCTGCAGCCCCTCCCCTGACGGTACGAGGCACCGCCGTTCCATCTATGGCGCTACATCTGTACCAGATGGAAATTCCTCTGGTCTGGTACGGCCATCGAAGGCTTCATGAACTACGCGGTCGAAATAGATGTTAAATAATGTGGGAGCCAGAGGACATCGCTATCGCACCCCAAGGTGTACAGGGAATGGCTCTGACTCCCGGCCACGTAGTTTTACCCGGGCCTGCTCACCATCATGAAGGTCCTTAATGATAGTGAGCAGAGGGTCAGGGACTGCAAAAGCATGAAGAACAACCCAGAGCCCAGGCCTACTGATGGTATCATAGGCCTTGACCAGGTCAATAAAGCAGAGATGTAGGTCTTGCTGGAATTCCCTACACCTGTGCTGTAGCAGACGGACAGAAAATATGGCATCTGTGCAGGACCGCCCTTTCCTGAAACCACATTGGGGCTCTGCAAGCCTCTCCTCAGCGTGCCTGGCAAGGCGATGTTGAATAGACACAGACAGACAGACACACACAGACACACAGACAGCCACACACAGACAACAACAACCGCCATTCGCCACTAAGTGGCAGTGACGTCACCACGACGCTTGTGCCAGACACACACAGACACACACAGACACACAGACACAACAACAACCGCCATTCACCACTAAGTAGTGGTGACGTCACCACGACACTTGTGCCAGGACATGTGCACCTTGAGGCCACGTGGAGTGTCGAACGCCCGCTGGCAGGTCACGGGGCAGACCCAGGTGCCACGGGTCGACTGACTGAGATGACTGGCTGATGCACCACCTGTGCCCCCTACTGTGCCAACCTGCTGGGCTTTAGCCACCCGGCGCTCCGCTCGTTGTTGTGAGCATCGCTCCTCCGCCCTCCGTTGTTGTTGGAGGGCGACTGCCTCCAACTGCCCAGTAGTGTCCTTCACGAGCCTCCTCCACAGAGGCCGGTCTTGACACCGCTGGTACCAGTCATCGGCAAGTCCACTCAGCTCCACGTCCTTCTGTACCACATCACTCCATCTCTTCTCCAGTCCATGCCGCGCCCGTTCAGCCCCCTCGATCCGGCCGAACAAAATCTGTTGCGGCATGCGGTGGCTGGGCATGCGGGCTACATGACTCAGCCAGCCCAGCATACAGACACACACACAGACAGACACACACACATACACAGATAAGTGATTAAGACCAAAACCTCCTCCTTACTAACCTCATCCAACAACACTGCTCAGCATCCCACTCTGTCTGTGTCTCTCTGTCTGTCTCTCTGTCAGTCTCTCTGTCTGTTTCTCTGTCTGTATCTGTCTCTCTGTCTGTATCTGTCTCACTGTGTCTCTCTGTTTCCCCGTGTCTCTGCTTCCCCATGTCTACCCGTATCTCCCCGTTATCTCCCCGCGTCTCACCGAATCTCCTCGTGTGTCCCCAATCCCGTAGCCACCACCGCCACCACCACCACCGCCGCCACCACCACCACCGCCGCCACCACCACCACCGCCGCCACCACTGCCACCACCGCCACCACCACCACCAATGCCACCACCACCACCACCGCCGCCACCACCACCACCACCACCACCCCATCCACCTCCCGCTCCTCCCCACCCTCGTCCGCGGTGTCTACGGGAGACGAGGCGACGCTCCCCGCCAGCGGCAGCACTATCTACCCCATCAGCTTGACGGTGGCCATGACGGTGCTGACGGTGCTGGTGCTGCTCCCCTTGCTGATGTGCAACGTGCGGGTCAGTCGGAACGCCGGCGAGCGTCCCGGTGAGCGGCGGTGGCGTTGCGGTGGCTACGTAGATGTGGACTGCCTCGCTTGGTACACGGGAGGGCGTGGGTTGGATCCAGACCCTGACGACGCCTGCTGCTGCTGTATATTTAGAGTTTGCGGTGTCTCTCATAATCATCATCAGCATCACAATGGCTGAGATGTGGACTGCCTCGCTTGGTCCACAGGAGGGCGTGGGCTACTTCCCCGCCCCTGACACCTGTGTATTTGGAGTTTGCGGTGTCTCCCTCATCATCATCGTCGTCATCACGGTGGCTATGAGATGTTAACTACCTCGCCTGGATTATCTACATCATTAGACCTCCTTTGCCAGTACCAAAAAGGGGAAAAACCGTATTATTATTACCTCGCCTGGTACGCAGGAGGTCGTGGGTCCTATCCCGACCCTGACACTTCCTGCGTCTCTACGCGTTCAGAGCCATTTGGCTGCTGCTCTATATTTGCCACCCGACAACGATGATGATGATGACGATGACGACGATGATAATGATGACGATGATGATGACAACGATGATGACGATGACGACGATAATGATAACGATGATGACGATGATGATAACGATGATGACGATGACGACGATGATAATGACAATGATGACGATAATGATGACGATGATGACGATAAGCCACTGAGTTGAGCTGTCACTTGTGGTAGCCGGTGTAGCTTCTACTAAACAAGTGACGTAGTAGCACAGCGGGGGGCTTACCTGGTAAGATACACAAAATATTTGTGTCTATATATTTATTTTTATTGATTTGTTAACCTTTGCTATACCTGGCATGTGCCGACGGCGCGTGTCGTGTTTGCGTGTCGTGTTTGCGTGACGTGTCTGCGTGTCGTGTGTGCGTGACGTGTTAGCGTGA
Source organism: Petromyzon marinus (assembly GCF_048934315.1). Taxonomy (NCBI): domain Eukaryota; kingdom Metazoa; phylum Chordata; class Hyperoartia; order Petromyzontiformes; family Petromyzontidae; genus Petromyzon; species Petromyzon marinus. Next base: position 230,210 of record NW_027423006.1, read on the forward strand.
CGTGTTAGCGTGTGGTGTCTGCGTGACGTGTTAGCGTGACGTGTTAGCGTGTCGTGTCTGCGTGACGTGTTAGCGTGACGTGTCTGCGTGTCGTGTTTGCGTGACGTGTTAGCGTGTCGTGTCTGCGTGTCGTGTTTGCATGTCGTGTTTGCTGTTGTAACGTTCTGACCTCTGTACCCCCGACCGTACATTTCTGGATTCCTCCTCCTCCTGCTGCTACATGAACACAATATTCCCATTGTGTCCAAAGTCGAATTTGTTTTTGTGTTAAGTGGCGTCAATATATAAACGTTGTCGTAAAACCCGCCACCACCTGACACAGCCAATTAGTCAGGTTTAGTGTCACGTAAACAAAACGTGCCAATTAGTTACTAGTTTATAGTGTACTGTACAGTGTAGTGTATAGTGTAGTGGACAGTGCAGTGTACTGTCCAGTGTTGTGTGTAGTGTAGTGTACAGTGTAGTATACTTGTTCAGTACTAACCGGTAGTGTGTTGGAGAGTAAACCCACAACGACGTTCACAATTCAAGTACCTGTTGACACCTCACCGCTAATTACAACAACCACAACCGGCATCATCATCATCATCGGGCCAGATGATGATGATGATACTGCTGCTGGCTGTTGTTTCAAGTTCCGTGCCTTGTGAGTGTTTTCTCCCCACCCTGCGTGATCTTCTCGTTCCCCGGCAAACGAGCGAGGGCGGAACACCCCAGGCCTGGTCCCCAAGCCTGATATTGTCTCTGCCGAGTGCAGGTAGCCACCGCCGCCGCCACCGTCGTCACCACCGCCGCCGCTGCCACCGCTGCCACCGCCGCCGCCGCCACCACCGCCGCGGTGGAGCAGAAATCGGAACTTTAGGACCTCGTCCCCGCCCCCGGTTGACACCGCTGGATGAAAGCCGCTCCCCAAGTCGTCGCCACACCAATCACACCGCGCGGTGGCTAGATGTCGACCACCTCGCCTGGCACGCGGGAGGTCGTGGGTTCCATCCCGACCCCTGACGATGCCTGCCGCCGCTGGATATTTCTGAGTTTGTCCCATAGACTCACCACACAGAGACCCATAGACTCATCACACAAAGACCCACAGACTCATCACACAGAGACCCATAGCCTCACCACACAGAGACCCATAGACTCATCACACAGAGACCCATAGCCTCACCACACAGAGACCCATAGACTCATCACACAGAGACCCACAGACTCACCACACAGAGACCCACAGACTCATCACACAGAGACCCATAGACTCATCACACAGAGACCCATAGACTCACCACACAGAGACCCATAGACTCACCACACAGAGACCCATAGACTCACCACAGAGAGACCCATAGACTCACCACACAGAGACCCATAGACTCATCACACAGAGACCCATAGACTCACCACACAGAGACCCATAGACTCATCACACAGAGACCCACAGACTCACCACACAGAGACCCATAGACTCACCACACAGAGACCCATAGACTCACCACAGAGAGACCCATAGACTCACCACACAGAGACCCATAGACTCATCACACAGAGACCCATAGACTCACCACACAGAGACCCATAGACTCATCACACAGAGACCCACAGACTCACCACACAGAGACCCACAGACTCACCAGACTCGCACAACTTTATCGATGGCCCGGTGGGTGGTGGTGGTGGTGGTGAGGCTGTGCGTGCGTTGTTGGGGCGCGTCCACGATGTATCTTCCAGAACGATCCCGAGAGAGTCGACAGAGAATCGTCGTCCGTTCGACTCGCCCCCACCCAGGGGGGGTGGGGGTGGGGGCGTTTAGCGCGTCACGGTTCTGTTTGACGTCGCCACGTGCCCCGGCGTTGGTTGTGGGTCACGTGGTCTGTCGTAGCCTCGTCCCCTCTCTCCCTGCCTGCCTGCCCCCAGACTGAAGGGGGCCTGGCAGCTGTTTTGTTGTTTGCTGGAGACATCGCGGTGGTGACGGTGGTGGTGACGATAATAAAGGTGGCGAGTTCACTTACCTGGGCTGGAACTCCTCCTCCTCCTCTTTACAGGTGGATGCGTGATGTTGTGCACGGGACTTGAACTAAAAACGAAACTTTTATTTTTTACCGGGTAAGGCCCTCGTTGAGATGCGGCGTAGCTCTCTTGCAGGAAGGCCCTGACCTGGCCGTTACAAATGATAGCTCTAGCAATTCGGTTTATTATCATCATCGTCGTCATCATCACGTGGACCTTTAGAGCGGTTGACAAATACTCAAACTATTTGAGATTTGTTAAAACTTACATTTTGTGTGAGCCACGTGGAGGTATCCACACTGTAGCGCAGAAATCTAAGGCCACAAAAGCAATCGTTTACTTTGAGGCTAAAGCAATCTATTAGTTAATGATTCCTTAACGCACTGCGTTGTATTTGTTTGCCTCCACGAGTGTGCAAGGACTGTAAGTAATATTTATTTAACGATGAGTGAATGTATTTAATAAACACATTTTTTCCAAAAAATAGATGTTTGCAAAATACATTCATTTATTTAACACGCAAATTTATTATTAGATATCACTATCAATTTTTTTTTACTGCTTCATAATTTATTCAATAAAAATAGTTTATTGAATAAATAAATATATCTCTTTCCTTTCTTTGTTTTCCTTTCATTAGTTTCTTAAACGAGGATTCTTTATTCATCCTCAGTTTACATTCTCTCAAGGGGAGCTCTGTATAGAAGCGCAGCACCACAGTCAGGTAGAAATTGAAGGCAGCAGGAACAAAATGGCCACCTACGCAAAGGTCGCAGCTGCCAATCTGCCTGGAGTCACGAGGCCCCCCACTAGGGCCTCTGCTCCAAAGCCAACCCCCCCCGAGCATGCAGCGACCCCTGCCTCTGCGCGAGAACGGCATCCGCTTCTACGCCTCGAGCTCCGTCACGATCGAGACGTACGTCGAGGCCCTGGCCACCATTGTCCCGCCAGCCACCATCACCCACGCCTCGAAGGTCAGCGGGAAAGCCGTCTTCTTCCTGACGACGAAGAAGGTGGCCGATGCAGCCGTCGAGAAGGGGATGACCGTGGGGGGACTCCACGTCCAGCTGGAACCCATCGCTTCGGTGGCGGCGCGAATAGTCGTTTCGAACGTGCCGCCCTACATCCCCGACAAGGCCGTGTTGGAGCACGTGTCCAAACTGGGCACCATCGTGGTGCCAGCACGTTCCCTGGCACTGGGGTGCAGAAACCCTGCTCTCAATCACATTTTATCTTTCAAGAGGCAGGTGCATGTCCTGCTGACTCCCGGACAGCAGGAAGAGGGCTCGTTTGTCATTGTCAATGCAGGCATTGCCCATAGACTTTTTATGCCAAAGATTCCATCAGATGCAATCTTTGCAAAGAAGAGGGGCACTTCCAAAGGGATTGTCCTAAACTGACGACGGCGAGGGTCGGAGAAAAGAGCGGGGAGGAGGGAGGCAGAGCAAGGGGGGCAAAGCAGCAAGAGCCCCCATTGCAACAAGCCCCCAACAGCTCACACCGGACCCGCCAGCCACGCAGCCTCCTACACCTGAAGTCGTGGCCCCAACTTCGCCGCCTCAAGCGACAAATTGCAAGAGGAAGAATACAGAAGGACCCGGATCTCAAGGGTCAGATTCAGAGGAGGAACCCCTCCCAGACCTCGAACAGGAAGAAGCGGTGAAACCCCCCACACCAGGGGAGGAAGCAGAACAGCTGCCAGACGCCGGAGACGCGGTTTTTGCCGTCCCGGACGCCACGCCGAGTGACGCGCGGGCGGCGAGGAAGAAACCCGCCAAGAGGAAGAAGCAGCGTGCGTCTGGGGAAGGGTTTCTACAGCAGGAGACCGTCGACGATGTAGGCGACATCACCACGGAAATCGACCCGCCTACCTTTGTCATAGAGACTCACTCCCCACCAGCTATACAGGAAGCACTTGACCAAGAGGAAGAAGTTGGCGGAGAGACACTCACCAAAGGCAAGGACGAAATGGATGGGATTGAATAGGAGGGTCCCCGTCCCACTGCTGATCCAAAGCCAGCGGAAGAGACACCGGGCCATCCACCCGAAGAGCCTGAGCAGGAGCCATCCCAGGCCATCCCTGACACTGGGGGAGAGGACGCCACTGGGCCATGCGCCAGCTCAGCCACTGCAGCTCTTCCAGCGGAGCCGGACGCCGAGGAAATCGATTCAGATCGGGACGACTGCTTCAGCATGGGGAGCGAGAGCAGCCAGGGGTCTACACTCCTTGACCCTCAGACTCCCGTGATCTCCTCGGAAATTCTCTGGAAATCCCTCGACGAGACCAACATGAGGAAGGACAGAGCGGACATTGCCTTGGCTCGATGGAAGGACAGCAAGGCAATAAAGGCCTCTGTGACTCAAGCAGAGAGACTCCTTGCCAAGCAGAGACTCGAGTCCCGGGGCAAGGAGAGGGTGGGCGATGTCACCACCCACCTGCTGAACGTGTACGCGCCGGTGACCAACAAGGAGAAGATCCCGTTTCTGCACCTCCTGAGGAGGCACCTGGCCGGGATCCCGGACGACGAGTGCGTGATTGTGGGTGACGACCACAACTGCACACTCGGCGCCCTGGATCGTTCGGGGAGGCAGCCGGGGGGAGTAGGGTCAAAGAAGGAAATGCAGGGACTCCTGGAGGACGCCGCCTTGGTGGATGTGTGGCGCATACATCACCCGGGCCAACGCCAGTTCACGTACACGAGGACGAGGCGCGATGGCTCAGTGACGCAGTCCAGGCTCGACAGATTTTACATCTCTAAGAGCTTTGTGACGTGCGCCATAACGTCTGGCATCAGGGCGGCACCATTCACGGACCACAACCTCATCGTGCTCCGTGTCAGGCTGGAGAGGGCCCGTGAGGGCGCATCCCACTGGCATTTTAACAACTCACTGCTGGAGGATGGCACCTTCTTAGAAATGTTCGAGGACTTCTGGGAAGAGTGGCGAAAAACCAAAACGCAGTTCGACTCTCTCTCTCTGGCCCAGTGGTGGGATATGGGCAAAGTGCACACCAGGCTGTTGTGCCAACAATACACCTGGGGGAGCACCAGACTGAAGAACGCGGACATCACCGACATGGAAGCCCGAGTCCTCAATTTGGAGGGTCGCCTCGCCAAGGACAGTGACCCTGCTCTTCTCCAAGAATACGAGAATAGGGAGTGTCTCAAAAGGCTACAGGAGGAGCAGACGAGGGGAGCATTTGTGCGATCCCGGGTGAAGCTCATCACGGACCTCGACACGGGATCCCCGCTTTTCTACTCCCTCAGCAGGCAGAATTGGAGACGCAAATCCATGGAGTGCCTCTTTGATGGTGACGGTGTCCTGGTGCACGAACTCCAGCAGAAGTCGACCATCATCAGAGACTTCTACGGCAGCCTGTTCTCCCCTGAAGAAACATCGGAACTGGCCCAGGCGGAGGCATGGAGTGGTCTACCCACCCTGGGGGAAGACGGGAAAGAGCTGCTAGAGCAAACGCTCACCAGGACTGACCTTGACGCAGCTGTAAGAGGACTGGCCCCAAATAAATCCCCAGGGTTAGATGGCCTAACAGGGGAGTTTTACGCCGCTTTTTGGCCATCCCTGCGGGAGGACTACAGAGAGGTGCTGGAGGAAGCCTCAGTCACTGGGGTGATGCCTCAGTCTTGGAGGAGGGGGGTGCTCACTTTGCTTCCCAAGAACGGAGACCTGAGGCACCTACAAAACTGGCGTCCGGTCTCCCTCCTGAACACAGACTACAAAATATTGACGAAGGCTCTCTCCCTGTGACTGAAAGGGGTGATTGCACAAGTCGTACACGGGGACCAGTCCTACACCATCCCCGGACGAACCATCCACGATGGCATCTTCCTGGTCAGGGACCTCATCGCGGTGTCTCAGAGATTGGGCATCCCAATCACGTTTCTGGCTCTTGACCAGGAAAAGGCTTTTGACAGAGTGGACCACAAGTACCTGCTGGGAACCCTCAAGACCTTGGGTTTTGGGGATGCCTTTGTCCGAACAATCTGCCTACTCTACACCAAGGCGGAGTGCATGATCAAGATCAACGGCGCCCTCACTGCCCCGGTCAAATTCGAGCGAGGAGTGAGACAGGGATGCCCATTGTCGGGCCAACTTTATGCCCTGGCATTAGAGCCTTTCCTGAATCTCATAAGGCGGAGACTCAGCGGCCTGGTGCTGGGGGAACCAAGTGTCAAGTTGGTCCTGACGGCATACGCCGACGACGTCCTCCTCATCCTGCGCTCCCTGGCTGATGTCGCCCTGCTGCATGAGTGCCAGGAGGTCTTTTCGAAAGCCTCCTCATCAAAAATGAACTGGCAAAAGTGCAGCGACCTGCTGGTTGGAGCGTGGGACATGACCGAGTGTCCCGAGAAGGCAAAAGCCATCAATTGGAGCACAACATCGCTGCACCACCTGGGAGTGTTCCTCGGACCAGAGGAGGAACCACCGCAGAGGAACTGGGTCGAGCTGGAGGAGAAGGTGAAGGAGCGGCTGGCCACCTGGAGTCGCCTGTGCAAGTTCCTCACCTTCAGGACAAAGACGTTGGTGGTGAACCAGCTGGTGACATCCATGCTGTGGCACCGACTCTTCTCCCTGTACCCCCCCATGAGCCTCGTCAACGCACTTCAGAAGCGAGTCCTCGACTTCTTCTGGTCGGGTGGAGGACACCGGGTCACGGCTGGGGGGTCTGCAGTGCTCCAAGCAACTATTCTACATGGACCTGCAGGGCCTCCCACTGGGACAGCTGCCACCCTTCTACAGAAGCGTCCTGCAGACATGGAGCTCCCTCGCTGTCAGGAGGCTGAACCAACCGCGATCGGCCGAGGATCTGGTCTTCGAACTGATCCTCAGGAACCCACAGACAAAGCTGCCATCCACCACCACCACCCCTGGCATGGAGAGGCGCCTCGCCAATGCGCGGCTCACCAGGATGGGAGATCTGGTGGAGCCTGAAACACGGGGCCGGTGGCTCGGACCAGCAGACAGGGCTGCAGTCGCTCCGGGTGGCTGCCCGGATCCTGGCCGAAGCCAAGGGGGCCTTCTCAGCTGCAGCGGGGAGAACGACCCCCATCGGCGTTGGGGATGACGAGGCCCTCGATCCCCCTCCACCGGAGCTCTCAGTCGTGCCACTGCATCGCCAATGCTGACAAACGAAGACGGATCACAACCTGTGCCGGCTAGAAGACCTTCGCAAATGTAAAGAGGAAGGTGCTCTACTCGTACATGGTCCGGTTCCACCAACAGGACACCCTGAAGAGCCACAAGGACCATGCCTGGAGGAAAGCCCTGCCCTGCGTCTCTCCGGAGAGGCCTCGCTGGAGGCAACTCTACTGCAGACCGACGTACAACCGCATCGGCGACCTCAGCTGGAGCATCGCCCACGGCACCGTCACCACCAACGTCCCCCTGTCCCTGGCGCGCTTCACCGACACGTCCCCAGAGTGCCGGTTCTGCGGTAAAGTGGAGACGGTGGCGCATCAATACGTGGAGTGCAAGAGCCTGGACTCGTTGTTCAAGGTCCTGAGAAACATCCTCCTAAGGTTCAGCCTCCACTTCTCCCCGACGGTCCTCATCTTTGGATACCCGAAGGGCGACGGAACACAACATCTTCAGGGGCTGGTCAACGTGCTCTTCGGCTACGCCAAGCTCGCCATATACAGGGCAAGGAAGGTGGCCCTGGAGGGGCAACGTCCAGCCAGTAGCCTGGGCATCTTCCGCGCTCTGGTCGGAGCCAGGGTGTGGCTGGAGTTCCGCCACGTGCGGCTGACCCACGCCATGCCGGCCTTCAAGGAGCAGTGGGCGCTGGAGGAGGCCGTGTGCTCGGTGGCAGATGACGGAGAGCTCTGCATGCAGATTTAAGTTACCCGTCGGAGGCCGTTTGACTGTGGGAAGGGCTGAGTGCAGATGCAGCACCTGTCGTAGTTATAAAGAAAAAAGAGAGAGCGAGAGAGAGCCAAATGGAGTAGGAAGAGAGCGGGCAGAGAGAGAGGGAGGGCAGAGAGGGGGTAGAGAGAGAGGAGAGGCAGAGAGGGGGGTAGAGAGAGAGGGGGGGCAGAGAGAGGGGTAGAGAGAGAGGGAAGGGGAAAGAAAAAAGAAAAAAAATTTTGGGTCTTTCATTTAAAAGGGGGGGGGGGGGGGTTACATAAAGCAAAGCATTAAAAAAAACCGAAATGATGAACGGAGCAAAGTGCCGACTACACCGAGCATCTTCTTGTTTCTTCTGATCGTAAAAAAAGGGAGAGTGGAGAGAGAGAGAGTGGAGAGAGAGTGGAGAGAGAGAGAGAGAGTGGAGAGAGGGAGTGGAGAGAGAGAGAAAGAGTGGAGAGAGACTTTTCAGTACTTTATTTCCACTGAAACATTAACAACAGAAACATTAGTGGAAAAAAACACCTAAACTGAAAATCAATAAAACATCAAACTCTTAACAGCTGTATGTGTACTCTTTGGTTCTATTTGGTAAAGTCACCACGTAGGTAAAAAATAAAACGACAAAAATCACGACGTTTCGGCCACAACACAAGTAGCCTTCTTCAGGCGAAGGAACAGAACTGAAATAGAAATGGCACCGGGATAGAGGCCGTGGAAACGAGGCGGTGCACGGACATCTCCGTGTGCAGCAAAGTTGTTCAAGGGTTTTTTCAATTTGATCAACAATCAAATGTTCTGACATCAGAATGCGACGTGAACAAAATATATTTTTCTCCCGTGCATTTTCAAAAACGAAATGGCGTTGACATGTCAAACACCTGAATGAGTTTTTTTCTTCAAGGATTCTGTTGTCGGTTTACATTAAAGTGCAATGACAGGGTGACACCTGCTGACATCACAGGGTGACACCTGCTGACATGACAAGGTGACACCTGCTGACATCACAAGGTGACACCTGCTGACATGACAGGGTGACACCTGCTGACATGACAGGGTGACACCTGCTGACATGACAAGGTGACACCTGCTGACATCACAGGGTGACACCTGCTGACATGACAGGGTGACACCTGCTGACATGACAGGGTGACACCCGCTGGCCTGGCAAGGGCTTCACGGGTACGGCCACAGAGGTAACAACCAATCAGGGAAGGAGGCGTATCTGGGGCAAAGGCAACAGGTGGGGCTAGCCGAGTTACTCCAGTATCCTGCTCGAAGGTTCCACGAGAGGGCGTGGCCGGAGGCGGGGCCTAGCCACGCCTCTGGCCACGCCCTCTCGTGTAACCTGCTGGAAGGTTCCACGAGAGGGCGTGGCAGGAGGCGGGGCCTAGCCACGCCTGGGGGGATATAAGGGGGAGCGGACCCGGAGCTCGGGCCTCGTGCGTGGGGTCCCGGGTCCTGGCGTGTCGCCGTTCGCCGGCATCTCTCTCCATCGCCGTCACGCCGCCAGCCGGAATCGTGGCCAAGAAGAGCCGGCACAGTGACGAGACGTAACGTGGAGTCATTTGGTGAGACGTGCGCAGCGAGCGAGGTAGCGGCGCGTGGTCCGGTGAGAAGGAGCGAATGAGGACGCGTACGGGGCGACGAGTCAAATGAAGTCAGGGGTGGTCCCCCCCCCCCCCCCCCACGAGGGAAAAAGGAAAGGGGGTGGATGGCTGAGTGGAGAGCGTGCGGGAACGTGGAGAGTGAGCGGCCGGGTAATTTGCAGTTTGAACGCCGCAACGGACGTGAGGTTCAGAGCGAACGCTAAGTGAGGGCTCGTGGGTAGAACATCGTCAGCGGTCTGACGAACGCCGCTGCAATGGACGCATGTCGCTACGGGTACATGTCGCTTTTGGTGCAGGTACAGCACGTGGCGACCACCTGCTGGGTCATGGGGAAGGAGCCGGGTTATGCCGAGAGGTCCTGAGAGAGGCGGCTGGGAGGCGGTGTCGCGGCGGGGGCTGGGCGCATTCTCAGAGGATTCGCATCGCTGAGGATGTTGTAGGCGAGCTGACACGCCACCTCCCGTGCTCCCTCCTCGCTGGAGCTCAGAAATGCGGGGAAGATGCCGGCGCCTTCTCCCACCCCGGGAATCGACATCTTATAGAGGAGGCCCGCGGGCATCCCGGGCTCCGAGTGAGCGTGCAGCTCGAAGGTCGGGTAGCTGACGCCGGCGGTCCGGTACAGCATCCACAGCCGCGCCTGCCACGACAGCACGGCCGCCTCTGGCAGCGCCTCGAGAGCCACGGGCATGGGCCGCAGGTGGAGAGGTACCCACCACAGCCACGTGCGTGCCCCCCAGCACCCAAACAGGCTGTGCGCGGCCTTGCCGGTGGCCGTGCACTCCGGCTGCAGCAGGTCTGGCACCACCGCCTCCGTCTCCTCCTCGTCTTCCGTTGTCGCCGCTGCCGCCGCGGCCGCGGCCACCCGTTCCGGGATGGCCCAGTCCACCTTGACGGTCTGGCCCCACGGCCGGAAGGCGATTCGAAGGAGCTTCTTCCGGGCCATGGCGGCCGCGCGATGGCTCCCGTACTCGACGAACGCGTAGCCTCGGTTGAGGGTTTTGTCCCAGCAACAGACGCTCATCTTGACGTCCACCACGCCCTCCGTGGCACCGCTCATCGCCATCATCACCTCCGCTCGCTTCTTGTCTTTTGGCAGCCCCCCAATGAAGAGGCGGCGATTGTCCACGCTGATGCAGACTGCAATGCGGCGTCCGGGACGGATCTCTACCTTGTCGAGTTTCTTGACGGCATCCGTGGCTTGGGCGAGCGTCGCGTAGGTAGCGAACGCGTAGCCGCGGTTCTCTCCGCTATAATCCATCATGAGGTGGAGCTGGTAGAGCTTCCCCACCGTCTCCAGCACGGGCACCAGCTCATCCTCGTAGAGGTCGCGCGGGATCCTCCCCAGAAACACCTCGCAGCCACGGGCGGGAGGGGGCCCCCGCCAGTCGGGCGGCGGTCCGAACCTCCTCTGTCCGTTCTCCCGGACGATGTTGTACCCCGTGCGCAACATGAGGTCCAGCAAGACCTTCATATAGGCCATGCCGAGCACCGGTGGTTTGGCTACTACGGTGGTGCTGGGGCAGCGGCTTGGGGCCCGGTGGAGCCCTTGACGCTCTGCGCGGTCGCCTCGTGCTGACAAAGCCACGGGGGGAATCAACCCCTGAAGAGCCAAATCCCCGGCAGGAACTCGCTCGGGCCCGAACCTACAGGGGATAGGAAGAGAGGGAGAGAGTGGAGACAGAGATGGATGGAGAGAGAGAGAGAGAGACGCGTTTAAGCAGAGCTACCTATATAAACTCATAATAAAGGTTTTTGGGTTAGATCGCATTATTTATAAATGTGTCGTAACCCTCCACCACCCGACACGGCCAATCAGCAAAAAAAAGTGTCACGTTGACAAAAGACAAATAATTCACATTAAAACCATCTTTTTGGTTTAGATATGTGGATGACACTTTGGTTGTCTGGCCACATGGTAAAGATACGCTTAATGATTTTCTAAGTCATCTCAATGCACAAAACCCGGCCATCCAGTTCACCATGGCAATGGAGGTGAATAACACACTCCCATTCCTAGATATCTTGCTTGGACATGGCCTAAACGGTAAAATAACACACAGCGTTGACAGAAAGCAAACACACACTGATGCCTATCTGAATGCAGATTCACATCATCATCCAGCTCAGAAATCCTCTCTTATCAAGACGCTCATACATCGGGCTAAAACAGTGTCAGATGGTGAGAGTCTAGTGAGAGAGATCAAACATGTTAAAGACGCATTACGACAGAATGGCTACAATAATGCTCAAATCAACAGAGCACTGAATGCCAAATCACGATCGCAAAGCAATACTGCTGAAAGCGATCAGATTGTTAAAACAATAAAAATTCCATATATCTCAGGAGTAACTGACAAATTAGCCCGTGTTTTGCAAAAGCAAAACATTACAGTAAGATTTGGTACAGTACACAAAATTCAAAAACTAGTATCTTGCACTAAAGACGCATTACCTAAATTATCAACAGAAGGTGTATATCGGATTGTTTATGTAGCAGATGCTATATTGGACAGACGGGACGTAACATCAGCGTAAGACTAAAAGAACATCAGAGAAATATTAAATTATCTCAAACACAACTGTCGGCAGTGGCAGAACATGCTTGTCAACAAGGACACTCAATTCATTTTGATAACGTTGAAGTGTTGTGTAAAACTAATTATTACTGGCAAAGACTAATTAGAGAATCCATTGAAATTGAGAGGAATAAAAATAACTTTAATCGCTCTAACAGCTACAGGCTTAGTGCGGCCTGGAAGCGTATTATTAAATAATACATATTACAATTCCTTATAGGGGAAACACATACTAATTAACGGATTACTAACATAGCATATAATCACTAACACATTACAACTAATTACTAATCTACAACTCATTACTAATCATAACCATTGACTGATTACTATTCGATTATATAATTACAATACCCCCCCCTCCGCCTCAAATCACTGCACCTGATATGAGTTAAATGATGACGTCACCCTGCTGCTGCTCTATTTAAGACCGGGAGCAAGTGGAGAGGGCTTTACCATTCTGGCGAATTGCCCGATGATGCTGGATGTAATTACCAGCGAAACGTCACACTACTCAAACTGTAAATGTTGTGGATTCACTCTTTAACACACCGGTGGGCTAAAGTAGTGAACTATTTGTCTTTTGTCAACGTGACACTTTTTTTGCTGATTGGCCGTGTCGGGTGGTGGAGGGTTACGACACATTTATAAATAACGCGATCTAACCCAAAAACCTTTATTATGAATAATATTGGTCGCGAAAGCCTACGTGTTAAACTTTATAAACTCGAAAAATCACAATGAACTTAAAGAGAAACCCAAAAAACTGTGTCCTGACTTTTGGACCGCCTTGTATAATAATCATTACCTCTCACCCCCTGTACACCCCCCACCTCGCAGTGCCCCTCCTCACTCATCCACTCACTCACCGAGTCGCTCACACATTCACCCAACCATTTACTCACCCACTCACTCAGACACTCACCCAATCACTCACCTGCTGGCTCACCCACTCACTCACCCACTCACTCAGCCACTCACCCACCCACACACTCACCCAACCACTCATACACTCACTCGTCCAGTCGCTCACATACTCATCTACACACTCACCCACCCACACACTCACCCGGTCGCTCCCTCACTCACACACTCACCCATTCGCTCACACACTCACACACCCACTCACTCACCCAGTCGCACACACACTCACACACCCACTCACTCACCCAGTTGCTCACCCAGTTGCTCACTCACTCACACAGTAACCCACCCACTCATCCACCCACACACTCACCTAGTCGCTCACCCAGTCGCTCACACACTCACCTCACACACTCACTCACCCACTCACCCACACACTCACTCACCCAGTCGCTCACACACTCACCACCCACTCACCCACCCACTCACCCAGTCGCCCACACACTCACCTCACACACCCACTCACCCAGTTGCTCACCCAGTTGCTCACTCACTCACACAGTCACCCACCCACTCATCTACCCACACACTCACCTAGTCGCTCACCCAGTCGCTCACACACTCACCTCACACACTCACTCACTCACCCACTCACCCACACACTCACTCACCCAGTCGCTCACACACTCACCACCCACTCACCCAACCACTCACCCAGTTGCCCACACGCTCACCCACTCACTCACCCACTCACTCACCTGCTCGCTCACCCAGCCACTCACCCAGCTACTCACTCACAACAATCGCCACTAATTGGCGGTGACGTCACCACCACGCTTGTGCCAGGGTCATGTGGTTAGTGGTAATCAATTGAAGGTGGAGGGGTTAATTAATTGAAGGTGGAGAGGGGCTTAATTAATTAATTACTGCTAACCACGTGAGCCTGGCACATGCGTCGTGGTGACGTCACTGCCAATTAGTGGCGATTGTTGTGAGTGGCTGGGTGTGTGGGCGACTGGGTGAGTGGGTGGATGTGTGTGGGCGGGTGAGTGAGTGGGTGGTGAGTGTCTGGGTGAGTGGGTGGGCGACTGGGTGAGTGGGTGGATGTGTGAGTGTCTGGGTGAGTGGGTGGTTGAGTGGGTAACCCCTCCACCTTCAATTAAGTAATTGAAGGTGGAGGGGTTACCAGCCCCTCCACCTTCAATTAATTAGCCGCTATGGTGGTCGCAAATGCCCTGAGAGAAGAGGCCGATTGGAATTGGCCCTCCACCCCACAGCACTGTCCACGACAACGTTGCCCGTCCGGCACCACGTGGAGGTAGGGAGTTGTTTTTGTCAGCAACAACAACCGCCATTCGCCACTAAGTGGCGGTGACGTCACCACGACGCTTGTGCCAGGCTAGGTGCACCTTGAGGCCACGTGAAGTGTCACACGCGCACACACACATGCACACACGCACACACGCGCACACACACACAGATCGCTCTCCTTCCTACTTGTCAACTTCCAAGTTAAATTTTTATTTAAAGCTTTCGTGACTGCAGTCATTCATATTCTTAGCTCTTTCGGTAAAGTCACGTTGAAGGGAAACAATAACATAATAAAATATATATAAAACAATAAAAATTCTCACATTTCGACCATAACACAAACGGTCATCATCAGGTGTGTGTGTGTACAGGTGTGTGTGTGTACAGGTGTGTGTGTGTACTGGTGTGTGTGTGTGTACAGGTGTGTGTGTACTGGTGTGTGTGTGTACAGGTGTGTGTGTGTACTGGTGTGTGTGTGGTACTGGTGTGTGTATGTGTACTGATGTGTGTGTGTGTACTGGTGTGTGTGTGTACTAGTGTGTGTGTACTGGTGTGAGTGTGTACTGGTGTGTGTGTGTGCTGGTGTGTGTGTACTGGTGTGTGTGTGTGTACTGGTGTGTGTGTGTGCGCAGGCGTGTGTGTACTGGTGTGTGTGTGAACTGGTGTGTGTGTGTGTACAGGTGTGTGTGTGTGTACAGGTGTGTGTGTGTACTGGTGTTTGTGTGTACTGGTGTGTGTACTGGTGTGTGTGTGTACTGGTGTGTGTGTACTGGTGTGTGTGTACTGGTGTGTGTGTACTGGTGTGTGTGTGTGCGCAGGCGTGTGTGTACTGGTGTGTGTGTGAACTGGTGTGTGTGTACTGGTGTGTGTGTGTACTGGTGTGTGTGTACTGGTGTGTGTGTGTACTGGTGTGTGTACTGGTGTGTGTGTACTGGTGTGTGTGTGTACTGGTGTGTGTGTGTGTACTGGTGTGTGTGTGTGCAGGCGTGTGTGTGTACTGGTGTGTGTGTGTGTGTGTACTGGTGTGTTTGTGTGTGTGCAGGCGTGTGTGTGGGGAGCGATAGTGTAGTGGTTAGCGCTACGCTGCTCCTGCTCACGGCCAACACCAGTGACGATTATCTGAACCGGTCCCGGGCCTCCCCTAGGTCGACTCAGCCTCAAATGAGTACCTGGTGCGGTGTGTAAACATCGCCACTAGGGAGACAAAGGCGGTCGGGCGTGGTGCTGGCCACCCACCCCCTCGTGTACCGTTCCGGCCTTCAAACCGACACACCTGATGACGACCGTTTGTGTTATGGTCGAAACGTCGTGATAATTTTTATTGTTTTATATACATTTTATTATTTTATTGTTTCCCTTCAACGTGACTTTACCGAAAGAGCTAAGAATATGAACTTCCAAGTCGCTTACCCCCACCACCCCCCCGGTTCCTGCCATGACCCACGATCCCTACCGCTCTCTCCGCGTCACGAAGGGCAGCGTACAAACGTCGTTAACCCCCCCCCCCCCCCCGTGTGTCCGTGGTGCGTTCCGCATCGTCCCTGTCGCGTCTAAAAATAATCGAAGGCCGCGTCTAAAAAAACTTATAAATACGGCGATTTCTTTGTACAAACTCCGTGGCGATGCATTGCAAGTTGTTGTTGACGTCCCGTGTTAACGTCCGGGCCGCGGCCCTTCATGTCGCGTCTTCACCTCGCCTCTAAAAGTAAAATGTTTTTTCCGCCCGCCTGCGCGTCAGTCCGCACACGCAACAAACCGTCGTCGCGTTCGCGCGTCAACGAAGCCACGCGGCGTCGCACCACGCGGCGTCGCACCACGCGGCGTCGCACCACGCGGCGCGGTCAGGCCGGAGACGAGGCGGTCGCAGGAGGCGCCCGCTCCGCCCTCTTTAGTCTTCGTCGTCGTCGTTGTCGTCGTTGTTGTTGTTGTTGCCGAGCTCACGCCACCGCTGGGGGCCCCCCCCATCTCTCTCTCCGCTGCCGCACGCCTCGTCCCGGACACGGCCCTCTCCGCACCGCGCCCACGGCGGTCGACCGCGCGATAATCGGGCGAAGGCGGCGAGGACGAGACGAGGAGACGAGACAAGGAGACTTGTCCACTCCCGGAACCGGCAGCCCGGAGCTCTCAGCGCGGTTCGACTCGGCCCCCGGCCTGCGCCTCGCCTTCCCGAGCCTACCGGAGGGTTCTAGGGGCTTCCGCGCGAGGTCTTGCCGCGACCCTCGCCCCGGTTCCTCCGCCCTGCCGGCACGCGGCGCGATGTCACTGCACGAGTGCGGCACCAGCCGGTGAGGATTTATCGCGTTGTTTTATTTTGTCGATTTATTATTTTATTCTCATTCTACGTGGTGGTGACTTTACCGAAAGAACCAAAGAAGACTTAGCCGGTGGTGTGTGTCGGAGAGCCATGCCGCGACGTTTTACAATCCGAGTATGACCTTTCGCGTGCGATTACGAGCTTCGCGAGGCGACGGCCGGGTTTCCTTCGCGCGAACTTCCTGCGGTGCGCTCGTTCCTGCGGCTTGGGTCGAGGCGAGTCCCACGTGAGGTCCGTCTAAAAAGCGCCGCCCGGAGTGCTGAAACGACGACGGCCGTGCGTTATTGTCTCCTGAAGGGTCGTCCTCCTCAAATCCTCGCCAATAGTAGTGGTCTATGTGTCTCTATGAGTAGTGGTCTATGGGTCTCTATGAGTAGTGGTCTATGGGTCTCTATGAGTAGTGGTCTATGGGTCTCTATGAGTGCTTAAACGACGATGGTCGTGCGTTATTGTCAAACGCCCGCATCTCCTGAAGGGTCGTCCTCCTCAAATCCTCGCCAATAACGACGACGACGACGACCGCCATTCGCCACTAATTGGCGGTGACGTCACCGCGACGCTTGTGCCAGGCTAGGTGCACCTTGAGGCCACGTGAAGTGTCGAACGCCCGCTGGCAGGAGGTCACCAGACAGACCCAGCAGGTGCCACGGGTCGACTGAGATGACTGGCTGATGCACCACCTGTGCCCCCTACTGTGCCAACCTGCTGTGCTTTAGCCACCCGGCGCTCCGCTCGTTGTTGTGAGCGTCGCTCCTCCGCCCTCCGTTGTTGTTGGAGGGCGACTACCTCCAACTGCCCAGTAGCATCCTTCACGAGCCTCCTCCACAGAGGCCGATCTTGACACCACTGGTACCAGTCATCGGCAAGTCCACTCAGCTCCACGTCCTCCTGTACCACATCACTCCATCTCTTCTCTAGCACGTGCCACGCCCGTTTAGCCCCCTCGATCCGGCCGAACAAAAGCTGTTTAGGCATGCGGTGTCTGGGCATGCGGTGTCTGGGCATGCGGTGTCTGGGTATGCGGTGTCTGGGCAAGCGGTGTCTGGGCATGCGGTGTCTGGGCATGCGTTGTCTGGGCATGTGGACTGCGTGGCCCAGCCATCACTAAAACCACCTCCATCGTCTCGTCATCAAAGGTAATTCAACAACGTTCTTTTTAATGGATTATTCATCGCAGTAATTGCTATAAAACATTTACCATTCCCCCCCACACACCACTATGCTCACTCGTACCAGGAACATCAAGTGATTTGTCTTGAAAACGAGGTCTTCACTAACGGTGTAAGGCCTCACACAGTAAACTAAACACATGAAGCAATGTGTTTCATTTCACCAGGTGTAAGGCCACACTGAGCTGCTGTTTAGATCGTTTTTTTAGAAACGACCCTGGCCGTCACAAATGACAGCTCAACTTAGTGGCTTATCGTTGTTATCATCACGTGGGAACGTAAAGCAGCGGCCAGATACTGTAAACGCGCAAACGTTGACTTCAAACGTGGAGGGGAAAATCTGAGGACGCGGAGAAATATCAACAGAACCAGGGGGAGAACACGCATACCCCAAATATACAGCAGCGGGCGTCAGGGTCGGGATCGAACCCACGACTTCCTGTATACCAGGTGAGGGAGTTAACATCTCCTAGCCACCGTGGTGATGATGAGAGAAACACAAATTCCAAAAATACAGCGGGTGTCAGTATCAATCCGACAAAATTATGTATACCAGGTGAGGGGTTAACATCACCTAGCCACACTGATGATGAGAGAGACGCAAACTACAAATATACAGCAGATGTCAGGGTCAGGATCGATTCCACGACCTCCTGTATACCAGGCGAGGTAGTTAACATCCCATAGCCCCCGTGGTGATGATGAGAGAGAAAGACGCAAACTCCAAAATATACAGCAGCAGGCGTCAGGGTCGGGATGGACTCACGACCTCCTGCGTACCAGGCGAGGTAGTTAACATTTAGCCACAGTGATGATGATGATGATGGGCAAAAATGTTGTGATTGTTTTAATGCGGTGGATCGCTGCCCGTATCATTCGCCATTGTGTCCGCTCTGCGTGATGATGATGTTGACGACGGTGGTGATGTGCTACGCACGCATTTTAACCTTACCTTCTCTGCCTATTTAAGGCGACTTCACTCTGTGCTGGTTCGCTTTGCTTGGATGTCTATGTGTGTGTGTGCGGTCTGTATTTTAAAATTTCATACTTAACTTTCAATTTAGCAATCTTCGAAATAGCGTAATCAACCAGACTATGCGTTAATTGTGTTTTGACCGACCGTCTGTGTTGCTTTACATGGTTTCCAAATTTTGCTAAACCCTGTTTGGTGTGATTCTCTCTCTGTGTCCCCTGTTGTATCTGTATTAGTTCCCCCTACTTGGGTGTCTGTGTATGCATCTGAGGTTATGTGTCTCCCCTCTCTCGTAAATGTAGCTCTTCTGTACCTGATGATGGCTGCTTGTGTTGCAACCGAAACGTCGTACGCTATTATGTCATTTTATTATTTCTCATTTATACGTGACTTTACCGAAAACACCAAAGAGTAATAATTCCTGCAGTCACGAAAGCTTCGAATCGAGTCGAAGAGATGCTCGTTTACATTTTTTTCCGTTTAGGCTTTGCCATCGAGACGGACGCAGCGGCGAACGAGCGCGGTGAGGTGCCGGAGTAGCAAAAGTAGCTGCTACGTGTGCAGCTACGGGCCGCGCACTTTCAAGGGCCCCCTTGCTAATTTATTCGTCTCTGTTGCGAGTGGCTTTGTACGGTGAACTTCTTACGCGCCGTACGTGGCCAAACGTGCGGGTGTAGCCATTTGTCCAGCCGCTGGTATCGGTTGGGTATCTGGTAAACCTAGATTTGAAGCTTTTGTGACTGCAAGGATCCACACTCTTTGGTTCTATTCGGTAAAGTCACGTAGGTTAAAAAAATAAAACAAAAATCACGACGTTTCGGCCACAACACAAGCAGCCTTCATCAGGTGAAGGGACCGTACTGTCACGAGGACAGCGCTGGAGTGAAACGCAGCCAAGCTCAGACCGCGACCGCTCATCATTGCCGCGTGGACACCCACCGCGGCCCCAATTGCTCCCCGATATCGCGACGTTGAATCTAAATGCGAAGAGGAAAACCTGGAGGAGCCGCAAGTGTCACGAGGGTTAGGGGTTGTTGAACCCACGACCTCCCGTAGACCAGGCGAGGTTTGTCAACGCGATCGCGTCGGTGTTTGGAGCGGCGGTGCAGCGGTCGGCGCTACGCCGCCGCTACCAACCCGGAGGGAAAAATCCACGCGACCACATGAAGAGAGAGTGTGTACGTGTGTACGTGTGTATGTGCGTGTGTGTGTGTACGTGAGTGTGTTTGTATACGTGTGAGTGTGTGTCTGTGTACGTGTGCGTGTGTGTACGTGTGAGTGTGTACGTGTGTGTGTCTGTGTACGTGTGTGCGTGTGTCTGTGAGTGTGTGTACATGTGTGTGTACGTGTGTACATGTTTGTGTGTTGTGGGGAGCGGCGGTGCAGCGGTCGGTGCTACGCCGCGCTACGAACCCGGCGACGCGGGTTCGATTCCCGCTCGCGGGCAAAAGCACCGGTGACGATTATCCGGACCGGTCCCGGGCCTCCCCTAGGTCGACTCGGCCTCAAACGAGCACCCGGCGCGGCGGCCGGGCGCGGTGCTGGACACCCACCCGCTCGTGTGCCACAGTGCCGGCCTTCGTAGGTGCTGCTGCTCGCTAACGGCACTCGCCCCTACGGCCCGTTGAGGCTACACGGTGGGGGATCTTTGTGCGTGTGGAAGATCTGGTCGGGCGTTTGCAGGCCCCGACGTCGTGCAAAGTTCGCATGGAGCAGGAGACGTGCACCAGGGTGTTCGTGCCGTGATGCCACTTGGCGGCGTGATGGGCCCTCTCGCCGTGATGCCACCAGGTGGCGTGATGTGCCCTCTCGCCATGATGCCACCAGGTGGCGTGATGGGCCCTCTCGCTGTGCTGAAAACGCCTAAAATGCAACTGCGTTATTTGCGAATGTGTTGAGTTTGTGTTACCTCTTGAAGCCGGTAAGTGTGTGAGACTCAATATATCTAAAGTAACGTAACGATGACTGTACTCTACTGTACACCGTTTTGGCAAGAGATTTCCTTCGGCACGGGATTTATGTTTGTTTTCTCTCACGGAGTCCCCGAACGCGCCGTGTGATTACATTACGTGGCGGAGTTAACGCGTTCCTGTCAAGTCAGATCACGAATTGCAGTCACGTTGCCTAATTATTCGTAGAGCAGCCCGCCGCAATTTGTAGCGCCTTGTGATCAAGCCGCGTTTTTGTTATTGTTGTAATTAATTGTCAGGGGCAAAATGTCTATCGTTGCCAAATGGCACGCGACTGTGATAACCAAAGACACGCAAATCATTAGTGAACAGCACGGTGGCCTTGCAATAGCAATAACATGTATGAAAGGCGACGTTTCGGGCAGTGACCCTTCATCGTAGCACGTGGACGAAACGTTGCCTATTACATGTTTAGACGCATCTATATTTTAACCGCGTGTGTGTTCTCGTCCCAGGGCAGGGCCACTTGACAAATGTTGTTGAGTGTTTAGTTTTCTGACAAAGCTGCCCGAGTTGTGAAGAGCTTTGCTGACACGTGACGGGCGACACGTGTGTGTTCCACAATCACGTCCGTTTTGCGAATTACAAATTCTGTGGGTGACGTGGAGCGATTTAATTAGACCCCCCAAACAAAAAGTGAGTACATTGGATCCGCGGGTGAAAGTCTGACACACTCCGTTACAATGGCACGAGGCAATAAGACAAAGATCCCCCGTGTAGCTTTAACAGACTGCTGGGGCAAGTGCTGATAGCGAGCAGCACCTACGAAGGCCGGAACGGTACACGAGGGGGTGGGTGGCCAGCACCACGCCCGGCCGCCTTTGTCTCCCTAGTGGCGATGTTTACACACCGCACCAGGTACTCATTTGAGGCTGAGTCGACCTAGGGGAGGCCCATGACCGGTTCAGAGAATCGTCAGCGGTGGTGTTGGCCGTGAGCGGGAAACGAACCCGTGTAGACGTGTTCGTAGCGCGGCGCTAACCGCTGCGCCACCGCTCCGCTCTCACACACATACAAGCAAATACAAAGGCAAAGGTCCCTGTATAGCCTGCACAGGCTGTTGGGGCAAGTGCTGTCAACGAGCGTTGCCTCGTTAACATCGTCACGCAGCCAGTTCGCATGTCGCTGTGTAGACTGTCATCAGCGGTGCTCGCTAGCATCGACACACACACAGCATCGACATTTAATGTCGACCTGCAGTCGATACTATCTATTTACTTAGCCTCTCTAGAGGCTATGTATATAGATAGTATATAGTATATAGATAGTATCTACTGAGGCTATGTAGAGCCTATAGACTATATTCTTGATTCTTTCGGTAAAGTCACCACGTAGAAGGGAAGCAATAAAATAATACAAATATAAAACAATACAATTTTATTTTTATATTTTTATATATAAAAAAAATATTTTTTATTTTTTTATTATTTTATTGCTTCCCTTCTACGTGGTGACTTTACCGAAATAATTGATGACTAGCTGTTACTGCCCAGCTTAGCCCGGGACTTGGATCCACCACGCCCGGCCTCCTTTGTCTCCCCAGTGGCGATGCTCACACACCACACCAGTTACTCGTTTGAGGCCGAGTCGACCTAGGGGAGGCCCAGGAGCGATTGAAATAATCGTCACCGGTGGTGGCCGGGAGCGGGAATCGAACTCGGGTCGCCGGGTTCGTAGCGCGGCATAGCGCTAACCACTACATACACACACACACTCACACACACACAGACACACACACAGACACACATACACACATGCGCACACAGACACACACACACAGACAACAACAACCGCCATTCGCCACTAAGTGGCGGTGATGTCACCACGACGCTTGTGCCAGGCTGTGTGCACCCTGAGGCCACGTGAAGTGTCGAACGCCCGCTGGCAGGAGGTCACGGGGCAGACCCAGGTGCCATGGGTCGACTGACTGAGATGACTGGCTGATGCACCACCTGTGCCCCCTACTGTGCCAACCTGCTGTGCTTTAGCCACCCGGCGCTCCGCTCGTTGTTCTGAGCGTCGCTCCTCCGCCCTCCGTTGTTGTTGGAGGGCGACTGCCTCCAACTGCCCAGTAGCATCCTTCACGAGCCTCCTCCACAGAGGCCGATCTTGACACCGCTGGTACCAGTCATCGGCAAGTCCACTCAGCTCCACGTCCTCCTGTACCACATCACTCCATCTCTTCTCTAGCCCGTGCCGCGCCCGCTTAGCCCCCTCAATCCGGCCGAACAAAAGCTGTTTCGGCATGCGTTGGCTGGGCATGCGGGCTACATGACCCAGCCATCGCAGCCTTGCCCGCCGGAGGAGCTCACCGATGGGACCTTGCCCAGATCTTTCAAGGATTTGTGGGCTCCTCACATAATCCAGTCTGGTTAAACCCAGGATGGATCGTAGGCAGGCCAGCCTAAATGTTTCTAACCGGCGAAGATGTTCCATTAGGGGGGTCCACGTTTCGCAAGCGTAGAGAAGGGAGGGAATGACCGTGGCCGAGAAGACCTGAAGCTTAGTGCGGAGTGACAGACCAGGTAGCTTCCACACCGCGTTACGCAACCGATGAAAAGATATTGCCGCTCGACTGATTCGGAGTGAGACCTCTGCTGTTAAACTGGAGCCAGTCATAAGCACACTACCCTGGTATGGGAAACTCTCCACTCTCTCCACAACTGCCCCATCACCGATTGGGAGTTGTGGGGGTGGAGTGTCCGATGGTACAAAATACCCAGGCAGGTGCTTAGTTTTGGTGGGGCTGATGGTAAGGCCCCACCTCTTAGTGGCACGCTCCAATCTCAGCAGCAGCGTCTCCAACTCCTCCAACTCCTCCACAGACACATAACAAAGAAACAAAGATCCCCCATATAGCCTTAACAGACTGTAGGGGCAAGTGCTGTTAGCGAGTACCTATGAAGGCCGGAACGGTACACGAGGGGGTGGGTGGCCAGCACCACGCCCGACCGCCTTTGTCTCCCTAGTGGCAATGTTTACACACCGCACCAGGTACTCATTTGAGGCTGAGTCAACCTAGGGGAGGCCCGGGAACGGTTCAGATAATCGTCACTGGCGTTGGCCGTGAGCGGGAATCGAACCCGGGTCGCCAGGTTCATAGCGCAGCGCGCTAACCGCTACACTACCGCTCCCCACACACACAGACACACACACACAGACAGCGCGCTAACCACTACGCAGCAATGCGTGACCCTTCCACGTGCGCGGGTCACGTGACAGATTTGACGTCACAGCTCACTTGCCTTGCAAAAATTAAATGCATTTTTGAGCTCCCCCCCCCGCCTAAAAAAAAAAGTGTATTTTTATAATTGTTGCACGGTGTACAGTCTGGAAAGTACCCACATGGCAAATGTAAAGTTTGTTGCATGTCTGGAAGTACGCTAAACATTTTGAACAGACACACACAATCACAACTTTGCCTTTTATATGTGTGGAGATAATACGTTGCAGTAGCAAGTAACCATCTCCCGTGGGCTCAACAGATCCAAAACAAAGCGTTCATAACCATCAACAATCAATTCGATGCGGCTCATTTTCAGACCATTACAGAGCTCCATTCCTTCAACAGTTCTGGAGCTTTGATGTAAAGCTGCAGTGACTGCAGTGATTCATATTCTTGGTTCTTTCGGTAAAGTCACCACGTTGAAGGGAAACAATAAAATAATACAATATATATAAAACAATAAAATTATCACGACGTTTCGACTGCAACACAATCAACGGCAAGAACATTTGTAGTAGTGAGTCAGGACCAGGATGCAGTTCCATATCTCCTATGAAGAACAACATGAAGACTCAATGTTTACATTGGGCGACGATACTTGTAGGATGGATAAAATCTGTTCGGTGGTGGCGCACTTAATAAATATGACTTTTAGGAAAGTGTTTTTTTTTTTCAAATTTTATTGCTGTGGTTTTCACACCTGATGATGACTGCTTGTGTTGCGGTCGAAACGTCGTGAGAATTTTTATTGTTTTATATATATTTTATTATTTTATTGTTTCCCTTCAATGTGACTTTACCGAAAGAACCAAGAATAAATAGTTCTGGAGCTGATAAATTACCTGCCTTTTGCTTTAATCACTGTGGGTGACTTCATTTTCAGGCCCCTAACCCGTATATTTAATTTGTCCATTGCAGAAGCCTCAGTTACCCTGTTGAATGAACAACTGAATTTGTTCGCCACCTTCGCAAAAGAGCGCCTACAAATTATCCTCAACATTAAAATCGGCCAATATTTCTTTAAATGTGTCCCTTCGATGTGAATATTTCCGTTTCCTCGCCCTTCCTTCACCTCCTTGCTTCTCTTCTTTCCCCCTTCTAGCCCAGTTGCAGCGCAGAAGAAACTCCTCCACCACGGGACTCTCACTTGACACCTTTCACGCGGCCCTCACGTCCCTCCTCTTCTCGACTGCTTCCTCTCTTCCGCTGCCTCCACCCCTACACCGGTGCCTCCACCCGAACCTCAAACCCACTTGCAATCCTCCTCCTCCTCCCTCCTCCCTCCTCCTCCAACTCCAATTCCTGACCCGGCTTCCACGTGACTTTCTATGTGCACCAGACCACATTCCCTCCCCAGCCCTACGCTGTGCACCTCCATAAGCTCAACTATCTTCTTTGGTTCTCTCGGTAAAGTCACCACGTAGAATGAGAATAAAATAATAAATTTATAAAATACAATAACACAATAATATTCTCACGACGTTTCGGCCACAACACAAGCGGCCTTCATCAGGTGAAGGGACAAGACTGTCTGGAGGACAATGACCACACTGGGAAGCTTGTGTTGTGGCCGAAACGTCGTGAGAATATTATCGCGTTATTTTATTTTATCAATTTATTATTTTATTCTCATTCTACGTGGTGGTGGTGGTGACTTTACCGAAAGAACCAAAGAAGATGAATCCTTGCAGTCACGAAAGCTTTAAATCGAAAAGCTCAACTATCCTGCCGCCAGACCTCTGCCACGATCACCCTTCGCCTCCTCTCACCCACGCACGTGTCACCGCTTCACGCACGTGCCCCGCACCTCGCTCGTCCACGCTGCGGCACCGATCGGACACCCTCACTCGCCATTACACTTCCACTTTGTTCCACCTTTGCTACCCCGGACATCGGCTCCGTTCCCATTCAGTCACCGTCCTTACTAACTGCCGTCAGCTCACGTTGTAAAGTGGCCTGGAAAGGGCGCTGTATGAATCCAAAATAGACTACGATATTATCACCATTGTTAAAACTACCTGAACATTTACTAAATACGCAAATTGGTTAACTTTCAGAAAATAAGCTGTTACATCCCAAACAATCAGGCTTCCATGAAAAATATACAGACTCCCTAAATGTTGTTTTTAATAATCCAATGACCACGCTGGGAAGACTGAAAAAATAAAAAACTGTCTCTCTTTAGACACAAACATTGTTTCCCAGCTACACTCCATTTAGAGTTGGTAAGGGTTACCGTAATGTCTTAATTTGATTACTGCGATATTATTTATCATTGTGCCTCCCAATACATCGTTCATTAAGCTCAACCCTATATATCATTCTGCTCTGAGATTTGCTCTGGACGCCTCTTATAAAACGCAACATTGAGACCTGTCCAAAGAAGCAGGGGCTAACGACCCTTCACGGTCGCAAGAATAATTAATCAGGCCTTGTTTATTCACAATCTCCTTTGTAACAATTCAGGAGAATATTTGTTGCAGCTGCCGACACCAACGGACGGCAGACCTAACCCGAGGAGCTCACCGTCGCTTCTGTTGAATGTTCCTATGTGAAAAAAATAACCAAGCCTGGGTTCTTTCAGTGGCTTATTTTTTTGGTATGATATCACCACGCGGCTCGATTTACAGTCACAGCTGGGGGCTTGCTGCCGCTTCCGCCCCGGCACGCAGCGCGCACCACGCAGCGCACGCCGCCACGCAGTGCAGCACACCACGAATGGCCCCAACGTAAGCGACGCCACGCCCATCAGACCTGACGAAGGGGCGCTCAGTCACGGCGACCGTCCCCTCTTCTGACGAGGAGCAGGCTGGCGGGGAGGGGGGTCACGAGAGCAGAGAAGAGTGCAGCAGCAGCAGCGGCGGCGAACATTATAGGTCACCCATGACGCGACCTTTGACCTTTGATCTCCATAAAAAACTGGACCAGATATATTTCCACTGCCTTGGTAACCCTGCCGACAGAGTGCAGTGCTGACCCCGTGGGATTGGTTTCTCTTTCATAATCAGCAGCCACGACCCATCTACTGATACAGGAACCCCCCCCCCTGGAGACTCAACAAGCCATCACCGTCTTTTGCGCAACGATCCATCCGCCTCCGTTGAAGCTGTTCGGTAAATACAAAAAACATCGTGGACTTTTCCCACAAAGTTTTACTTCCAATGTTTGTACGGTGTACAGTCTGGAAAGTACCCACATGGCAAATTTCCAGTTTGTTGCATGTCGCGAAGTACGCTAAACATTTTGAACAGACAACACACACAATCACAACTTTGCCTTTTATATATATTTGGAGATGCAGTGAAAAACTTTCCCAAAATCCATCACGCGGTTTCAGTTTTTTTATTTTCAGTTTTATTTATTTTGGTTATAGTCCCGTGAGCCATTCGGCTCTTGAATCGGGTGCAACCACAGCAAGCAACAAAACAAAAACACGACCAAGAAAAACATCTTACAGTGACTATGTGTGACTGTGCAAACAGCACTGTCATGGCACGCAATGAGAGGGCAAATGTCATAAATATTCCTGTAAGCCCTCGCATCTTCAACATTAATGTTGCCATAGAAACATTGTGGGGTTTTTTTGCTTCATTGTAAAAAAAAAATGATTATCTGTTATTTTTATTACATTTTTTATCTACGTGACTTTACCGAAAGAACCAAGAATATTAATTCCTGCAGTCACCAAAGTTTTAAGTCAAAACATTCACACACGTTGACAAAGCCTCACCTTGTGTTGTTGTGGGCAGGTCGCTTCTGATAACAAGAGCGGTATAGCAGCTCAAGCGGGCTTGGCCTGCTAACAAAAGAAAATAAAAACTGCGTGAATATTTACAATAAAACAAAGTTACAAAGTGGCGAGCCGGGTGAAGACAAATTAAACTTAAGCGAGATAATTAAAGTGAATGCAATCAGGCGAGGGCAGGAGGCAAGGCCCCGGGTGGCTAGGCCCCGCGTTGTAAAGTTCCAACTTGGACGTCGATTCCCATGCTCGCTGCTACTCAACTGACATCCCTACGAGAGAGAGAGGCTCTACCTTGGTAAACAACAACCACGACCACCATGAGAATTTCTCACCTCGGATTTCAGTGCAAGCGCGGATAGGCAGCCTCCTGTTACCTAGCGACGTCACGCGGGTAAGCAAGTAACATGACGTCACTCCCGGGGTAAGAGACACGCCCCTTCCACAATGAGCGGCTCTGTACTGAATAAATTATGTTAATGGTTCGGCCCATATGTCGAGCGTTGGGGGCGTGGCTGCTGAACCCGTCGCAATAAACTCTCGACGGCTTTAACGGATACATTATGTTAATGAGCCGCCAGTCACTGGGCGTAGCTTTGCCCAAATAAGGATTGCCACTGGATTGATATCGGCAGTGACCCAAGCGGAGGTGACGTCACGCTCAAGAGCGCTGTGGACGGGGGAGGGCTGAATACCTTGGTGACATGACACCACTAGCTGCCACTTCATGCCGAAGAGGTCACGGGGATGGAGTTTAAGTTGATTTAGATTCATTTTCCATTGCCCCTCCCTTGAGTGCATGAACTCAGCAACAACGTGGACATTATTGTGTATACGTACACACTGTGTACACTTTGAGGCCACGTGAAGCGTCAAAGGCTCGCTGGAAGGAGGAAGTCGCGTGACAGACTCAGCAGTTGCGATGGGTTAACTGACGGATGGCTATCGATTAGAAATCACATATCCCCGAGTCTCACCTGTGAGTGGCACCGCCTCACGCTGTTGTGGATCCCCACGTGGCTCGGAGCCTCAAAAGCTCTGTGACTCCTGGGTGGTGATACAAAGACAAAGATCCCCCGTGTAGCCTTAACAGACTGTTGGGGCAAGTGCTGTTAGCAAGTATCAGCTCCACCTATGAAGGCCGGCGCGGCACGCGAAGGGAATGGGTGGCCAGCACCGTGCCCGACCGCCTTTGTCTCCCCAGTAATGATGTTTGCACACCGCACCGGGTACTCACTTGAGGCTGAGTCGACCTAGGGGAGGCCCAGAACCGGTTCAAATAATCGTCACTGGGTGTTGGCTGTGAGCGGGAATCAAACTCGGGTCGTTATGTTCGTAGAGCAGCGCACTAACCGCTAGACTACCGCCACACACGTTACACACACACACTACACACACACACGCACAGTACACACACACAGTACACACACACACGCACAGTGCACACACACACAGTACACACGCACAGTACACACACACAGTACACACACACGGTACACACACACGCACGACACATACGCACAGTACACACACACACGCGCAGTACACACGCACGCACACAACAACAACCGCCATTCGCCACTAAGTGGCGGTGACGTCACCACGACGCTTGTGCCAGGCTATGTGCACCCTGAGGCCACGTGAAGTGTCGAACGCCCGCTGGCAGGAGGTCACGGGGCAGACCCAGGTGCCACGGGTCGACTGACTGAGATGACTGGCTGATGCACCACCTGTGCCCCCTACTGTGCCAACCTGCTGTGCTTTAGCCACCCGGCGCTCCGCTCGTTGTTCTGAGCGTCGCTCCTCCGCCCTCCGTTGTTGTTGGAGGGCGACTACCTCCAACTGCCCAATAGCGTCCTTCACGAGCCTCCTCCACAGAGGCCGATCTTGACACCGTTGGTACCAGTCATCGGCAAGTCCACTCAGCTCCACGTCCTCCTGTACCACATCACTCCATCTCTTCTCTAGCCCGTGCCGCGCCCGCTTAGCCCCCTCAATCCGGCCGAACAAAAGCTGTTTCGGCATGCGGTGGCTGGGCATGCGGGCTACATGACCCAGCCATCGCAGCCTTGCCCGCCGGAGGAGCTCACCGATGGGACCCTGCCCAGATCTTTCAAGGATTTGTGAGCTCCTCACACAATCCAGTCTGGTTAAACCCAGGATGGATCATAGGCAGGCCAGCCTGAATGTTTCTAACCGGCGAAGATGCTTCATTAAGGGGGTCCACGTTTCGCAAGCGTAGAGAAGGGAGGGAATGACCGTGGCCGAGAAGACCTGAAGCTTAGTGCGGAGCGACAGACCAGGTAGCTTCCACACAGCGTTACGCAACCGATGAAAAGATATTGCCGCTCGACTGATTCGGAGTGAGACCTCTGCTGTTAAACTGGAGCCAGTCATAAGCACACTGCCCAGGTATGGGAAACTCTCCACTCTCTCCACAACTGCCCCATCACCGATCGGGAGTTGTGGGGGTGGAGTATCCGATGGTACAAAATACCCAGGCAGGTGCTTAGTTTTGGTGGGGTTGATGGTAAGGCCCCACCTCTTAGTGGCACGCTCCAGTCTCAGCCCGCTCACCATCATGAAGGTCCTTAATGATCGTGAGCAGAGGGTCAGGTACTCCAAAAGCACGAAGAACGACCCAGAGCCCAGGCCTACTGATGGTAACATAGGCCTTGACCAGGTCAATAAAGCAGAGATGTAGGTCTTGTTGGAATTCCCTACACCTCTGCTGTAGCAGACGGACAGAAAATATGGCATCTGTGCAGGACCGCCCTTTCCTGAAACCGCATTGGGGCTCCGCAAGCCTCTCCTCAGCGTGCCTGGCAAGGCGATGCTGAATAATCCTTGCCAGGACCTTTCCCGGCACACTGAGCAGTGAGATGCCCCTGTAGTTGTTACAGTCTGTGCGGTCCCCCTTCTCAAAAAGGGGGACCACCAGGGCATCCTTCCAATCCTGCGGAACCCGTCCAGTGGTCCAGACTGTTGTTATGATGTCATATAGGGCACTCTGTGCACAAACGCCACCCTCCCTCAGCATTTCGCTTGGGAGATCATCTCTGCCCGCTGCCTTTCCTGGTCTCAGACTCCGGATCGCCTTCAGTACTTCCTCAACAGATGGCACCTCAGCCAGCCACTCACAGGGGGTGACTTCTTCCAATATGAGGCACCGCAGCCTCAGCAGGGTCATCCTCACTTTGTGCCACGATGTTTTCCTGGCTGAGGGATTTTCCCTCCCCCAGGACCTCACAGAAATGCTCAGCAAATCTGCAAACCTGTTCCTGGGGGTCGGAGATTGGATCACCGTTTTTTCCCCTAATGATGGTAATAGGTGTGGCGCTGCAGGTTACTTTTTTGATGGAGTTAAATAGAGATTTGTGATCACGGTCCACTGAGGCAGACTCCATCTCCTCAGCAACCCGCGACCACCACCCATCCTTGCAGCGCCTGACGGCTCTCCGAACCTCCGAGCGAAGGCTGCGGTAAGCCTCCTCATTCTCTGACGTGGGATTCTGTAGCCGATGGCAGTGGGCCTGTCGCTTTTTCTCAACCATCCTGAACACCTCCTCTGTCAGCCAGGGTCTCTGGGGAGGTCTGGACCGCGTACCCAAAGCAGCCATTACAGCTGCATGAGTCACAGTCCTAAACCTCGCCCATTTACCCTCGACATCAGGAGTCGGGGACGATGTCAATCCCAGCCGCAAGCGATGATGAAATTCTCGCTTGCAACTTTCATCAGATAACTGAGACCAGGCCACTTCAGGTCGGAATGGGGTCCTGGGTGTACACCCACCACCGGAGTGGAAGAATGGCAGGCGCATCTTACAGATGACTAGTCGATGGTCAGAGGGCAGATCAGCTCCACGGTAGGTCCTGGTGTCAAGGACATGGGCTCGCATCCACTGGTCCGTCACTATGTAGTCCAGCAGATGTTCTTGCTTGGACCCGGCATGCATCCATGATGTTGTGTGGATGCGCCGATGCCGGAACAGCGTGTTGGTAATTACAAGCCCATGGGCTGCACAAAAATCTAGCAGCCTCCTACCGTTGTTATTGAGCTGATCTGGCCCATGCCCTCCAATCACTCCAGACCAGGTGCCAGTATCATGACCAACTCGGGCATTGAAGTCACAGACACAACACACACAGAGACACACACACACAGAGACACACACACAGCGACACACAACACACACAGACACACACACACTGAGACGCGCACACAGAGACAGACACAACACAAATGTCTCCCCGTGTAGTCTCCCTGACGGGCTGCGCGAGGCTTACAGACACACACACAGAGACACACACACACAGAGACACACACACAGACACAATACACACAGACACACACACAGACAGACACAACACAAATGTCTCCCCGTGTAGTCTCCCTGACGGGCTGCGTGAGGCTTACACACACAGAGACACACACACAGAGACACACACACAGAGACACACACACAACACACAGACACACACACAGGCACACACACACAG
Source organism: Petromyzon marinus (assembly GCF_048934315.1). Classification (NCBI taxonomy): domain Eukaryota; kingdom Metazoa; phylum Chordata; class Hyperoartia; order Petromyzontiformes; family Petromyzontidae; genus Petromyzon; species Petromyzon marinus. The sequence goes on from NW_027423006.1 coordinate 262,331, forward strand.
AGACACACACACAGACACACAACACACACACACAGAGACACACACACAGAGACACACACACACAGAGACACACACAGAGACTCACACAGATACACACACAGACACAGAGACACACACACACAGAGACACACACACAGAGACACACACACACAGAGACTCACACAGATACACACAGACACACACACAGACACACACACACACCCACACACAGAGATACACACACAGAGACACACACACAGAGACACACAGACACACAGAGACACACACACAGAGACACACACACAGACACACACACAGAGACACAACACAGAGACACACAGACACACACACAGATACACACACAGATACACACACAGATACACACACAGAGACACACACAGACAGAGACACACACACAGACACAACACAAATGTCTCCCCGTGTAGTCTCCCTGACGGGCTGCGTGAGGCTGACAGAGCCCGCGCGTCTTTGTGGGCCTCAGGCTGTGAGGGCGAGAGGTCGGCTCCACTCTCTCACTCACCGCCCTCCTTGTTGTGTCGCCCGCTCTCGTTCACGTTTTTGTTTTATTATAGGCGTAGTTGTTGATGTTACAGTATTAGTTATTATAGCAGTTCATGTTTTTATTACTATTGTAACTGTTTATATAATTGCTGTTGTAAGTTGTTGATGTTATTATTAGTGTTATAGTTATGATTGTAGATGTTGTTGTTATTATAGTTACGATTGTAGATGTTATTGTTATTATAGTAGTAGTTATACTTATGATTATAGATGTTGTGGTGGTGGTGGTTGTTAGTCTCCTCAGAACACACAGCCGCCTTCTCCCGCCAAAACGCGACACTTTGGTGGTGGAGGGAGAGGGTCGTGTGGGCGAAACCAACGCGAGTAGCGGGCGAGGAAGGGGTGAATGCCACCGGCGAACTTAAATTGTTTTAAATTATGGGGGTACACAGCAAACGCCACCTTTCACTAACGCTAGCGAGCCCCTCTTGCTTCTTGTCCGCTATGGATGAAATAATTAAACATCAAACAAATTCGCTACATTTATTCAGCGCGTCTTGAGTTTTGATGCTTTAAATCCCCCTCCCCCTCTTCTGGGCTATGCTTGGTATAGTCTGAAACGCAGCAGCGCCTTATCTAGTCTATGCTATTTACCATGGGCCTTAATCCGGGCTATGAAATAAAGTTCAATGTCACGTGCAATGGAGCTGACCAATTAAAAAACACCCACAAAATATCAACACCACGTGACTCGTGGTGGGAGGGGGGTTGCCATCTTGGTAAGGGAGAAGCCACCACACACCCCCCTACCCAAGATGACCGCCCAAACGTTGTTTGACTGGTTGTTGGGGATAACCTCTGATAGCCAATAGCGACTATTAGGCGACTATTCACACTCGACTATTGCGGAGCTGTAGAAGCCCATCACGGTTTTACCCCGTCGTGGTCTTTGCGCAGGCAAAGTGAGTTCTCAGGCCCGTACGGGCGTACAGCCGTTTCAATACGGGCAAACAACAATACAAATCCGTGTCGATTTGTTTGTGTTTCTTCCTTGTGATGGGACTTTGTAGGATTAACGTTGAGATTTATAAGGGGCACGGGGTGATCAGTAAGGTCTGAATTGGTCTGTAATAAGGTAGGGCACTGATAAGGGGTTGACAGCTGTGTAGTGTATAGTGTAGTATAATGTATAGGATGAACGTTGAGATTTATAAGGGGCACGGGGTGATCAGTAAGGTCTGAATTGGTCTGTAATAAGGTAGGGCACTGATAAGGGGTTGACAGCTGTGTAGTGTATAGTGTAGTATAATGTATAGGATGAACGTTGAGATTTATAAGGGGCACGGGGTGATCGACAAGGTCTGAATTGGTCTGTAATAAGGCAGAGCGCCGATAAGGGGTTGACAGCTGTGTAGTGTATAGTGTAGTATAATGTATAGGATGAACGTTGAGATTTATAAGGGCCACGGGGTGATCAGTAAGGTCTGAGTTGGTCTGTAATAAGGTAGGGCACTGATAAGTGGTTGAGAGTTATGCTACTGACACTAACGGTGTGACTATGCATACGTAGTCGTTCAGAGTGTTCAACGTCGGCCTGGGTGCTGCGGTCGTCCAGGCGGGCACCGTTCTGGCCCACGTGGGGAGGCCGGCGAGGTGACCACAGATGTCTCGTGGCCACAGTGAAGCGGAGGAGCGAGCCGGACGAATCATGGATGGGCGCGCTGCGCTGTCGGGGTGTTGGCAATTGCCTCTTGATGAGAGCTCTAAACCAAATCCTGTGTTCTGAACACCTCATTGGATGCCCTGTCGGCCGTGTGGGTTTTCTACCACACTTGACTTGTCGTCGGGGTGTTGGCAATTGCCTCTTGATGAGAGCTCTAAACCAAATCCTGTGTTCTGAACACCTCGGGTTCTAAATTTTGATTTAAAGCTTTCGTGACTGCAGTAATTCATATTCTTAGCTCTTTCGGTAAAGTCACCACGTTGAAGGGAAACAATGAAACAATAATATATATAAAACAATAAAAATGCTCACGACGTTTCGACCATAACACAAACGGTCGTCATCAGTTTGTGTTATGGTCGAAACGTCGTGAGAATTTTTATTGTTTTATATATATTATTTTATTGTTTCCCTTCAACGTGGTGACTTTACCGAAAGAGCTAAGAACACCTCGGGCTCTGTTCCAGTTTAATTGTCTCCCGATGGGACTCCACTTGGCTCCGGTCACGTTCCAGCGACTCACGCAGCTGGTCCTAGCAGGCCTCCAATGGGACTCCCGCCTCGTTTATTTGGACGACGTGATCGTCTTCGGACGCACGTTCCAGGAGCAGCTGCAGCGGCCGCGATCGGTGTTCAAAGTTCGGGCGGCCAATCTTACGTTTAAACCACAGTCAAGTGTCACCTTCTGCAGACATCGGTTCGCTACTTGGGGCGCATCGTCAGCGAGTCCGGGGATAGCCACGGACCACCACAAAACTGCGTGCGTGCGCAACATGGCCAACCCCCACGTCGGTGGGTGACGTTTGCAGCTTTGTCGTATTACCGCCGCTTTGTGCCCAAATTTTGAAAAAATTGCAAAACCGCTCCATGCTCTCACTGCGAAAAGGCCAAAGATTTTGGTGGGGGGGGGGGGTGGAGGAGGAAACCGCATTTGTCGCGCTGTGGGACGGCCTCGTGACTGCTTTGTGACGTCATACACCAACGTGCATTGAGGCCCTTGTAAGGACTGCTTTGTGACGTCATACACCAACGTGCATTGAGTCCCTTGTAAGGACTGCTTTGTGATGTCACACACCAACGTGCATTGAGGCCCTTGTAAGGATTGCTTTGTGACGTCATACACCAACGTGCATTGAGGCCCTTATAAGGACTGCTTTGTGACGTCATACACCAACATGCATTGAGGCCCTTGTAAGGACTGCTTTGTGACGTCATACACCAACGTGCATTGAGGCCCTTGTAAGGACTGCTTTGTGACGTCACACACCAATGTGCATTGAGGCCCTTGTAAGGACTGCTTTGTGACGTCATACACCAACGTGCATTGAGGCCCTTATAAGGACTGCTTTGTGACGTCATACACACAAACACACCACATCCGGGGGCTCGCTCTAATGAGTTGAAAAACATTCCAAGGGGCAATTCAGTGGCCCTGTATCTACACAAGTTTTTTGGGACGACCTCCGGAGGGAGAATACTAGCGGGGGGGGGGGGGGGGGAGGGTTGATGACATTAAGCGCCAGGAGGTCCGTGGAGCCAGAAGCAAAGATGACCCAAGGCTGGCCTCATGAATCCTCAGGAGGCGTGAAAGTGGCAGGAGCTTTGAGCTTTTGATGCGTCTAAGAGAATTAATGAAGCAAGGTAGAAATTCCTACATAACAGGTACCGTGTACAAACTTCACATTCGTCAGTCCTGCACAGACAGATTCCGAGTAGTACTCGCAATCAGCCTTAAGTTGAGATTTGCAGAAGCAAAAGCTCTGATCAATTAAGAGTTGAGTTATTGCTCAAGCAGATGAAGTATCACTGAACGTTTTATTTTATTTTGTTTCTTAATATTTCGAGTCACTTGCAGAGTCAAGGACCTCAAGAAGTTGTACTGCACTAAGCTAAGAGTTTGTGATAAAGTTAAGACTCGTGACAAATGGAACTTGAGTCGCACACCGATATCAAGTGCGCATGAAATTATTGTCAAAGGGATAGGCTGACCGGGTGTTCAACTCCCCCCACTCGCCTCGGCACTCTCGCAGGCCAATGGCAATTTCTGGATCGGACTGCAGAAGGTTGGAATCGCACCACCAGGAGCAGGCAACAAGCAGCAGTGGTAGTGGTGGATGGATGATTTTTTTATTATGAACGGGTGTTGATTTACCTTGCCTCAACACCATCATCAACATCACTAACAACATTCAAAACATCATCAACATCAAAGTCATTAACACCATCTTCAACATCATCAACATCGTCTCTCTCTCTGTCTCTTTGTGTCTCTCTGTGTATATCTCCCCGTCTCTTTCCCCATGCCTCTCCCTATCCATCTCTCTGTGTGGCCATGTATCTCTCTGTCTCTCTGTGTCTCCGCTGTCTCTGTGTCTCTGTATTTCTCCCCGTCTCTTTCCCCATGCCTCTCCCTATCCGTCTCTCTGTGTGGCCATGTATCTCTCTGTCTCTCTGTGTCTCCGCTGTCTCTGTGTCTCTCTCTCTATTTCTCCCCATCTCTTTCCCCATGTCTCTCCGTCTCCAACTCTCTCTCTCTGTCTCTCCATGTCTCTCTCTGTCTCCCTGTCTGTGTCTATCTCGCTTTCGGTTTGAGCGGTCGATGTCCCGCAGAGGGCGGTGGAAATGATAAAACATTTGTTTTTTTACAATGAACATTAAGTAAATACAAGTAAACATCCCGGCATCGAGTTGCAGTTTGTAAAATTAACTCTAAAATTACGATTCTCGCTACGCATCATCACACGGCGGATATACGCACAATCGTCGTGTTCGGCAAAGGAATGACAAATCCTCTTCAAGTCAAAATATTAAAATATGATCGCCCATGAAGAACCAACGGTGAACGAGCAGTTAACAATGAACACCGGCAAAGTGGCTCAGTGGAAAAGGGGGCCAGATTCAATCCCTGGTTGACTCAGCCCATCATCATCACAACTAAAGTGAGCACCACTCTGCAGGGAAGTGAGCCTGCAGTGTGCCACAGCTACCTCGCTCCTTTCCTCTCGCACATCCAGCCCTCTCACTCTCTCCTTCATTTCTACCCCACACCTCTCCCTCCCTCCCCCCCGCTCACCCTCTCCTTACAGCACCCCGTGTCCCTCTCACTCTCTCCCTCCCTCCCTCTCCTGGCCTCCCTCAGGGCTCCTAATCGGAACGAATCTCCCCAACAATCTCAACAGACCCCTCTGCCTCTCTCCCTCTCCACCTCCTCTCCCGCCCTCCCTCTCTCCACCTCCTCTCCCACCCTCCCTCTCTCCACCTCCTCTCCCGCCCTCCCTCTCTCCACCTCCTCTCCCACCCTCCCTCTCTCCACCTCCTCTCCCGCCCTCCCTCTCTCCACCTCCTCTCCCGCCCTCCCTCCCGCTCTCTCCCTGCCGGTTCCTAATCGGCACGACCCTTCCCGGCAGCCCCACGGCGCCCATGGCCGCGGCGATCTGCCGCAGCGTCCGTCTCTGCTCCGCCGCCGCCCCCGTCTGCGGCCGCCCCCCCTCCACGTCCCGGCGGCCTCCCTCTCTCGCTCTCCCTACCTCTCGCCTCGTCGCCTCCACCGCCCTCTCCACCAGTCTGTCGACCGTCCTCTCGTTCCCCCTCGCGGCAATATCAAACCGAGCTTGCTGCGCCTCGGTCCTAGGCCACGAGTCGCCGACCCTCTGATCCACTCGCCTCCTCGCGTCCGCCTGTCTGTCCCACGCAGATCTCTCCGCCTCCAGCCTCTCTCTCCCCGCCTCCTCCCTGTTGAGCGTCCTCTCTTCGCCAATGGCTCGTCTCACCCACGCCGTCAGCAGCCTGGCTCTCTCCGCGTTGAGCATCGCCATCTCCACGTCCTCCCCGCGGGGCACCGACCGGTTCACCAGCCTCCTCACGGGCATCTTTCTCCGCCACTGGTCCCTGTCTGCGATGAGCCCCTGTCGGGCCCGCACGCCCGCAGCAGCCGGCTCTCTCCTCGGCTCCCTCTGGACCCCCCTCTCTCCCCCTCGCCTCGCTTCCTCCTCCCTGCCGCGTCCTCTCCTCGCTCCCCCTCCCCTCTCCATGGCGCTCCTCTGGATGCCGCCTCGGCCCACACACGCTTCCCGTACCGTCACAAACATCGCCATCATCATCATCATCGTCAAAACACACGTACACACACAGATACACACGCAGATACATACACACACACAGACACACACACAGATACACACGCAGACAAACACATATAACAATAACCGCCATTCACCACTAAGTGGCGGTGATGTCACCACGACGCTTGTGCCAGGCTATGTGCACCCTGAGGCCACGTGAAGTGTCGAACGCCCGCAGGCAGGAGGTCACGGGGCAGACCCAGGTGCCACGGGTCGACTGACTGAGATGACTGGCTGATGCACCACCTGTGCCCCCTACTGTGTCAACCCGCTGTGCTTTAGCCACCCGGCGCTCCGCTCGTTGTTGTGAGCATCGCTCCTCCACACTCCGTTGTTGTTGGAGGGCGACTACCTCCAACTGCCCAGTAGCGTCCTTCACGAGCCTCCTCCACAGAGGCCGATCTTGACACCGCTGGTACCGGTCATCGGCAAGTCCACTCAGCTCCACGTCCCCCTGTACCACATCACTCCATCTCTTCTCTAGCCCGTGCCGCGCCCGCTTAGCCCCCTCAATCCGGCCGAACAGAAGCTGTTTCGGCATGCGGTGGCTGGGCATGCGGGCTACATGACCCAGCCATCGCAGCCTTGCCCGCCGGAGGAGCTCACCGATGGGACCTTGCCCAGATCTTTCAAGGATTTGTGAGCTCCTCACACAATCCAGTCTGGTTAAACCCAGGATGGATCGTAGGCAGGCCAGCCTAAATGTTTCTAACCGGTGAAGATGTTCCATTAGGGGGGTCTACGTTTCGCAAGCGTAGAGAAGGGAGGGAATGACCGTGGCCGAGAAGACCTGAAGCTTAGTGCGGAGCGACAGACAGGGTAGCTTCCACACAGCGTTACGCAACCGATGAAAAGATATTGCCACTCGACTGATTCGGAGTGAGACCTCTGCTGTTAAACTGGAGCCAGTCATAAGCACACTGCCCAGGTATGGGAAACTCTCCACTTTCTCCACAACTGCCCCATCACCGATTGGGAGTTGTGAGGGTGGAGTGTCCGATGGTACAAAATACCCAGGCAGGTGCTTAGTTTTGGTGGGGCTGATGTTAAGGCCCCACCTCTTAGTGTCACGCTCTAGTCCCAGCAGCAGCGTCTCCAACTCCTCCTCTGACTGAGCAGCTATTACCAAATCATCAGCATACATAACGTGGTTGAGCAATAGGGAGCCATCCCTTGACCGCACCCGGGCATCGATCAGCCTCCCATTATATCTGGACCATATGGAGATTCCCCCGGTACAGCTATTGAAGGCTTCACGAACTACGTGGTCAAAATAGATGTTAAATAATGTGGGAGCCAGAGGACATCCCTGTCGCACCCCAAGGTGTACAGAGAATGGCTCTGACTCCCGGCCACGTAGTTTTACCCGGGCCCGCTCACCATCATGAAGGTCCTTAATGATCGTGAGCAGAGGGTCAGGTACGCCAAAAGCACGAAGAATGACCCAGAGCCCAGGCCTACTGATGGTATCATAGGCCTTGACCAGGTCAATAAAGCAGAGATGTAGGTCTTGTTGGAATTCCCGACACCTCTGCTGTAGCAGACGGACAGAAAATATGGCATCTGTGCAGGACCACCCTTTCCTGAAACCGCATTGGGGCTCCGCAAGCCTCTCCTCAGCGTGCCTGGCAAGGCGATGCTGAATAATCCTTGCCAGGACCTTTCCCGGCACACAGACACACACACACACAGACACACACACACAGACACACACACAGACACACACACAGACACACACACAGACACACAGACACAAACACACAGACACACACACAGACACACACACACACAGACACACACAGACACACACACAGACACACAGACACAACAACAACAACAACAACCGCCATTCGCCACTAAGTGGCGGTGACGTCACCACGACGCTTGTGCCAGGCTATGTGCACCGTGAGGCCACGTGAAGTGTCGAACGCCCGCTGGCAGGAGGTCACTGGGCAGACCCAGGTGCCACGGGTCGACTGACTGAGATGACTGGCTGATGCACCACCTGTGCCCCCTACTGTGCCAACCTGCTGTGCTTTAGCCACCCGGCGCTCCGCTCGTTCTGAGCGTCGCTCCTCCGCCCTCCGTTGCTGTTGGAGGGCGACTGCCTCCAAATGCCCAGTAGCATCCTTCACGAGCCTCCTCCACAGAGGCCGATCTTGACACCGCTGGTACCAGTCATCGGCAAGTCCACTCAGCTCCACGTCCTCCTGTACCACATCACTCCATCTCTTCTCTAGCCCGTGCCGCGCCCGCTTAGCCCCCTCAATTCGGCCAAACAAAAGCTGTTTCGGCATGCGGTGGCTGGGCATGCGGGCTACATGACCCAGCCATCGCAGCCTTGCCTGCCGGAGGAGCTCACCGATGGGACCCTGCCCAGATCTTTCAAGGATTTGTGAGCTCCTCACACAATCCAGTCTGGTTAAACCCAGGATGGATCGTAGGCAGGCCAGCCTAAATGTTTCTAACCGGCGAAGATGTTCCATTAGGGGGGTCCACGTTTCGCAAGCGTAGAGAAGGGAGGGAATGACCGTGGCCGAGAAGACCTGAAGCTTAGTGCGGAGCGACAGACCAGGTAGCTTCCACACAGCGTTACGCAACCGATGAAAAGATATTGCCGCTCGACTGATTCGGAGTGAGACCTCTGCTGTTAAACTGGAGCCAGTCATAAGCACACTGCCCAGGTATGGGAAACTCTCCACTCTCTCCACAACTGCCCCATCACCGATTGGGAGTTGTGGGGGTGGAGTGTCCGATGGTACAAAATACCCAGGCAGGTGCTTAGTTTTGGTGGGGCTGATGGTAAGGCCCCACCTCTTAGTGGCACGCTCCAGGAGATTCCCCCGGTACAGCTATTGAAGGCTTCACGAACTACGTGGTCAAAATAGATGTTAAATAATGTGGGAGCCAGAGGACATCCCTGTCGCACCGCAAGGTGTACAGGGAATGGCTCTGACTCCCGGCCACGTTGTTTTACCCGGGCCCGCTCACCATCATGAAGGTCCTTAATGATCGTGAGCAGAGGGTCAGGTACTCCAAAAGCACGAAGAACGACCCAGAGCCCAGGCCTACTGATGGTATCATAGGCCTTGACCAGGTCAATAAAGCAGAGATGTAGGTCTTGTTGGAATTCCCTACACCTCTGCTGTAGCAGACGGAGAGAAAATATGGCATCTGTGCAGGACCGCCCTTTCCTGAAACCGCATTGGGGCTCCGCAAGCCTCTCCTCAGCGTGCCTGGCAAGGCGATGCTGAATAATCCTTGCCAGGACCTTTCCCGGCACACTGAGGAGTGAGATGCCCCTGTAGTTGTTACAGTCTGTGCGTGGTCCCCCTTCTTAAAAAGGGGGACCACACACACACAGAGACACACACACAGAGACACACACACAGAGACACACACATCACACACAGAGACACACACACACAGAGACACACACACATCACACACAGAGACACACACACAACACACAGAGACACACACAGATACACACAGACACACACACAGATACACAGACAGAGACACACACAGAGACACAAACACAACACAAATGTCTCCCCCGTGTAGTCTCCCTGACGGGCTGCGTGAGGCTGACAGAGACACACAGAGACACACACAGACACACACACAGACACACACACAGACAGACACAACACAGAGACACACACACAGAGACACACACACAGAGACACACACACAGAGACAGACACACACAGAGACACACACACAGACACACAGACACACACATACACAGACACACACAGACACACACATACATACACACAGACACACACACACCGAACGTGAACGCCACCGGTGACGTTCGCCTCAGTCGATGGCCCCCAAGCCGCTGCTGGAAAATCGTCGTTTCGATTTGCGATTATCGATTTGAAATCGATTACTTAACCACGTGATTTGGTGGCGCTGCGTTTGGCAGTGGAGCAACGGGCACACAACACAATTAGCCAAACCCGAACTCAACGGCGTCAGTCGTCGTTAACTCCGGCTTTAAAAAGGGGGGGAATAATATTTAATAGTCGACGTTTCGGGTAACGGACCTTTATCGCACGGTGCACGACCGGCGAGAATCGATATCCGGTGAGCGTCTGTGGCATCGATTAAACGGGAATAGGCCGATTCTAAAGGAATCTACAACCTTCGATTCCTTTACTCTCGATTTAAAGAGTCGATTCTTGGCGCGCGAGCGTCACTATTCTACTCACGCAGCGCGGCTTGGTGGTGGAGGTTTTTATTTTTAAAAGTTTTAACTTTCACGTCTCGTTAAGTTGCTTTAGGAGTCTGTAGTTGTACGAAGTATACCGCAAGGCGTACAGGCCGCAACAATCGAGGCGACTCCTGCGCCTACAATCGCCGGCGGATCAAAGCATCGCGAAGGTTGATTTGGGCCTAACTCTATCATCATCTGTGCCAGACGTCACGATCATCATCATCATTACAGAGAGATTGTTCACGATCATCATTACAGAAAGAGATTGTTCACGATCATCATCATTACAGAGAGAGATTGTTCACGATCATCATCATTACAGAGAGAGATTGTTCACGATCATCATCATTACAGAGAGAGATTGTTCACGATCATCATCATTACAGAGAGAGATTGTTCACGATCATCATTACAGAGAGAGAGAGATTGTTCACGATCATCATCATTATGGAGAGAGAGATTGTTCACGATCAGCATTATTACAGAGAGAGATTGTTCACGATCATCATCATTACAGAGAGACATTGTTCACGATCATCATCATCATTACAGAGAGACATTGTTCACGATCATCATCATTACAGAGAGAGATTGTTGAGTGATTCACTTGGGGCCTTGACAATGTGTCTAGCTTAGTGGTCTAATCATCACACCGTGGTGTTGTTGTTGTTGAGTGATTCACTTGGGGCCTTGACAATGCGTCTAGCTTAGTGGTCTAATCACCACACCGTGTTGGTGTTGTTGTTGAGTGATTCACTTGGGGCCTTGACAATGTGTCTAGCTTAGTGGTCTAATCACCACACCTTGGTGTTGTTGTTGAGTGATTCACTTGGGGCCTTGACAATGTGTCTAGCTTAGTGGTCTAATCACCACACCTTGGTGTTGTTGTTGTTGAGTGATTCACTTGGGGCCTTGACAATGTGTCTAGCTTAGTGGTCTAATCACCACACCGTGTTGTTGTTGAGTGATTCACTTGGGGCCTTGACAATGTGTCTAGCTTAGTGTTCTAATCACCACACTGTGTTGTTGTTGTTGAGTGATTCACTTGGGGCCTTGACAATGTGTCTAGCTTAGTGGTCTAATCACCACACCTTGGTGTTGTTGTTGTTGAGTGATTCACTTGGGGCCTTGACAATGTGTCTAGCTTAGTGGTCTAATCACCACACCGTGGTGTTGTTGTTGTTGAGTGATTCACTTGGGGCCTTGACAATGCGTCTAGCTTAGTGGTCTAATCACCACACCGTGGTGTTGTTGTTGTTGAGTGATTCACTTGGGGCCTTGACAATGCGTCTAGCTTAATGGTCTAATCACCACACCTTGGTGTTGTTGTTGTTGAGTGATTCACTTGGGGCCTTGACAATGCGTCTAGCTTAGTGGTCTAATCACCACACCTTGGTGTTGTTGTTGAGTGATTCACTTGGGGCCTTGACAATGTGTCTAGCTTAGTGGTCTAATCACCACACCTTGGTGTTGTTGTTGTTGAGTGATTCACTTGGGGCCTTGACAATGTGTCTAGCTTAGTGGTCTAATCACCACACCTTGGTGTTGTTGTTGAGTGATTCACTTGGGGCCTTGACAATGTGTCTAGCTTAGTGGTCTAATCACCACACCTTGGTGTTGTTGTTGTTGAGTGATTCACTTGGGGCCTTGACAATGTGTCTAGCTTAGTGGTCTAATCACCACACAGTGTTGTTGTTGTTGAGTGATTCACTTGGGGCCTTGACAATGTGTCTAGCTTAGTGGTCTAATCACCACACAGTGTTGTTGTTGTTGTTGAGTGATTCACTTGGGGCCTTGACAATGCGTCTAGCTTAGTGGTCTAATCACCACACCGTGGTGTTGTTGTTGTTGGTGAGTAATTCACTTGGGGCCTTGACAATGTGTCTAGCTTAGTGGTCTAATCACCACACCGTGTTGTTGAGTGATTCACTTGGGGCCTTGACAATGTGTCTAGCTTAGTGGCCTAATCACCACACAGTGTTGTTGTTGTTGAGTGATTCACTTGGGGCCTTGACAATGTGTCTAGCTTAGTGGTCTAATCACCACACCTTGTTGTTGTTGAGTGATTCACTTGGGGCCTTGACAATGTGTCTAGCTTAGTGGTCTAATCACCACACCGTGGTGTTGTTGTTGAGTGATTCACTTGGGGCCTTGACAATGTGTCTAGCTTAGTGGTCTAATCACCACACAGTGTTGTTGTTGTTGAGTGATCCACTTGGGGCCTTGACAATGTGTCTAGCTTAGTGGTCTAATCACCACACCGTGGTGTTGTTGTTGTTGAGTGATTCACTTGGGGCCTTGACAATGTGACTAGCTTAGTGGTCTAATCACCACACCGTGTAGTTGTTGTTGAGTGATTCACTTGGGGCCTTGACAATGTGTCTAGCTTAGTGGTCTAATCACCACACCATGTTGTTGTTGAGTGATTCACTTGGGGCCTTGACAATGTGTCTAGCTTAGTGGTCTAATCACCACACCGTGTTGTTGAGTGATTCACTTGGGGCCTTGACAATGTGTCTAGCTTAGTGGTCTAATCACCACACAGTGTTGTTGTTGTTGAGTGATTCACTTGGGGCCTTGACAATGTGTCTAGCTTAGTGGTCTAATCACCACACCGTGTTGTTGTTGTTGAGTGATTCACTTGGGGCCTTGACAATGTGTCTAGCTTAGTGGTCTAATCACCACACTGTGTAGTTGTTGTTGAGTGATTCACTTGGGGCCTTGACAATGTGTCTAGCTTAGTGGTCTAATCACCACACCATGTTGTTGTTGAGTGATTCACTTGTGGCCTTGACAATGTGTCTAGCTTAGTGGTCTAATCACCACACTGTGTTGTTGTTGTTGAGTGATTCACTTGGGACCTTGACAATGTGTCTAGCTTAGTGGTCTAATCACCACACCATGGTGTTGTTGTTGTTGAGTGATTCACTTGGGGCCTTGACAATGTGTCTAGCTTAGTGGTCTAATCACCACACCTTGTTGTTTTGTTGTTGTTGAGTGATTCACTTGGGGCCTTGACAATGTGTCTAGCTTAGTGGTCTAATCACCACACCGTGGTGTTGTTGTTGTTGAGTGATTCACTTGGGGCCTTGACAATGTGTCTAGCTTAGTGGTCTAATCACCAGACCGTGTTGTTGTTGTTGATTGATTCACTTGGGGCCTTGACAATGCGTCTAGCTTAGTGGTCTAATCACCACACCGTGGTGTTCTTGTTGTTGTTGAGTGATTCACTTGGTGCCTTGACAATGTGTCTAGCTTAGTGGTCTAATCACCACACCGTGGTGTTGTTGTTGAGTGATTCACTTGGGGCCTTGACAATGTGTCTAGCTTAGTGGTCTAATCACCAATATTTAACAGGCGACGTTTCGGGTAACGGACCTTTATCGCACGGTGCACGACCGGCGAGAATCGATATCCGGTGAGCGTCTGTGGCATCGATTAAACGGGAATAGGCCGATTCTAAAGGAATCTACAACCTTCGATTCCTTTACTCTCGATTTAAAGAGTCGATTCTTGGCGCGCGAGCGTCACTATTCTACTCACGCAGCGCGGCTTGGTGGTGGAGGTTTTTATTTTTAAAAGTTTTAACTTTCACGTCTCGTTAAGTTGCTTTAGGAGTCTGTAGTTGTACGAAGTATACCGCAAGGCGTACAGGCCGCAACAATCGAGGCGACTCCTGCGCCTACAATCGCCGGCGGATCAAAGCATCGCGAAGGTTGATTTGGGCCTAACTCTATCATCATCTGTGCCAGACGTCACGATCATCATCATCATTACAGAGAGATTGTTCACGATCATCATTACAGAGAGAGATTGTTCACGATCATCATCATTACAGAGAGAGATTGTTCACGATCATCATCATTACAGAGAGAGATTGTTCACGATCATCATCATCATTACAGAGAGAGATTGTTCACGATCATCATCATTACAGAGAGAGATTGTTCACGATCATCATTACAGAGAGAGAGATTGTTCACGATCATCATCATTATGGAGAGAGAGATTGTTCACGATCAGCATTATTACAGAGAGAGATTGTTCACGATCATCATCATTACAGAGAGACATTGTTCACGATCATCATCATCATTACAGAGAGAGATTGTTCACGATCATCATCATCATTACAGAGAGACATTGTTCACGATCATCATCATCATCATTACAGAGAGAGATTGTTGAGTGATTCACTTGGGGCCTTGACAATGCGTCTAGCTTAATGGTCTAATCACCACACCTTGGTGTTGTTGTTGAGTGATTCACTTGGGGCCTTGACAATGCGTCTAGCTTAGTGGTCTAATCACCACACCTTGGTGTTGTTGTTGAGTGATTCACTTGGGGCCTTGACAATGTGTCTAGCTTAGTGGTCTAATCACCACACCGTGGTGTTGTTGTTGTTGAGTGATTCACTTGGGGCCTTGACAATGCGTCTAGCTTAGTGGTCTAATCACCACACCGTGTTGGTGTTGTTGTTGAGTGATTCACTTGGGGCCTTGACAATGTGTCTAGCTTAGTGGTCTAATCACCACACCTTGGTGTTGTTGTTGAGTGATTCACTTGGGGCCTTGACAATGTGTCTAGCTTAGTGGTCTAATCACCACACCTTGGTGTTGTTGTTGTTGAGTGATTCACTTGGGGCCTTGACAATGTGTCTAGCTTAGTGGTCTAATCACCACACCGTGTTGTTGTTGAGTGATTCACTTGGGGCCTTGACAATGTGTCTAGCTTAGTGTTCTAATCACCACACTGTGTTGTTGTTGTTGTTGAGTGATTCACTTGGGGCCTTGACAATGTGTCTAGCTTAGTGGTCTAATCACCACACCTTGGTGTTGTTGTTGTTGAGTGATTCACTTGGGGCCTTGACAATGTGTCTAGCTTAGTGGTCTAATCACCACACCGTGGTGTTGTTGTTGTTGAGTGATTCACTTGGGGCCTTGACAATGCGTCTAGCTTAGTGGTCTAATCACCACACCGTGGTGTTGTTGTTGTTGAGTGATTCACTTGGGGCCTTGACAATGCGTCTAGCTTAATGGTCTAATCACCACACCTTGGTGTTGTTGTTGAGTGATTCACTTGGGGCCTTGACAATGCGTCTAGCTTAGTGGTCTAATCACCACACCTTGGTGTTGTTGTTGAGTGATTCACTTGGGGCCTTGACAATGTGTCTAGCTTAGTGGTCTAATCACCACACCTTGGTGTTGTTGTTGTTGTTGAGTGATTCACTTGGGGCCTTGACAATGTGTCTAGCTTAGTGGTCTAATCACCACACCTTGGTGTTGTTGTTGTTGAGTGATTCACTTGGGGCCTTGACAATGTGTCTAGCTTAGTGGTCTAATCACCACACAGTGTTGTTGTTGTTGTTGAGTGATTCACTTGGGGCCTTGACAATGTGTCTAGCTTAGTGGTCTAATCACCACACAGTGTTGTTGTTGTTGTTGAGTGATTCACTTGGGGCCTTGACAATGCGTCTAGCTTAGTGGTCTAATCACCACACCGTGGTGTTGTTGTTGTTGTTGGTGAGTAATTCACTTGGGGCCTTGACAATGTGTCTAGCTTAGTGGTCTAATCACCACACCGTGTTGTTGAGTGATTCACTTGGGGCCTTGACAATGTGTCTAGCTTAGTGGCCTAATCACCACACAGTGTTGTTGTTGTTGAGTGATTCACTTGGGGCCTTGACAATGTGTCTAGCTTAGTGGTCTAATCACCACACCTTGTTGTTGTTGAGTGATTCACTTGGGG
Source organism: Petromyzon marinus (assembly GCF_048934315.1). NCBI lineage: Eukaryota > Metazoa > Chordata > Hyperoartia > Petromyzontiformes > Petromyzontidae > Petromyzon > Petromyzon marinus. The sequence goes on from NW_027423006.1 coordinate 278,652, forward strand.
CCTTGACAATGTGTCTAGCTTAGTGGTCTAATCACCACACCGTGGTGTTGTTGTTGAGTGATTCACTTGGGGCCTTGACAATGTGTCTAGCTTAGTGGTCTAATCACCACACAGTGTTGTTGTTGTTGAGTGATCCACTTGGGGCCTTGACAATGTGTCTAGCTTAGTGGTCTAATCACCACACCGTGGTGTTGTTGTTGTTGAGTGATTCACTTGGGGCCTTGACAATGTGACTAGCTTAGTGGTCTAATCACCACACCGTGTAGTTGTTGTTGAGTGATTCACTTGGGGCCTTGACAATGTGTCTAGCTTAGTGGTCTAATCACCACACCATGTTGTTGTTGAGTGATTCACTTGGGGCCTTGACAATGTGTCTAGCTTAGTGGTCTAATCACCACACCATGTTGTTGAGTGATTCACTTGGGGCCTTGACAATGTGTCTAGCTTAGTGGTCTAATCACCACACAGTGTTGTTGTTGTTGAGTGATTCACTTGGGGCCTTGACAATGTGTCTAGCTTAGTGGTCTAATCACCACACCGTGTTGTTGTTGTTGTTGAGTGATTCACTTGGGGCCTTGACAATGTGTCTAGCTTAGTGGTCTAATCACCACACTGTGTAGTTGTTGTTGAGTGATTCACTTGGGGCCTTGACAATGTGTCTAGCTTAGTGGTCTAATCACCACACCATGTTGTTGTTGAGTGATTCACTTGGGACCTTGACAATGTGTCTAGCTTAGTGGTCTAATCACCACACCGTGGTGTTGTTGTTGTTGAGTGATTCACTTGGGGCCTTGACAATGTGTCTAGCTTAGTGGTCTAATCACCAGACCGTGTTGTTGTTGTTGATTGATTCACTTGGGGCCTTGACAATGCGTCTAGCTTAGTGGTCTAATCACCACACCGTGGTGTTCTTGTTGTTGTTGAGTGATTCACTTGGGGCCTTGACAATGTGTCTAGCTTAGTGGTCTAATCACCACACCGTGGTGTTGTTGTTGAGTGATTCACTTGGGGCCTTGACAAGGTGTCTAGCTTAGTGGTCTAATCACCACACCGTGTTGTTTTGTTGTTGTTGAGTGATTCACTTGGGGCCTTGACAATGCGTCTAGCTTAGTGGTCTAATCACCACACCTTGGTGTTGTTGTTGTTGAGTGATTCACTAGGGGCCTTGACAATGCGTCTAGCTTAGTGGTCTAATCACCACACCTTGGTGTTGTTGTTGAGTGATTCACTTGGGGCCTTGACAATGTGTCTAGCTTAGTGGTTTAATCACCACACCTTGGTGTTGTTGTTGTTGAGTGATTCACTTGGGGCCTTGACAATGTGTCTAGCTTAGTGGTCTAATCACCACACCTTGGTGTTGTTGTTGTTGAGTGATTCACTTGGGGCCTTGACAATGCGTCTAGCTTAGTGGTCTAATCACCACACCGTGGTGTTGTTGTTGTTGGTGAGTAATTCACTTGGGGCCTTGACAATGTGTCTAGCTTAGTGGTCTAATCACCACACCGTGTTGTTGAGTGATTCACTTGGGGCCTTGACAATGTGTCTAGCTTAGTGGTCTAATCACCACACCTTGGTGTTGTTGTTGTTGAGTGATTCACTTGGGGCCTTGACAATGTGTCTAGCTTAGTGGTCTAATCACCACACCGTGTTGTTGTTGAGTGATTCACTTGGGGCCTTGACAATGTGTCTAGCTTAGTGTTCTAATCACCACACTGTGTTGTTGTTGTTGAGTGATTCACTTGGGGCCTTGACAATGTGTCTAGCTTAGTGGTCTAATCACCACACCTTGGTGTTGTTGTTGTTGAGTGATTCACTTGGGGCCTTGACAATGTGTCTAGCTTAGTGGTCTAATCACCACACCGTGGTGTTGTTGTTGTTGAGTGATTCACTTGGGGCCTTGACAATGCGTCTAGCTTAGTGGTCTAATCACCACACCGTGGTGTTGTTGTTGTTGAGTGATTCACTTGGGGCCTTGACAATGCGTCTAGCTTAATGGTCTAATCACCACACCTTGGTGTTGTTGTTGTTGAGTGATTCACTTGGGGCCTTGACAATGCGTCTAGCTTAGTGGTCTAATCACCACACCTTGGTGTTGTTGTTGAGTGATTCACTTGGGGCCTTGACAATGTGTCTAGCTTAGTGGTCTAATCACCACACCTTGGTGTTGTTGTTGTTGAGTGATTCACTTGGGGCCTTGACAATGTGTCTAGCTTAGTGGTCTAATCACCACACCTTGGTGTTGTTGTTGAGTGATTCACTTGGGGCCTTGACAATGTGTCTAGCTTAGTGGTCTAATCACCACACCTTGGTGTTGTTGTTGTTGAGTGATTCACTTGGGGCCTTGACAATGTGTCTAGCTTAGTGGTCTAATCACCACACAGTGTTGTTGTTGTTGAGTGATTCACTTGGGGCCTTGACAATGTGTCTAGCTTAGTGGTCTAATCACCACACAGTGTTGTTGTTGTTGTTGAGTGATTCACTTGGGGCCTTGACAATGCGTCTAGCTTAGTGGTCTAATCACCACACCGTGGTGTTGTTGTTGTTGGTGAGTTATTCACTTGGGGCCTTGACAATGTGTCTAGCTTAGTGGTCTAATCACCACACCGTGTTGTTGAGTGATTCACTTGGGGCCTTGACAATGTGTCTAGCTTAGTGGCCTAATCACCACACAGTGTTGTTGTTGTTGAGTGATTCACTTGGGGCCTTGACAATGTGTCTAGCTTAGTGGTCTAATCACCACACCTTGTTGTTGTTGAGTGATTCACTTGGGGCCTTGACAATGTGTCTAGCTTAGTGGTCTAATCACCACACCGTGGTGTTGTTGTTGAGTGATTCACTTGGGGCCTTGACAATGTGTCTAGCTTAGTGGTCTAATCACCACACAGTGTTGTTGTTGTTGAGTGATCCACTTGGGGCCTTGACAATGTGTCTAGCTTAGTGGTCTAATCACCACACCGTGGTGTTGTTGTTGTTGAGTGATTCACTTGGGGCCTTGACAATGTGACTAGCTTAGTGGTCTAATCACCACACCGTGTAGTTGTTGTTGAGTGATTCACTTGGGGCCTTGACAATGTGTCTAGCTTAGTGGTCTAATCACCACACCATGTTGTTGTTGAGTGATTCACTTGGGGCCTTGACAATGTGTCTAGCTTAGTGGTCTAATCACCACACCGTGTTGTTGAGTGATTCACTTGGGGCCTTGACAATGTGTCTAGCTTAGTGGTCTAATCACCACACAGTGTTGTTGTTGTTGAGTGATTCACTTGGGGCCTTGACAATGTGTCTAGCTTAGTGGTCTAATCACCACACCGTGTTGTTGTTGTTGAGTGATTCACTTGGGGCCTTGACAATGTGTCTAGCTTAGTGGTCTAATCACCACACTGTGTAGTTGTTGTTGAGTGATTCACTTGGTGCCTTGACAATGTGTCTAGCTTAGTGGTCTAATCACCACACCATGTTGTTGTTGAGTGATTCACTTGTGGCCTTGACAATGTGTCTAGCTTAGTGGTCTAATCACCACACTGTGTTGTTGTTGTTGAGTGATTCACTTGGGACCTTGACAATGTGTCTAGCTTAGTGGTCTAATCACCACACCATGGTGTTGTTGTTGTTGAGTGATTCACTTGGGGCCTTGACAATGTGTCTAGCTTAGTGGTCTAATCACCACACCTTGTTGTTTTGTTGTTGTTGAGTGATTCACTTGGGGCCTTGACAATGTGTCTAGCTTAGTGGTCTAATCACCACACCGTGGTGTTGTTGTTGTTGAGTGATTCACTTGGGGCCTTGACAATGTGTCTAGCTTAGTGGTCTAATCACCAGACCGTGTTGTTGTTGTTGATTGATTCACTTGGGGCCTTGACAATGCGTCTAGCTTAGTGGTCTAATCACCACACCGTGGTGTTCTTGTTGTTGTTGAGTGATTCACTTGGTGCCTTGACAATGTGTCTAGCTTAGTGGTCTAATCACCACACCGTGGTGTTGTTGTTGAGTGATTCACTTGGGGCCTTGACAATGTGTCTAGCTTAGTGGTCTAATCACCAATATTTAACAGGCGACGTTTCGGGTAACGGACCTTTATCGCACGGTGCACGACCGGCGAGAATCGATATCCGGTGAGCGTCTGTGGCATCGATTAAACGGGAATAGGCCGATTCTAAAGGAATCTACAACCTTCGATTCCTTTACTCTCGATTTAAAGAGTCGATTCTTGGCGCGCGAGCGTCACTATTCTACTCACGCAGCGCGGCTTGGTGGTGGAGGTTTTTATTTTTAAAAGTTTTAACTTTCACGTCTCGTTAAGTTGCTTTAGGAGTCTGTAGTTGTACGAAGTATACCGCAAGGCGTACAGGCCGCAACAATCGAGGCGACTCCTGCGCCTACAATCGCCGGCGGATCAAAGCATCGCGAAGGTTGATTTGGGCCTAACTCTATCATCATCTGTGCCAGACGTCACGATCATCATCATCATTACAGAGAGATTGTTCACGATCATCATTACAGAGAGAGATTGTTCACGATCATCATCATTACAGAGAGAGATTGTTCACGATCATCATCATTACAGAGAGAGATTGTTCACGATCATCATCATCATTACAGAGAGAGATTGTTCACGATCATCATCATTACAGAGAGAGATTGTTCACGATCATCATTACAGAGAGAGAGATTGTTCACGATCATCATCATTATGGAGAGAGAGATTGTTCACGATCAGCATTATTACAGAGAGAGATTGTTCACGATCATCATCATTACAGAGAGACATTGTTCACGATCATCATCATCATTACAGAGAGAGATTGTTCACGATCATCATCATCATTACAGAGAGACATTGTTCACGATCATCATCATCATCATTACAGAGAGAGATTGTTGAGTGATTCACTTGGGGCCTTGACAATGCGTCTAGCTTAATGGTCTAATCACCACACCTTGGTGTTGTTGTTGAGTGATTCACTTGGGGCCTTGACAATGCGTCTAGCTTAGTGGTCTAATCACCACACCTTGGTGTTGTTGTTGAGTGATTCACTTGGGGCCTTGACAATGTGTCTAGCTTAGTGGTCTAATCACCACACCGTGGTGTTGTTGTTGTTGAGTGATTCACTTGGGGCCTTGACAATGCGTCTAGCTTAGTGGTCTAATCACCACACCGTGTTGGTGTTGTTGTTGAGTGATTCACTTGGGGCCTTGACAATGTGTCTAGCTTAGTGGTCTAATCACCACACCTTGGTGTTGTTGTTGAGTGATTCACTTGGGGCCTTGACAATGTGTCTAGCTTAGTGGTCTAATCACCACACCTTGGTGTTGTTGTTGTTGAGTGATTCACTTGGGGCCTTGACAATGTGTCTAGCTTAGTGGTCTAATCACCACACCGTGTTGTTGTTGAGTGATTCACTTGGGGCCTTGACAATGTGTCTAGCTTAGTGTTCTAATCACCACACTGTGTTGTTGTTGTTGTTGAGTGATTCACTTGGGGCCTTGACAATGTGTCTAGCTTAGTGGTCTAATCACCACACCTTGGTGTTGTTGTTGTTGAGTGATTCACTTGGGGCCTTGACAATGTGTCTAGCTTAGTGGTCTAATCACCACACCGTGGTGTTGTTGTTGTTGAGTGATTCACTTGGGGCCTTGACAATGCGTCTAGCTTAGTGGTCTAATCACCACACCGTGGTGTTGTTGTTGTTGAGTGATTCACTTGGGGCCTTGACAATGCGTCTAGCTTAATGGTCTAATCACCACACCTTGGTGTTGTTGTTGAGTGATTCACTTGGGGCCTTGACAATGCGTCTAGCTTAGTGGTCTAATCACCACACCTTGGTGTTGTTGTTGAGTGATTCACTTGGGGCCTTGACAATGTGTCTAGCTTAGTGGTCTAATCACCACACCTTGGTGTTGTTGTTGTTGTTGAGTGATTCACTTGGGGCCTTGACAATGTGTCTAGCTTAGTGGTCTAATCACCACACCTTGGTGTTGTTGTTGTTGAGTGATTCACTTGGGGCCTTGACAATGTGTCTAGCTTAGTGGTCTAATCACCACACAGTGTTGTTGTTGTTGTTGAGTGATTCACTTGGGGCCTTGACAATGTGTCTAGCTTAGTGGTCTAATCACCACACAGTGTTGTTGTTGTTGTTGAGTGATTCACTTGGGGCCTTGACAATGCGTCTAGCTTAGTGGTCTAATCACCACACCGTGGTGTTGTTGTTGTTGTTGGTGAGTAATTCACTTGGGGCCTTGACAATGTGTCTAGCTTAGTGGTCTAATCACCACACCGTGTTGTTGAGTGATTCACTTGGGGCCTTGACAATGTGTCTAGCTTAGTGGCCTAATCACCACACAGTGTTGTTGTTGTTGAGTGATTCACTTGGGGCCTTGACAATGTGTCTAGCTTAGTGGTCTAATCACCACACCTTGTTGTTGTTGAGTGATTCACTTGGGGCCTTGACAATGTGTCTAGCTTAGTGGTCTAATCACCACACCGTGGTGTTGTTGTTGAGTGATTCACTTGGGGCCTTGACAATGTGTCTAGCTTAGTGGTCTAATCACCACACAGTGTTGTTGTTGTTGAGTGATCCACTTGGGGCCTTGACAATGTGTCTAGCTTAGTGGTCTAATCACCACACCGTGGTGTTGTTGTTGTTGAGTGATTCACTTGGGGCCTTGACAATGTGACTAGCTTAGTGGTCTAATCACCACACCGTGTAGTTGTTGTTGAGTGATTCACTTGGGGCCTTGACAATGTGTCTAGCTTAGTGGTCTAATCACCACACCATGTTGTTGTTGAGTGATTCACTTGGGGCCTTGACAATGTGTCTAGCTTAGTGGTCTAATCACCACACCATGTTGTTGAGTGATTCACTTGGGGCCTTGACAATGTGTCTAGCTTAGTGGTCTAATCACCACACAGTGTTGTTGTTGTTGAGTGATTCACTTGGGGCCTTGACAATGTGTCTAGCTTAGTGGTCTAATCACCACACCGTGTTGTTGTTGTTGTTGAGTGATTCACTTGGGGCCTTGACAATGTGTCTAGCTTAGTGGTCTAATCACCACACTGTGTAGTTGTTGTTGAGTGATTCACTTGGGGCCTTGACAATGTGTCTAGCTTAGTGGTCTAATCACCACACCATGTTGTTGTTGAGTGATTCACTTGGGACCTTGACAATGTGTCTAGCTTAGTGGTCTAATCACCACACCGTGGTGTTGTTGTTGTTGAGTGATTCACTTGGGGCCTTGACAATGTGTCTAGCTTAGTGGTCTAATCACCAGACCGTGTTGTTGTTGTTGATTGATTCACTTGGGGCCTTGACAATGCGTCTAGCTTAGTGGTCTAATCACCACACCGTGGTGTTCTTGTTGTTGTTGAGTGATTCACTTGGGGCCTTGACAATGTGTCTAGCTTAGTGGTCTAATCACCACACCGTGGTGTTGTTGTTGAGTGATTCACTTGGGGCCTTGACAAGGTGTCTAGCTTAGTGGTCTAATCACCACACCGTGTTGTTTTGTTGTTGTTGAGTGATTCACTTGGGGCCTTGACAATGCGTCTAGCTTAGTGGTCTAATCACCACACCTTGGTGTTGTTGTTGTTGAGTGATTCACTAGGGGCCTTGACAATGCGTCTAGCTTAGTGGTCTAATCACCACACCTTGGTGTTGTTGTTGAGTGATTCACTTGGGGCCTTGACAATGTGTCTAGCTTAGTGGTTTAATCACCACACCTTGGTGTTGTTGTTGTTGAGTGATTCACTTGGGGCCTTGACAATGTGTCTAGCTTAGTGGTCTAATCACCACACCTTGGTGTTGTTGTTGTTGAGTGATTCACTTGGGGCCTTGACAATGCGTCTAGCTTAGTGGTCTAATCACCACACCGTGGTGTTGTTGTTGTTGGTGAGTAATTCACTTGGGGCCTTGACAATGTGTCTAGCTTAGTGGTCTAATCACCACACCGTGTTGTTGAGTGATTCACTTGGGGCCTTGACAATGTGTCTAGCTTAGTGGCCTAATCACCACACAGTGTTGTTGTTGTTGTTGAGTGATTCACTTGGGGCCTTGACAATGTGTCTAGCTTAGTGGTCTAATCACCACACCTTGTTGTTGTTGAGTGATTCACTTGGGGCCTTGACAATGTGTCTAGCTTAGTGGTCTAATCACCACACCGTGGTGTTGTTGTTGAGTGATTCACTTGGGGCCTTGACAATGTGTCTAGCTTAGTGGTCTAATCACCACACAGTGTTGTTGTTGTTGAGTGATCCACTTGGGGCCTTGACAATGTGTCTAGCTTAGTGGTCTAATCACCACACCGTGGTGTTGTTGTTGTTGAGTGATTCACTTGGGGCCTTGACAATGTGTCTAGCTTAGTGGTCTAATCACCACACCGTGTAGTTGTTGTTGAGTGATTCACTTGGGGCCTTGACAATGTGTCTAGCTTAGTGGTCTAATCACCACACCATGTTGTTGTTGAGTGATTCACTTGGGGCCTTGACAATGTGTCTAGCTTAGTGGTCTAATCACCACACCGTGTTGTTGAGTGATTCACTTGGGGCCTTGACAATGTGTCTAGCTTAGTGGTCTAATCACCACACAGTGTTGTTGTTGTTGAGTGATTCACTTGGGGCCTTGACAATGTGTCTAGCTTAGTGGTCTAATCACCACACTGTGTTGTTGTTGTTGAGTGATTCACTTGGGGCCTTGACAATGTGTCTAGCTTAGTGGTCTAATCACCACACCATGTTGTTGTTGAGTGATTCACTTGGGACCTTGACAATGTGTCTAGCTTAGTGGTCTAATCACCACACCGTGGTGTTGTTGTTGTTGAGTGATTCACTTGGGGCCTTGACAATGTGTCTAGCTTAGTGGTCGAATCACCAGACCGTGTTGTTGTTGTTGATTGATTCACTTGGGGCCTTGACAATGCGTCTAGCTTAGTGGTCTAATCACCACACCGTGGTGTTCTTGTTGTTGTTGAGTGATTCACTTGGGGCCTTGACAATGTGTCTAGCTTAGTGGTCTAATCACCACACCGTGGTGTTGTTGTTGAGTGATTCACTTGGGGCCTTGACAATGTGTCTAGCTTAGTGGTCTAATCACCACACCGTGTTGTTTTGTTGTTGTTGAGTGATTCACTTGGGGCCTTGACAATGCGTCTAGCTTAGTGGTCTAATCACCACACCTTGGTGTTGTTGTTGTTGAGTGATTCACTAGGGGCCTTGACAATGCGTCTAGCTTAGTGGTCTAATCACCACACCTTGGTGTTGTTGTTGAGTGATTCACTTGGGGCCTTGACAATGTGTCTAGCTTAGTGGTTTAATCACCACACCTTGGTGTTGTTGTTGTTGAGTGATTCACTTGGGGCCTTGACAATGTGTCTAGCTTAGTGGTCTAATCACCACACCTTGGTGTTGTTGTTGTTGAGTGATTCACTTGGGGCCTTGACAATGCGTCTAGCTTAGTGGTCTAATCACCACACCGTGGTGTTGTTGTTGTTGGTGAGTAATTCACTTGGGGCCTTGACAATGTGTCTAGCTTAGTGGTCTAATCACCACACCGTGTTGTTGAGTGATTCACTTGGGGCCTTGACAATGTGTCTAGCTTAGTGGCCTAATCACCACACAGTGTTGTTGTTGTTGTTGAGTGATTCACTTGGGGCCTTGACAATGTGTCTAGCTTAGTGGTCTAATCACCACACCTTGTTGTTGTTGAGTGATTCACTTGGAGCCTTGACAATGTGTCTAGCTTAGTGGTCTAATCACCACACCGTGGTGTTGTTGTTGAGTGATTCACTTGGGGCCTTGACAATGTGTCTAGCTTAGTGGTCTAATCACCACACCTTGGTGTTGTTGTTGAGTGATTCACTTGGGGCCTTGACAATGTGTCTAGCTTAGTGGTTTAATCACCACACCTTGGTGTTGTTGTTGTTGAGTGATTCACTTGGGGCCTTGACAATGTGTCTAGCTTAGTGGTCTAATCACCACACCTTGGTGTTGTTGTTGTTGAGTGATTCACTTGGGGCCTTGACAATGCGTCTAGCTTAGTGGTCTAATCACCACACCGTGGTGTTGTTGTTGTTGGTGAGTAATTCACTTGGGGCCTTGACAATGTGTCTAGCTTAGTGGTCTAATCACCACACCGTGTTGTTGAGTGATTCACTTGGGGCCTTGACAATGTGTCTAGCTTAGTGGCCTAATCACCACACAGTGTTGTTGTTGTTGTTGAGTGATTCACTTGGGGCCTTGACAATGTGTCTAGCTTAGTGGTCTAATCACCACACCTTGTTGTTGTTGAGTGATTCACTTGGGGCCTTGACAATGTGTCTAGCTTAGTGGTCTAATCACCACACCGTGGTGTTGTTGTTGAGTGATTCACTTGGGGCCTTGACAATGTGTCTAGCTTAGTGGTCTAATCACCACACAGTGTTGTTGTTGTTGAGTGATCCACTTGGGGCCTTGACAATGTGTCTAGCTTAGTGGTCTAATCACCACACCGTGGTGTTGTTGTTGTTGAGTGATTCACTTGGGGCCTTGACAATGTGTCTAGCTTAGTGGTCTAATCACCACACCGTGTAGTTGTTGTTGAGTGATTCACTTGGGGCCTTGACAATGTGTCTAGCTTAGTGGTCTAATCACCACACCATGTTGTTGTTGAGTGATTCACTTGGGGCCTTGACAATGTGTCTAGCTTAGTGGTCTAATCACCACACCGTGTTGTTGAGTGATTCACTTGGGGCCTTGACAATGTGTCTAGCTTAGTGGTCTAATCACCACACAGTGTTGTTGTTGTTGAGTGATTCACTTGGGGCCTTGACAATGTGTCTAGCTTAGTGGTCTAATCACCACACTGTGTTGTTGTTGTTGAGTGATTCACTTGGGGCCTTGACAATGTGTCTAGCTTAGTGGTCTAATCACCACACCATGTTGTTGTTGAGTGATTCACTTGGGACCTTGACAATGTGTCTAGCTTAGTGGTCTAATCACCACACCGTGGTGTTGTTGTTGTTGAGTGATTCACTTGGGGCCTTGACAATGTGTCTAGCTTAGTGGTCTAATCACCAGACCGTGTTGTTGTTGTTGATTGATTCACTTGGGGCCTTGACAATGCGTCTAGCTTAGTGGTCTAATCACCACACCGTGGTGTTCTTGTTGTTGTTGAGTGATTCACTTGGGGCCTTGACAATGTGTCTAGCTTAGTGGTCTAATCACCACACCGTGGTGTTGTTGTTGAGTGATTCACTTGGGGCCTTGACAATGTGTCTAGCTTAGTGGTCTAATCACCACACCGTGTTGTTTTGTTGTTGTTGAGTGATTCACTTGGGGCCTTGACAATGCGTCTAGCTTAGTGGTCTAATCACCACACCTTGGTGTTGTTGTTGTTGAGTGATTCACTAGGGGCCTTGACAATGCGTCTAGCTTAGTGGTCTAATCACCACACCTTGGTGTTGTTGTTGAGTGATTCACTTGGGGCCTTGACAATGTGTCTAGCTTAGTGGTTTAATCACCACACCTTGGTGTTGTTGTTGTTGAGTGATTCACTTGGGGCCTTGACAATGTGTCTAGCTTAGTGGTCTAATCACCACACCTTGGTGTTGTTGTTGTTGAGTGATTCACTTGGGGCCTTGACAATGCGTCTAGCTTAGTGGTCTAATCACCACACCGTGGTGTTGTTGTTGTTGGTGAGTAATTCACTTGGGGCCTTGACAATGTGTCTAGCTTAGTGGTCTAATCACCACACCGTGTTGTTGAGTGATTCACTTGGGGCCTTGACAATGTGTCTAGCTTAGTGGCCTAATCACCACACAGTGTTGTTGTTGTTGAGTGATTCACTTGGGGCCTTGACAATGTGTCTAGCTTAGTGGTCTAATCACCACACCTTGTTGTTGTTGAGTGATTCACTTGGGGCCTTGACAATGTGTCTAGCTTAGTGGTCTAATCACCACACCGTGGTGTTGTTGTTGTTGAGTGATTCACTTGGGGCCTTGACAATGTGTCTAGCTTAGTGGTCTAATCACCACACCGTGTAGTTGTTGTTGAGTGATTCACTTGGGGCCTTGACAATGTGTCTAGCTTAGTGGTCTAATCACCACACCATGTTGTTGTTGAGTGATTCACTTGGGGCCTTGACAATGTGTCTAGCTTAGTGGTCTAATCACCACACCGTGTTGTTGAGTGATTCACTTGGGGCCTTGACAATGTGTCTAGCTTAGTGGTCTAATCACCACACAGTGTTGTTGTTGTTGAGTGATTCACTTGGGGCCTTGACAATGTGTCTAGCTTAGTGGTCTAATCACCACACCGTGTTGTTGTTGTTGTTGAGTGATTCACTTGGGGCCTTGACAATGTGTCTAGCTTAGTGGTCTAATCACCACACCGTGTAGTTGTTGTTGAGTGATTCACTTGGGGCCTTGACAATGTGTCTAGCTTAGTGGTCTAATCACCACACCATGTTGTTGTTGAGTGATTCACTTGTGGCCTTGACAATGTGTCTAGCTTAGTGGTCTAATCACCACACTGTGTTGTTGTTGTTGAGTGATTCACTTGGGACCTTGACAATGTGTCTAGCTTAGTGGTCTAATCACCACACCATGGTGTTGTTGTTGTTGAGTGATTCACTTGGGGCCTTGACAATGTGTCTAGCTTAGTGGTCTAATCACCACACCGTGTTGTTTTGTTGTTGTTGAGTGATTCACTTGGGGCCTTGACAATGTGTCTAGCTTAGTGGTCTAATCACCACACCGTGGTGTTGTTGTTGTTGTTGAGTGATTCACTTGGGGCCTTGACAATGTGTCTAGCTTAGTGGTCTAATCACCAGACCGTGTTGTTGTTGTTGATTGATTCACTTGGGGCCTTGACAATGCGTCTAGCTTAGTGGTCTAATCACCACACCGTGGTGTTCTTGTTGTTGTTGAGTGATTCACTTGGGGCCTTGACAATGTGTCTAGCTTAGTGGTCTAATCACCACACCGTGGTGTTGTTGTTGAGTGATTCACTTGGGGCCTTGACAATGTGTCTAGCTTAGTGGTCTAATCACCACACCGTGTTGTTGTTGTTGAGTGATTCACTTCGGGCCTTCCAACACCGCCGGCGATGATTATCTCAACCGGTTCTGGGACTCCCCTAGGTCGACTCAGCCTCAAATGAGTAGCTGGTGTAGCGGTGTGTAGTAGTAAAACATCGCTAGCACTGGGGAGACAAAGGCGGCCGGGCGTGGTGCTGGCCACCCACCCCCCTCGTGTGCCACAGTGCCGGTAGCCTTCATAGCTGCTGCTCGCTAACAGCACTTGCCCCTACAGCCTGTTACAGGCTACACGGTGTGGGATCTTTGTGTTATTGTTTGGTGTAAACATGTCAACATGTTGTGAAATTCTATTCCCGTGGGCGTCGAGGGGATGGCCATACCCTGGGCACGCCAGGTAAAGGCAGTGGCAGCAAGTATTCAAATCGCCATCACTTTCCATCTCTTTGGGGGGGGTTTGAGTGTTTCCCCCTCGCACGCCACGTGGAGTTTTCTCCCGGTGCTGCGATTTCCTCCCACACGTGTATAATAACAATAATAAGCACAACTGTTATTACATCTTAAAATAAAATAAAAACTAAATGCAGGACACTTAAGAAAAAAAAATTCACTCGATGTGGCTCTTGGATCAATAGGCACGTGTCAGCTAATTATAGCATTGTGTGGTCACAATGATCAGGAGCACGGGGTAGGCCTTACGTTGAGGGAACTCCATTTGAAGAACTTTGATGTTAAGCTAGATTCATCTTCTTTGGTTCTTTCGGTAAAGTCACCACCACGTAGAATGAGAATAAAATAATAAATTAATAAAATAAAATAACACGATAAAATTCTCACGACGTTTCGGCCACAACACAAGTGGCCTTCATCAGGTGAAGGGACAGCGCTCGCTCCAGCGCTGTCCTCTAGACAGTCTCGTCCCTTCATCTGATGAAGGCCACTTGTGTTGTGGCCGAAACGTCGTGAGAATTTTATTGTGTTATTTTATTTTATCAATTTATTATTTTATTCTCTTTCTATGTGATGGTGACTTTACCGAAAGAACCAAAGAAGATGAATCCTTGCAGTCACGAAAGCTTTAAATCGACAAATGAATCTAGATTCTCATTGTCAGTGCAGCAAAGCACAAAATCAATACAGTAACACCATGAAAATACAATTACCGATTGACGTATTGGGAAACTTGTTGCATTCGTATTTTTGAAAAATGTAAAAATTGCAGCAACAACGCTGTTTGCCCCCACCTCCATTAACGCTACAGCGTTAACAGACGGGCGGTGGCAATTAAAAAAAAAATGATTCCCATTTAAACTTGTAAGTTGCTTTGCCGAGAGATCTCGCTGGTGCCATCTGGATTGCTCTGCAGCAGTGGCGCTGTCTTAATAAATTCCACATTTGTTTTTTTTTCTTGCGTGCACGTACACGGTGTCTGTGCGTCATGCAGGAAGACGGCTATCGGAGGAGTGTGCAAAGAATACAACATGGAGGGGAACGACAATGAAACCTTCAGCCGAAATTTGGGCAGCAGTTTTTCCACGCTCCCCGACTTCAAAATACGGTGCATCTTGGGCAGTGTTTCAGAGAATGAACGAGGTCACCGTCAATCTAGGCAGGTCCGGGAGCCATCGAGCCGTGGCCAGAGTCAGCTAGGGCAAGGTCGCGGTCAAACGGGGCCATTCCAGGTGATGTTGGGTCACGGGTGGTGTCAGATGGGACAAGGTGAAGGTCAATCTGGTGGGCAAATCCAGGGGCCATCGGTTCAAGGTTGGGGTAATAAAGGGCAGGGTCAGCCGGGGGAAGGCGACGGAGTGGCAATTCAAGGCCACAATCAGCCAGGGCAGGGGCCTTCGATTCAAGGTTGGGGTAATAAAGGGCAGGGTCAGCCGGGGGAATGCGACGGAGTGGCAATTCAAGGCCACAATCAGCCAGGGCAGGGGCCATCGACTCAAGGTTGGGGTAATAAAGGGCAGGGTCAGCCGGGGGAAGGCGACGGAGTGGCAATTCAAGGCCACAATCAGCCAGGGCAGAGCCAATATCACGACGGGAAAAAAAAACCCCAATTGGGCCGAGGTCAGACTCAGCCAAAACAGGGTCAGCGTCAACCCGAGCAGGGCCAGGGACTGTCAGGGCACGCCCATGGTCTGCTGGGGCAAGGCCGAGGTCAACCTAATCAGGGCCTGAGTCAGCCAAGGCAATCTCATTGTCCACTGGGCCAAGTCCAGGAGCCATTGGGTCACGCTTGGGGTCAACTTGGACAAGGTCAAGTGGGTCGTGGTGAAACTGGACAGGTTCAACAAGGTCAAGCACAGAGGATGCTATTGCAAGGTCAGTCAACTTGGTCATGGTCAAGTGACACCGCCAAGGTCAAGGTATTCCTTTCAGCTGTAGATCATGGCCCCGTGTATCGCCTGGCTCCAATCTGTAAACCAATCGCGCCGCTTATTTTACTTAAAACGATCTCAATCCTCCGATGTCCACATTGATCGCCGAGCACGAATTCCGCTTGCGCTTTTCAACCGGCGTTTGACGTCAGAAGTACGGTGCGGTGCTCTGCTTAGTCATTGACGATAACGATGGTTAGGCAGCGCTTGCCCCAGGAACGCAAGAGGCGGTACGTCCGTCACGCCGCGATGAAAAGCGGCTCGGCCTAGGTGTGCGTGCCTAGGGCAGGTGGACCGCGTTGGCTAGGAGACGTTAACTACCTCGCCTGGTACGCAGGAGGGTCGTGGGTTCGATCCCGACCCCTGACGCCTGTTGCTGTGTATTTGGAGTTTGCGTGTCTCTCATCATCATCATCACGGTGGCTAGGAGACGTTAACTACCTCGCCCGGTACGCAGGAGGTCGTGGGTTCGATCCCGACCCCTGACGCCTGTTGCTGTGTATTTGGAGTTTGCGTGTCTCTCTCTCATCATCATCATCACGGTGGCTAGGAGATGTTAACTACCTCGCCCGGTACGCAGGAGGGTCGTGGGTTCGATCCCAACCCTGACGCCTGTTGCTGTGTATTTGGAGTTTGCGTGTCTCTCTCTCATCATCATCATCATCACGGTGGCTAGGAGATGTTAACTACCTCGCCCGGTACGCAGGAGGGGCATGGGTTCGATCCCGACCCCTGACGCCCGTGCGTTTGAAAGTTTGCGCGTTCTCCCCACGGCGGTGTTGATGTTGCTCCATGCCCTGCGTTGTTTCCCCGCGCATTTAGAAAAACGTGACGTTTAAGAGTAATGCGGCTGATATACATTGACACGTGGTGATGAACCACTTTGTTGAGCTTATCAACTGTGGCCAGGTCGCTTCTGAACAAGAGCTACGTATCCGAGCGGGCTCTTACGTGGTAAAATAACAAGTTTAGTTTCGTTTAGTTGATGGGTTCCTTTAATGCTGGCTTTTGTCTCCAAAGTTTTTTTGGGAAAAAACTTTTGGTCAGTTCGCCGATTTTTCTACAGGGCAAGCACTTTATATCAGAACGCAATTTTACTGAAGATTTATTCATATTTATGATGCTCATCATAACCTCTCATTGCCGACAGACACCCCGACTGAGCTGAGCACTAAACCTCAGTTGGAAAGTTCTAAAAAGCGATACGTGTGTCAACGTGTACCAATGTACATCTCGTGCGGTGCTATTATGAACGATGTACTTTAATACTCTTTGGTTCTATTGGGTAAAGTCACGTAGGTGAAAATAAACCCAATAGAACCAATAGAACCAAAGAGTATGGATCCTAGCAGTCACGAAAGCTTTAAATCTAGGATGTACTTTAACTTAATTGTGCGCAATTTTTGTTCGCAGCTCAAGCAAACATCACTGAGCAGCATCAACCTCGGCAGAGCACGCCACCGCCGCCGCCGCTGCCGCTTGATGGGCAAGAGGCAAGATGACTCGCTGATCACATTGAAACGTGTCCACAGATGTGCATCGTTATTTCACATTAATAATACGGTCATTCTAAGAAAATACCGATTCATCTAGTTTCATATTCTCGGTTCTTTCGGTAAAGTCACCACGTAGAAGGGAAACGATACAATAATAAAAATATAAAACAATAAAATTCTCGCGACGTTTCAAACATCTGAACAAGCTGCCAAATCGCTCTCCGTGGTACTGACGTTTAAAAAAAACTTTTTTCAAATTTTCTTGCTGTGGTTTTCACACCTGACGATGATCGCTGCTTGTGTTGCAGTCGAAACGTCGTGATAATTTTATTGTTTCCCTTTCTACGTGGCGGTGACTTTACCGAAAGAACCGAGAATGTGAATCACTGCAGTCGTGAAAGCTTCAAGTGTAAATTTATTTAGTTTCACGAAGCTTGGGGCTGCTGCCACGGTGCGCAATGGTTCAGCACGCTGCACTTGCGGTCCACAAGGTCGTGATGTCCAGGCGTGCCAGGTTTAATAGGCACGTGTCTACAATGTCCCACCTCTGTCCACTCTGCAGTATATATTGGTACACCGCAGTTGAATGGCAGGCCGCATGTGGTGGGGTAAAGTGTGGGTACTACCATCACTTCCAAGACGTCTCCCCAGCGTGGAGGAGTTCAGCCCCTAGTGAGGGTTTCTCTACCAAGACGTCTTGAACAGCGTGGAAGAGTTCAGCCCCTAGTGAGGGTGTCTTTACCAAGACGTCTTGAACAGCGTGGAAGAGTTCAGCCCCTAGTGAGGGCTTCTCTACCAAGACATCTTGAACAGCGTGGAAGAGTTCAGTCTCTAGTGAGGGTTTCTCTTCCAAGACATCTTGAACAGCGTGGAAGAGTTCAGCCCCTAGTGAGGGTTTCTCTTCCAAGACGTCTTGAACAGCGTGGAAGAGTTCAGCCCCTAGTGAGGGTTTCTCTTCCAAGACGTCTTGAACAGCGTGGAAGAGTTCAGCCCCTAGTGAGGGTTTCTCTTCCAAGATGTCTTGAACAGCGTGGAAGAGTTCATCCCCTAGTGAGGGTTTCTCTACCAAGACGTCTTGAACAGCGTGGAAGAGTTCAGCCCCTAGTGAGGGTTCCTCTACCAAGACGTCTTGAACGGCGTGGAAGAGTTCAGCCCCTAGTGAGGGTTTCACTTCCAAGACGTCTTGAACAGCGTGGAAGAGTTCAGCCCCTAGTGAGGGTTTCTCTACCAAGACGTCTTGAACGGCGTGGAAGAGTTCAGCCCCTAGTGAGGGTTCCTCTACCAAGACGTCTTGAACAGCGTGGAAGAGTTCAGCCCCTAGTGAGGGTTTCTCTTCCTTTAAGACGTCTTGAACAGCGTGGAAGAGTTCAGCCCCTAGTGAGGGTTTCTCTTCCAAGACGTCTTGAACAGCGTGGAAGAGTTCAGCCCCTAGTGAGGGTTTCTCTACCAAGACATCTTGAACAGCGTGGAAGAGTTCAGCCCCTAGTGAGGGTTTCTCTTCCAAGACGTCTTGAACAGCGTGGAAGAGTTCAGCCCCTAGTGAGGGTTCCTCTACCAAGACGTCTTGAACAGCGTGGAAGAGTTCAGCCCCTAGTGAGGGTTTCTCTACCAAGACGTCTTGAACAGCGTGGAAGAGTTCAGCCCCTAGTGAGGGTTTCTCTTCCAAGACGTCTTGAACAGCGTGGAAGAGTTCAGCCCCTAGTGAGGGTTTCTCTTCCAAGATGTCTTGAACAGCGTGGAAGAGTTCAGCCCCTAGTGAAGGTTTCTCTACCAAGACGTCTTGAACAGCGTGGAAGAGTTCAGCCCCTAGTGAGGGTTCCTCTACCAAGACGTCTTGAACGGCGTGGAAGAGTTCAGCCCCTAGTGAGGGTTTCACTTCCAAGGCGTCTTGAACAGCGTGGAAGAGTTCAGCCCCTAGTGAGGGTTTCTCTACCAAGACGTCTTGAACGGCGTGGAAGAGTTCAGCTCCTAGTGAGGGTTCCTCTACCAAGACGTCTTGAACAGCGTGGAAGAGTTCAGCCCCTAGTGAGGGTTTCTCTTCCTTTAAGACGTCTTGAACAGCGTGGAAGAGTTCAGCCCCTAGTGAGGGTTTCTCTTCCAAGACGTCTTGAACAGCGTGGAAGAGTTCAGCCCCTAGTGAGGGTTTCTCTACGAAGACGTCTTGAACAGCGTGGAAGAGTTCAGCCCCTAGTGAAGGTTTCTCTTCCAAGACGTCTTGAACAGCGTGGAAGAGTTCAGCCCCTAGTGAGGGCTTCTCTACCAAGACATCTTGAACAGCGTGGAAGAGTTCAGTCTCTAGTGAGGGTTTCTCTACCAAGACATCTTGAACAGCGTGGAAGAGTTCAGCCCCTAGTGAGGGTTTCTCTTCCAAGACGTCTTGAACAGCGTGGAAGAGTTCAGCCCCTAGTGAGGGTTCCTCTACCAAGACGTCTTGAACAGCGTGGAAGAGTTCAGCCACTAGTGAGGGTTCCTCTACCAAGACGTCTTGAACAGCGTGGAAGAGTTCAGCCCCTAGTGAGGGTTTCTCTACCAAGAGGTCTTGAACAGCGTGGAAGAGTTCAGCCCCTAGTGAGGGTTTCTCTTCCAAGACGTCTTGAACAGCGTGGAAGAGTTCAGCCCCTAGTGAGGGTTTCTCTTCCAAGATGTCTTGAACAGCGTGGAAGAGTTCAGCCCCTAGTGAGGGTTTCTCTACCAAGACGTCTTGAACAGCGTGGAAGAGTTCAGCCCCTAGTGAGGGTTCCTCTACCAAGACGTCTTGAACGGCGTGGAAGAGTTCAGCCCCTAGTGAGGGTTTCACTTCCAAGACGTCTTGAACAGCGTGGAAGAGTTCAGCCCCTAGTGAGGGTTTCTCTACCAAGACGTCTTGAACGGCGTGGAAGAGTTCAGCCCCTAGTGAGGGTTCCTCTACCAAGACGTCTTGAACAGCGTGGAAGAGTTCAGCCCCTAGTGAGGGTTTCTCTTCCAAGACGTCTTGAACAGCGTGGAAGAGTTCAGCCCCTAGTGAGGGTTTCTCTTCCAAGACGTCTTGAACAGCGTGGAAGAGTTTAGCCCTTAGTGAGGGTTTCTCTTCCACGACGTCTTGAACAGCGTGGAAGAGTTTAGCCCCTAGTGAGGGTTTCTCTTCCAAGATGTCTTGAACAGCGTGGAAGAGTTCATCCCCTAGTGAGGGTTTCTCTACCAAGACGTCTTGAACAGCGTGGAAGAGTTCAGCCCCTAGTGAGGGTTCCTCTACCAAGACGTCTTGAACGGCGTGGAAGAGTTCAGCCCCTAGTGAGGGTTTCTCTACCAAGACGTCTTGAACGGCGTGGAAGAGTTCAGCCCCTAGTGAGGGTTCCTCTACCAAGACGTCTTGAACAGCGTGGAAGAGTTCAGCCCCTAGTGAGGGTTTCTCTTCCTTTAAGACGTCTTGAACAGCGTGGAAGAGTTCAGCCCCTAGTGAGGGTTTCTCTTCCAAGACGTCTTGAACAGCGTGGAAGAGTTCAGCCCCTAGTGAGGGTTTCTCTACCAAGACATCTTGAACAGCGTGGAAGAGTTCAGCCCCTAGTGAGGGTTTCTCTTCCAAGACGTCTTGAACAGCGTGGAAGAGTTCAGCCCCTAGTGAGGGTTCCTCTACCAAGACGTCTTGAACAGCGTGGAAGAGTTCAGCCCCTAGTGAGGGTTTCTCTACCAAGACGTCTTGAACAGCGTGGAAGAGTTCAGCCCCTAGTGAGGGTTTCTCTTCCAAGACGTCTTGAACAGCGTGGAAGAGTTCAGCCCCTAGTGAGGGTTTCTCTTCCAAGATGTCTTGAACAGCGTGGAAGAGTTCAGCCCCTAGTGAAGGTTTCTCTACCAAGACGTCTTGAACAGCGTGGAAGAGTTCAGCCCCTAGTGAGGGTTCCTCTACCAAGACGTCTTGAACGGCGTGGAAGAGTTCAGCCCCTAGTGAGGGTTTCACTTCCAAGGCGTCTTGAACAGCGTGGAAGAGTTCAGCCCCTAGTGAGGGTTTCTCTACCAAGACGTCTTGAACGGCGTGGAAGAGTTCAGCCCCTAGTGAGGGTTCCTCTACCAAGACGTCTTGAACAGCGTGGAAGAGTTCAGCCCCTAGTGAGGGTTTCTCTTCCTTTAAGACGTCTTGAACAGCGTGGAAGAGTTCAGCCCCTAGTGAGGGTTTCTCTTCCAAGACGTCTTGAACAGCGTGGAAGAGTTCAGCCCCTAGTGAGGGTTTCTCTACGAAGACGTCTTGAACAGCGTGGAAGAGTTCAGCCCCTAGTGAGGGTTTCTCTTCCAAGACGTCTTGAACAGCGTGGAAGAGTTCAGCCCCTAGTGAGGGCTTCTCTACCAAGACATCTTGAACAGCGTGGAAGAGTTCAGTCTCTAGTGAGGGTTTCTCTACCAAGACATCTTGAACAGCGTGGAAGAGTTCAGCCCCTAGTGAGGGTTTCTCTTCCAAGACGTCTTGAACAGCGTGGAAGAGTTCAGCCCCTAGTGAGGGTTCCTCTACCAAGACGTCTTGAACAGCGTGGAAGAGTTCAGCCACTAGTGAGGGTTCCTCTACCAAGACGTCTTGAACAGCGTGGAAGAGTTCAGCCCCTAGTGAGGGTTTCTCTACCAAGAGGTCTTGAACAGCGTGGAAGAGTTCAGCCCCTAGTGAGGGTTTCTCTTCCAAGACGTCTTGAACAGCGTGGAAGAGTTCAGCCCCTAGTGAGGGTTTCTCTTCCAAGATGTCTTGAACAGCGTGGAAGAGTTCAGCCCCTAGTGAGGGTTTCTCTACCAAGACGTCTTGAACAGCGTGGAAGAGTTCAGCCCCTAGTGAGGGTTCCTCTACCAAGACGTCTTGAACGGCGTGGAAGAGTTCAGCCCCTAGTGAGGGTTTCACTTCCAAGACGTCTTGAACAGCGTGGAAGAGTTCAGCCCCTAGTGAGGGTTTCTCTACCAAGACGTCTTGAACGGCGTGGAAGAGTTCAGCCCCTAGTGAGGGTTCCTCTACCAAGACGTCTTGAACAGCGTGGAAGAGTTCAGCCCCTAGTGAGGGTTTCTCTTCCAAGACGTCTTGAACAGCGTGGAAGAGTTCAGCCCCTAGTGAGGGTTTCTCTTCCAAGACGTCTTGAACAGCGTGGAAGAGTTTAGCCCTTAGTGAGGGTTTCTCTTCCACGACGTCTTGAACAGCGCGGAAGAGTTCAGCCCCTAGTGAGGGTTTCTCTACCAAGACGTCTTGAACAGCGTGGAAGAGTTCAGCCCCTAGTGAGGGTTTCTCTACCAAGACGTCTTGAACAGCGTGGAAGAGTTCAGCCCCTAGTGAGGGTTCCTCTACCAAGACGTCTTGAACAGCGTGGAAGAGTTCAGCCCCTAGTGAGGGTTTCTCTTCCAAGACGTCTTGAACAGCGTGGAAGAGTTCAGCCCCTAGTGAGGGTTTCTCTTCCAAGACGTCTCCCCAGCGTGGAAGAGTTCAGCCCCTAGTGAGGGTTTCTCTACCAAGACGTCTTGAACAGCGTGGAAGAGTTCAGCCCCTAGTGAGGGTTTCTCTTCCAAGACGTCTTGAACAGCGTGGAAGAGTTCAGCCCCTAGTGAGGGTTTCTCTACCAAGACGTCTTGAACAGCATGGAAGAGTTCAGCCCCTAGTGAGGGTTTCTCTAACCAAGACGTCTTGAACAGCGTGGAAGAGTTCAGCCCCTAGTGAGGGTTTCTCTTCCTTTAAGACGTCTTGAACAGCGTGGAAGAGTTCAGCCCCTAGTGAGGGTTTCTCTACGAAGACGTCTTGAACTGCGTGGAAGAGTTCAGCCCTTAGTGAGGGTTTCTCTTCCAATACGTCTTGAACAGCGTGGAAGAGTTCAGCCCCTAGTGAGGGTTTCTCTACCAAGACGTCTTGAACAGCGTGGAAGAGTTCAGCCCCTAGTGAGGGTTTCACTTCCAAGACGTCTTGAACAGCGTGGAAGAGTTCAGCTCCTAGTGAGGGTTTCTCTACCAAGACGTCTCCCCAGCGTGGAAGAGTTCAGCCCCTAGGGAGGGTTTCTCTTCCAAGACGTCTTGAACAGCGTGGAAGAGTTCAGCCCCTAGTGAGGGTTTCTCTACCAAGACGTCTCCCCAGCGTGGAAGAGTTCAGCCCCTAGTGAGGGTTTCTCTACCAAGACGTCTCCCCAGCGTGGAAGAGTTCAGCCCCTAGTGAGGGTTTCTCTTCCTTTAAGACGTCTTGAACAGCGTGGAAGAGTTCAGCCCCTAGTGAGGGTTTCTCTACGAAGACGTCTTGAACTGCGTGGAAGAGTTCAGCCCTTAGTGAGGGTTTCTCTTCCAATACGTCTTGAACAGCGTGGAAGAGTTCAGCCCCTAGTGAGGGTTTCTCTACCAAGACGTCTTGAACAGCGTGGAAGAGTTCAGCCCCTAGTGAGGGTTTCACTTCCAAGACGTCTTGAACAGCGTGGAAGAGTTCAGCCCCTAGTGAGGGTTTCTCTACCAAGACGTCTCCCCAGCGTGGAAGAGTTCAGCCCCTAGGGAGGGTTTCTCTTCCAAGACGTCTTGAACAGCGTGGAAGAGTTCAGCCCCTAGTGAGGGTTTCTCTACCAAGACGTCTCCCCAGCGTGGAAGAGTTCAGCCCCTAGGGAGGGTTTCTCTTCCAAGACGTCTTGAACAGCGTGGAAGAGTTCAGCCCCTAGTGAGGGTTTCTCTACCAAGACGTCTCCCCAGCGTGGAAGAGTTCAGCCCCTAGTGAGGGTTTCTCTTCCAAGACGTCTTGAACAGCGTGGAAGAGTTCAGCCTCTACTGAGCGCCCTCTAGTGGAGGCCCTTTTGCCAGCAGTGATTACGATCAAACAATTTCAGATCTGCGCCTTAAACATTTTTACGTTCATAGCACTTGGCAAAGACGTTTTAAGGGAAAGTTAATTTAAAAAATAAAAAAACCGTGTATTTGTGCTTGTACATGACTTGATCGAGTTTTCGGTTGAAATGGAGTAATAATAATTAGTTCAACACGTAGGCTTTCACGACCAATTATATTCGTATAATAAATGTTTTTTGGGTTATATCGCGTAAAGTATGAATGTGTAAATGTTGTGGATTTACTCTCCGACACACCGGTGGGCCGAAGTAGTAATTCACTGGCGCGTTTTGTTTACGTGACAAACCTCACTGGCTGGGTCGGGTGGTGGAGGGTAACGACACACACTTACGCGAGCCAACCCAAGAACGTTTATCGCGAATGATCGGTCATCGGGCAGCGGAAAATCTTGATGTGTTCACGACACTACGGCTTGGGAAGCTGCTGACACACGCTCCTCATGCCGTGTGTTGTGTTTGGTTGTTTTTTTTTCTTCGCAGAATAAAGATCACGTGTCAAGGACGTACAATTCTTTGCGCTGTGAAATGAACAAGTTGAACATGTGGAAGGTCAGAGTTCACTCTGAGCTCAGCAAAAAGGAGGAAGCTGTCAGAATGGCCCAGGAGACGGCCGACGCTCTGCAGAAATCAACTCGACAAACACAGGTGGGTAGCAGCAGCAGTAAGTGGTCTCATTTCTCTAAAGCAGTGCTTCTCAGTGTGGTCACTCACCCCCGGTATCACCGGTGGTCCACCACGCTCCTCCGGGTGGTCCTCAGGGCTGTGAGTAACACAGGTGGGCAACAGCAGCAGCAGTAAGTGGTCTTATTTCTCTAAAGCAGTGCTTCTCACAGTGTGGTCACCCTCCCTCCCTCCCCCGTACCACCGGTGGTCCTCCATGCTCCTCCGGGTGGTCGCGGGGTTGTGATGCAGGCTGATCCGGAGAGTAATTACAATGTACGTCATTATTATTATTAAATTAAACTCGTGATATTTAAAAATTAGGTGAGGAAAAACGACCTTAACCCTCGGGTCTAAATGCGCCCCCCCTAAAAAAAAACCTCGTAGCTGCGTTTAAAAAAATAAAGCGTTTGTATTCCCGTAATATGAGTGATTTAGTGTTACTGCTATTTAGAGAAACAAGCGAATGGCTGAGTTGGTTTGCGGGCCGACGACTTGTCGAGTTTCCGCGGAGTATTTGTGCATTGCGCGCGGTCATTCTCTTGGCCTTTAATCTTTGGTTACTTCGGTAAAGTCACGTGGTAGGTATAAAGATGATAAAATGTCCACGACGTTTCGATCGCAACACCTCAAGCGCTTTGTCCTAGGGCGGTAAAAAAAGTAATCCCTGCAGTGGAACTGCTGAACCAGCGAGAGAGTCCTGTCACAACAACAACAACAACAGCAGCAGCAGCAAGAGGTTTAATTTTTATTTTCGCCTGAGGACGACCGCCGCCTGTGGTGTCGCGATGGAAACGTCGTGATTTGATTTATTATTTTGTGTTGTATTTTTATACGCGCTACGCGACTTTACTTGAATGAAAGCAAAGACTGTGGATTCCTGCGGTGACGAAAAACTTCAAATCTCTTAGTCTTATTAAATTTTTATTTAAATATTTCGTGACTGCAGGGATTCATATTCTTGGTTCTTTCGGTAAAGTCACCGCCACGTAGAAGGGAATCAATAAAATAATAAAAATTTAAAACGATCAAATTATCATGACGTTTCGACTGCAACGCAAGCGATCATCGTCAGGTGTGAAAACCACAGCAAGAAAACAATTTTCACCGCCGCTCTTTAAAAAAAAATTCTTGCTGTGGTTTTCACACCTGATGATGATTGCTTGTGTTGCAGTCGAAACGTCGTGAGACTTTTATTGTTTGATATTTTTTATTATTTTATTGTTTCCCTTCTACGTGGTGGTGAGTTTACCGAATGAACCAAAGATTATGGATTCCTGCAGTGACGTAAACTTCAAATCTCTTCTTCGTCTTCTTCTTGATTCTTTCGGTAAAGTCGCCACGTAGAAGGGAAAAAATAAAATAATAAAAATTTAAAACAATAAAATTCTCACGACGTTTTGACTGCAACGCAAGCGATCATCATCAGGTGTGAAAACCACCGCAAGAAAAAAATGTCACCGCCACTTTTTTAAAATTTTCTTGCTGTGGTTTTCACACCTGACGATGATTGCTTGTGTTGCCGTCGAAACGTCGTGAGAATTATATTGTTTTATATTTTTATTACTTTATTGTTTCCCTTCTACGTGGTGACTTTACCGAAAGAACCAAAAATAAATCTCTTAGTCTTGTCGACTAAAGCAGTGAAACGCTTTCATTCAATGTTGGTGTGAGTGGCTCCTCATTTCTCCAAACCCAAACATTTATTGTCAGCTAATCGGTAAACTTCATCAATCTTTTGACGTAGACACGTAGCCAATGATCAGGTTTGGTTTTCCTCAGTGCACTGTGTGTATGTTGAACTTCTTTCACACCGTACGTAGCCAACCGTGCTGTGTGTGTATATTGAACATCTTTCACACCGTACGTAGCCAACCGTGCTACGTGTGTGTATGTTGAACATCTTTCACACCGTGCGTAGCCAACCATGCTACGTGTGTGTATGTTGAACTTCTTTCACACCGTACGTAGCCAACCGTGCTACGTGTGTGTATGTTGAACATCTTTCACACCGTACGTAGCCAACCGTGCTATGTGTGTGTATGTTGAACTTCTTTCACACCGTACGTAGCCAACCGTGCTATGTGTGTGTGTGTATGTTGAACTTCTTTCACACCGTACGTAGCCAACCGTGCTATGTGTGTGTATGTTGAACATCTTTCACACCGTACGTAGCCAACCGTGCTACGTGTGTGTATGTTGAACTTCTTTCACACCGTACGTAGCCAACCGTGCTACGTGTGTGTGTATGTTGAACTTCTTTCACACCGTACGTAGCCAACCGTGCTATGTGTGTGTTTGTTGAACTTCTTTCACACCGTACGTAGCCACCTGTGCTATGTGTGTGTATGTTGAACTTCTTTCACACCGTACGTAGCCAACCGTGCTACGTGTGTGTATGTTGAACTTCTTTCACACCGTACGTAGCCAACCGTGCTATGTGTGTGTGTATGTTGAACATCTTTCACACCGTACGTAGCCAACCGTGCTACGTGTGTGTATGTGGAACATCTTTCACACCGTACGTAGCCAACCGTGCTGTGTGTGTGTTTGTTGAACTTCTTTCACACCGTACGTAGCCAACCATGCTATGTGTGTGTATGTTGAACATCTTTCACACAGTACGTAGCCAACCGTGCTACGTGTGTGTATGTTGAACTTCTTTCACACCGTACGTAGCCAACCATGCTCAATGGGAGATGCAGTGGCATCTCAAATAACGTTGCTACATTTGCATATTGTTTCAGACTCATTAATTTCGTCTGGTTATAATCACGATTAGGTTGTTTTTGTGGATTCCCCATAGTCATCATTATGATTGGTAATTGTGTCCACTCATCATTCGTCATTGTTAACTAAAATAGAGAAACACTTGGTTTGCCAAGACAATAATTTAAAGGTACTTCT
This sequence comes from Petromyzon marinus, assembly GCF_048934315.1. NCBI lineage: Eukaryota > Metazoa > Chordata > Hyperoartia > Petromyzontiformes > Petromyzontidae > Petromyzon > Petromyzon marinus. The sequence continues at coordinate 305,909 of NW_027423006.1, forward strand.
AATCTGTTTGTAGCTTCAACTGGACAGCAATAAGATTCGTGTCTGTGGTTCCTCAGCGATCGCTTTGTCTGCATGATTGACGATGCTTTATGAAACCCGAACGTCATTATCAGTGCTGTGTGTCAGATAACAATTATCAGACAACTGTGTTGAAGCGGTATGCGTCACCTCAGCGAAGTGTGTGTGTCGTGTTTCCTTTCAGCTTGAAAATGTTAACCTCAGCGCGCAACTTCAAGACGTGATTGACATCAAAGGAGATTTAATGGAGAAGTAAGAAGTTATTCATTTCCCTCGAATTTCATCTTTGTCCTCTGTTTAGGTTCCTAAACTTACTGGAGAAACCCGAAGAGCAATGAAGCTCTTTTTTTTGTAACAAATGTCCGGTAGATTTCAGAGATGTCCGGTGGACTCAGGGGCGAGGAGCCAGGATTTTGACTTTGGGGGGGTTGCTGACTTCAACATTCTGAGATATCTCAGTGTGTTTGTGTTTTCCAATGGGCACCACAAATGTATAAAACTAATTATTGGATTTGAGCTGCGGAGTTTATTAATAGGTCGGAGCCGCCAACGTGGCCAGTAAGTTCGATAAGTTCGCAAGGCTGCCGCTCAAGCAGCCTGCAGGGCAGCACGCAAGGTGGCAGCCTGCAGGGCAGCACACAAGGTGGCAGCCTGCAGGGCAGCACGAGGTGACATCACAAGGTGACATCACAAGGTGGCAGCACAAGGTGGTAGCCTGCAGGGCAGCACAAGGTGACAGCCTGCAGGGCAGCACACAAGGTGGCAGCCTGCAGGGCAGCACAAGGTGGCAGCCTACAGGGCAGCACGAGGTGGCAGCACACAAGGTGACATCACAAGGTGGCAGCTGGCAGGGCAGCAGCACAAGGTGGCAGTCTGCAGGGCAGCACAAGGTGACATCACAAGGTGGTAGCCTGCAGGGCAGCACACGGGGTGGTAGCCTGCAGGGCAGCACACAAGGTGGTAGCCTGCAGGGCAGCACACGAGGTGGCAGCCTGCAGGGCAGCACAAGGTGACAGCCTGCAGGGCAGCACACAAGGTGGCATCACAAGGTGGCAGCCTGCGGCATTTTGCAGCAGCCGGATATCCGGTTATCCCGATTGCCGACTTCCCCAAATTTTCAGGGGGGGGGGCTGACCCCCCCCATCCCCCCCTGTTGCTCCGCCCCTGAGTGGACTACTGGGTGGAGGTCAGAGGTCACGCCGGCAGAACAAACGAGCGACTTGTTGATGACACCAACATCCTCTCTGCATTTTCATTTTAAAAACTTTCGCGACTGCAGGAATTCACGTTCTTTGGTTCTTTCTGTAAAGTCACAGAAAACAACAAAATCACGGTGAGTTTTTATTTTGTTGTTTCCCTTCTACGTGACTTCACCGAAAGAACCAAGAATATCTTCATCTGCAATGCGCTTTGCCTTAAAATGGCGGATACGTTCCTACGAAGGTTTTCTGACCCGCCGTCCTTGCAATGTGCCCGTGTCCGTAAGGATCCGTGCCACCAGGCAGATGTGTGACGATCTGAAGGGCCAGTCCTCTTCAGTGCAACAAACATTAACCAGAGGTACATTCTCAACATTCGCCGACCATTGGACGTTGCCGGTGTTACACGTTTAGTGATTAAACTTGCTTGTCGTTGACTCACGTGGGTCACGTGCGTACGGTGATAATGGACGTTGACGGTGTAACACGTTTAGTGATTAAACTTGATTGTCGTTGACTCACGTGGGTCACATGCGTACGGTGATAATGACATTGACGGTGTAACACGTTTAGTGATTAAACTTGATTGTCGTTGACTCACGTGGGTCACGTGCGTACGGTGATAATGGACGTTGACGGTGTAACACGTTTAGTGATTAAACTTGCTTGTCGTTGACTCACGTGGGTCACGTCCGCACGGTGATAATGGCAGCTGAAACAGAACAAGAAGAAGTGGAAGCTGTTCATTCGTCGCTGAAAGCAGAACTGAAGGTAAAATGTGTGATGCTTTTTAAATTTTGTTTTCATTTAATTGTATTTCTTGAGAAACGTGTAACGGTATAAACGTACGCACGTGCACATTTAACATTAATGCTGGATCCCCGCTGTCATCCTCTCTTAAAGACGTTTGCGGTGACTTTCAGCGAATTGAATTTAAAGTCTCAAAATGACAAGAATATTGCGTTGTGCAAAGGTGAGTCTCGTGCCGGGTGACGCAATGCACGGCTGCTCAGTGATACGCAGAGCACTGTCGATGATGATCAATGACCGTTGTGGTTTTTACTGGATGAATATTGACGCGCTCAGCCACTTTGTCGAACGTGCGACGCGCGTGTGTCGTACGCAGTGGAAGCAGCCGTGGAAGCGACGGGGAGAGCGCGGTGGGACTTTGTAAACAAGTTGACGATTAAAGAAAGCCAGGTTCGCGCGAATTCATGAGCTCATCGCTTTTGCTCACATTTTAAATGCATGACGCGTGTGTCGTACGCAGTGGAAGCAGCTGTGGAAGAAATGGAAAGAGCGCGGTGGGACTTTGTAAACAAGTTGACGATTAAAGAAAGCCAGGTTCGGGCGAATCCACGAGCTGATCGCTTTTGCTCACATTTTAAATGCACGTTGGGATAAAAAAAAAATTGGATTAAATGACCATGCATTACCTTTTACAAACCAGTGTGTATATATATAGCTCAAACCCCAAGGGTCTGTTATAATTCAGGCTCATTAATTTTTGTTGATTTCAAATGTAAGAAATGCAGCTCCTAAAGGCATGCCTGTCTCAATCATAAAATATCCTTTGAAGATCAAGATCACCTTCAAATAAAAACTGATATATTAATGTTCCTATCCCAAACTATTGCCTTTAACGACTACTATTGCCATTGTGTACAGTGTTCATACATTGCTTTTACAATTTACAAACGTCTGTATAACAATATAATGCTTAAAATGTGAATTATTTCCACTTTAGAACGTATTCAGTGCCCTAAACGCATTTGTTCAACGAAATATATGGGATCTGCACATTTCGACCTCTTTGTCTTGATTTCTCAAGTTCATTTCAGTCTGGTAAACACAACTTATCTGACTTCAATGATGACTTTCAAACCAGAAAACTCGCCTTGCCCAGCAGTAGGTCATTTCATAGATCCGTGCGTAAAGTCGTATTATTATCTTTGTCGTTCAGTAGTTAGCAAACAGAGAGTTCCGTCTTTTCGCTCTTAGGCCAAAGAAATGTCCGAGCTGTTGGAGTTAAAAAATGAAGAGCTCAAAATGGCCTCGCAAAAGCTGCAAGATTCCATTGAAAGCTGCGCTCGACTCGAAGAAACAGAGCGTGAGAGCACACTTCAAGTTGCCCGCTTTTTATTGCCAACGAGCCCGGATGTGTTTGTGCGTGTGCGCGGTGGGCAAATGTCTGCACGTCCCGACCGTGAAAGTCGATCCCGATTTCATTTGTTTTGCGTGAATTAACAGGCAACTTTCAAGCACGGCTTGAGCAAATGCAGAAAGAAAGTGGTACCCTGAAACTCGAAGTAAATCGCCGTCGGGAAATTGAAAGCACGCTGCAGGTGACCTATCCGTTCATTTTTTTTATTTAAAGCTTTCGTGACTGCAGCGATTCATATTCTTAGCTGTTTCGGTAAAGTCACCACGTTGAAGGGAAACAAAATAATAAAATATATTTAAAACAATAAAAATTCTCACGACGTTTCGACCATAACACAAACGGTCGTCATCAGGTGTGTCGGTTTGCATTAATTAATTTATTTTTAAACGGTGTTTAAACGGTGTTTTAAAAATAAATACATTAATGCAAACCGACACACCTGATGATGACCGTTTGTGTTATGGTCGAAACGTCGTGAGAATTTTTATTGTTTTATATATATTTTATTATTTTTATTGTTTCCCTTCAACGTGACTTTACCGAAAGAGCTAAGAATATGTATCCGTTCATATTTATTACATCGCTAATATTGTCTGCATTCCTTAACTGGATATTTTTAACGGAATGGTTTTCTTTTTGATTTAAAGCTTTTGTCACTGCAGGGATTCATATTCTTGGTTCTTTCGGGTAAAGTCGCCACGTAGAAAGGAAACAATAAAATAATAAAAATATACAACAATAAAATTCTCACGACGTTTCGACGGCAACTCAAGCAATCATCATCAGGTGTGAACACCACAGCAAGAAACATTTTTCACCGCCACTTATTCCAAATGTTCTTGCTGTGGTTTTCACACCTGATGATGATTGCTTGTGTTGCCGTCGAAACGTCGTGAGAATTTAATTGTTTGATATTTTAATCATTTTATAGTTTCCCTTCTACGTGGCGACTTTACCGAAAGAATCAAGAATAAGGAATGGTTTTCTCTTAGCCTTTTTGGAAAAGTCTCAAGCTTTTTTAACTGTATCTGAACAAATGCAGCGGGTCACCCGCCTCATCGATTTCATCATCGTACGGTCTGAATGCAGGCTGGGATGCAAAACGCGGAGAAGGAGCGAGAGTTCACCGCAAGCACCGCGGGGCAGCGGCTGTCGTGCGACAAGCTGCAGCACGAACGTCGGGACCTGAACGTGATTGTGCAAAACCTGGAGAAGGCAAACGAAGAGTTGACAGCAGCAGCCAGCCAGAGGCAAGTGGTGAACTTTTACAACACGGAACGTGGCGCGTGCCGAGACATTAATCATCGATTTAAAGCGTTCGTGACTGCAAGGATTAATTGTATTAAATAATAAATTAATAAAATTTAATAACACGATAAAATTCTCACGACGTTTCGGCCACAACACAAGCGGCCTTCATCAGGTGAAGGGACGAGACTGCCTCAGCGCTCCAGCGCTGTCCTCCAGACATTCTCGTCCCTTCACCTGATGAAGGCCGCTTGTGTCGTGGCCCGAAATGTGAGAATTTTATCGTGTCATTTTATCAATTTATTATTTTATTCTCAATCTACGTGATGGTGACTTTACCGAAAGAACCAAAGAAGATGTTAATTATCGTTGCGTCGCTATTGTCACGTACTACGCTGGTTGACGCAGGAAAGCACCACGGTGGTGTTCTTCACTCATTTTCAGAGGTGGCGGAGGGCGAGGGCGGGTCGGGGGGGGTGGGGCACGTCCGCCGATAAGACACGGTACAGCGTGAGGGCCGCCACACGTTTTAACACTGCTGGGTTTGACAGCAGCACACGAGGACGACGACGACGACGACGATGGGGAGGTGATTTCAGATCTGGGTATTGTCAGGGGCCGCACAAGAGGCCACCAGGGGCCGCTCGTGGCCCGCCGGCCTTGCAGTGAAGGACACTGCCCCGCAGTGTTCACGTTTAGAAGGGGGTCTGCAATTGTTTTGCAGTAGGGGGCGACAATTGCTTCGTGTTTCCCCCAATTAAGTTATTAGCGAGTTTTCAAGTTTGTGAATTTCAGACGTTGGGAGCTACTAAGGAGAAGGCGCTGCATTGCGTAGAACATCTCTGACTGTTGTGGTATCTGTAAAGCAAAACAAATACAGTACAGTTTAAATTTCCATTTAAAGCTTTCGTGACTGCAGGGATTCATATTCTTGGTTCTTTCGGTAAAGTCACCACCACGTAGAATGGAAATAAAATAATAAAAATAAAACATAAAATAAAATTCTCACGACGTTTCGGCCACAACACAAGTAGCCTTCCTCAGGTGAAGAAACAGAACTGTCGGGAAGACGGCGCTCGAGTGAACACTGCTAAGCTTGGCAGCGTCTTTTAAGCTGGGTGGGAGGAGCAGAGCCCCTTGACTTAGGAGTTTACATATCAACAGAAGGATTTAGCATTGAAGTAGCTAAGTTAATGTGTTGGATTAGCATGATGTTAATGTGAGGAATTAGCATGTAACTGGGAGATTAGCATGATGTTGATGTGAGGAATTAGCATGTAACTGGGAGATTAGCAGGATGTTAATGTGAGGAATTAGCATGTAACTGGGAGATTAGCATGATGTTGATGTGAGGAATTAGCATGTAACTGGGAGATTAGCAGAATGTTAACGTGAGGGATCAGCATGTGACTGGTCACGGAAGTAGCTATGTTAAAGTCCGAGTTTACATATCAACATAAGGATTTAGCATTGATGTAGCTGTGTTAATGTGTTGGATTAGCAGGATGTTAAAGTCAGAAATTAGCATGTAACTGGGAGATTAGCATGATGTTAGTGTGAGGGATCAGCATGTGACTGGTCACGGAAGTAGCTATGTTAAAGTCAGAGTTTACATATCAACAGAAGGATTTAGCATTGAAGTAGCTAAGTTAATGTGTTGGATTAGCATGATGTTGATGTGAGGAATTAGCATGTAACTGGGAGATTAGCAGGATGTTAATGTGAGGAATTAGCATGTAACTGGGAGATTAGCATGATGTTGATGTGAGGAATTAGCATGTAACTGGGAGATTAGCAGAATGTTAACGTGAGGGATCAGCATGTGACTGGTCACGGAAGTAGCTATGTTAAAGTCCGAGTTTACATATCAACATAAGGATTTAGCATTGATGTAGCTGTGTTAATGTGTTGGATTAGCAGGATGTTAAAGTCAACAAATTAGAATGTAACTGGGAGATTAGCATGATGTTAGTGTGAGGGATCAGCATGTGACTGGTCACGGAAGTAGCTATGTTAAAGTCAGAGTTTACATATCAACAGAAGGATTTAGCATTGAAGTAGCTGTGTTAATGTGTTGGATTAGCAGGGTGTTAAAGTCCGAGTTTACATATCAACAGAATAATTTAGCATTGAAATAGCTGTGTTAATGTGTTGGATTAGCAGGATGTTAAAGGCAGAATGTTAGTGTGAGGGATTAGCATGCCGGTTTATTTTTTCCTTGTTTCAACGTTAGCACCACGGAAAGCGACGAGCTTTGTTCAGACGGACGAGTCTATCATTGTTCGGAACGGAGGAGGGGGGAGAGGGAGAAGCAGCCACGATGCGCTGGGTCTGCAATTATTTTGCAGTAGGGGGCGACAGTTGCTTCGTGTTTCCCCCAATTAAGTTATTAGCGAGTTTTCAAGTTTGTGAATTTCAGACGTTGGGAGCTATTAAGGAGAAGGCGCTGCATTGCGTAGAACATCTCTGACTGTTGTTGTATCTGTAAAGCAAAACAAATACAGTACAGTTTAAATTTTTATTTAAAGCTTTCGTGACTGCAGCGATTTATATTCTTGGTTCTTTCGGTAAAGTCACCACGTAGAAGGGAAACACTAAAATAATAAAAATATAAAACAATTAAATTCTCACGACGTTTCGACTGCAACGCAAGCAATCATCGTCAGGTGTGAAAACCACTGCAAGAAAATTTTCTTGATATGTGGTTTTCACACGTGAGAATTTTATCGTTTTATATTTTTATTATTTTATTGTTTCCCTTCTACGTGGTGACTTTACCGAAAGAACCAATAATAGAGTACAGTTTGTTTACCGATGCAGTTTTCTGCATCGTTTAATCTGGCTTCTGCCGCACATCACGAACACAACGTCCGCGTGACGATTATCCGAACCGGTCCCGGGCCTCCACTCAACTCGGCCTCAAATGAGTACCCTGGTGCGGTGTGTGAACATTGCCACTGGGGAGACAAAGGCGGCCGGGCGTGGTGCTGGCCACCCACCCCCTCGTGTACCGTGCCGGCCTTAACAATGATGCTCGCGAGCAGCACTTGACCCAACAGTCTGTTAAGGCTACACGGGGACGATTTTCGTCTTGCATTGATTGTGTGCTGCGTTGCGTATGACATTTTTTTTAACAATTAAATGAGGCAGATGTCTTGTTATGTTTTTTTTTTTTATCAGGCGCAGCGAAGAAGCTGAGATTCGTAGCAGGCTTGAAAGAAATATTCGTGAAAAAAATACAGAAATAGGTAGGCAACGTTTTGAGAGTGTCAGTGACCATTGCGAGTGTTAATTATTTATCGCACGTGTGACATTTGACCTCTATCAGGAGTGTACATTGTTAACGTCTGTTTAATATATTTTCATCGTTGTCCAACGTTTATTGGTAATCCTTAATTAATATTATCACTCGATTAATATTTTTAGGTAATTTGAAGATTGCAAGCGACAATAACGACATGAAACATCGCGAAACGCTGGTGAGCACATTTCAATGTCGTCTATCGCAATATCAGCCAGAAGAGCGGACGACGTTCAACGTCGCGATTGTAGTTCACAAGTTCATTAGCCAAGTAAAGCCCAATGAGCCAAAAAAGCTCTTTGTCAATGGTGGCTCAGCAAATCATTCTATTTGAACAATTACACAGGTTCACATTTTTAAAATAAATCAATTAGATTGTACTATTTACATTCACATTTGAAACTTTTGTGATCTTAACAGTCGGTTTAGGTGAGGACAGAGATGACAGAGTGAAGGTGCTAAGAGACGATGCTAGATGGTTCCAAAGCTTTGTAGCAGCTACATTAAATGATTTCGATTTATCTTCCCACCCGCCCCACTTCTCTGAAATGGTTCAATTGCGTTGGGATTGTTTTCCGCCAGCGAAGTCACCTGCTTGAGCAAGCTATGCAGCGTTGCCGTATTGGGGCTCGCACTTTGTTACCCAAAAAAAAACACAATCGCTTTTCGATTTATAATAATAGGGTTTTTCCCCTTTTTTCTGGCAATAAAACTGAAACCTTTTTACGAGGATTCACGTCACTGCAATAACCACAATACCTGCAGTCAAAATGCAAACAAAAAACCTACTATGATAATATATATGTGGCATTGTCCTTGAAACTGATTGGTCCACACCAAGGGACGGCTTTCTTTTGAGCCTCGACCCAATTGGTGCTCGACAAGATGACGCCAAAAGGCGTACATTGTCTTTGAGCTGTGTGACGCCTTTTGGCGTGGACCAATCAGTTTCAAGGACAATGCCACATATATTATCATAGTAGGTTTTTTGTTTGAATTTTGACTGCAGGTATATTGTGGTCAATGCAGCGACGTGACTCCTCGTAAAAAAAGGTTTCAGTTTTGTTGCCAAAAAAAGGGGGAAAACCCCTCTATTATTATATTTTGGCACTGGCAAAGGAGGTCCAATGATGTAGATGCTCACCCCGAGCCCTCATTACCTGGATAGTGCATTGTCTTTGAGCTGTGTGACGCCTTTTGGCGTCATGTGGTCTAGCACCAATTGGGTCGAGGCTCAAAAGAAAGCCGTCCCTAGGTGTGGACCAATCAGTTTCAAGGACAATGCCACATATATATTATCATAGTAGGTTTTTTTGTTTGCGTTTTGACTGCAGGTATTGTGGTCGATGCAGCGACATGAATCCTTGTATAAAAAGGTTTCAGTTTTGTTGCCAGAAAAAAGGGGGAAAACCCCTATTATATTATTATATTTTGGCACTGGCAAAGGAGGTCTAACGGTGCTTTTCGATTTTATCAAACACGGAACGCCGGCCACTGCGTCGGTCTCCGTCGCTGTGCTCGCAACGGCCTTTGGGTCGCGTCCCAATATTTTTTGTTTTGCTTGGCAAGGCGTTTCACGTTGAGCTCCTGAGAGGCTCGGGGAGCACGTGGGGGGGGGGAGGGGGGAGAGAAAGGGAACGTTCAGACGGCATCCGAGAGCATTTACATTATGAGACCTCCTTTGCCAGTAACAAGATATAGTAATAGGTTCTACCCTTTTAAACTGGCACGAAAAACTGACACCTTTATTCAAGGCATCATGTCTGCAATAACCACAACACAAGCAGTCAAAATGCAAACAAAAGAGACAACTCTGATAATAATATTGGCACTGTCCTTGAATTTGAGTTTTTTGTGCCAGTTAAAAGGGTAAAAACCTATTCCTATATCTTGTTACTGGCAAAGGAGGTCTCATAATGTAAATGCTCACCCCGAGCCCTCAATACTCTGATAGTGCGTTGTTTTTGAGTTGTACGCCTTTTGGCATCTTCTGGTCCAACACCAGTGGAGACTAGGCTCTAAGAAAAGCCGTCTCGGGTGTGGACCAATCAAATTCAAGGACAGTGCCAATATCGTTATCAGAGTTGTCTTTTTGCTTGCATTTTGACTGCTTGTGTTGCGGTTATTGCAGACATGATGCCTTGAATAAAGGTGTCAGTTTTTGGTGCCAGTTAAAAGGGTAAAAACCTATTCCTATATCTTGTTACTGGCAAAGGAGGTCTCATAATGTAAATGCTCACCCCGAGCCCTCAATACTCTGATAGTGCGCTGTTTTTGAGTTGTACGCCTTTTGGCGTCTTCTGGTCCAACACCAGTGGAGACTAGGCTCTAAGAAAAGCCGTCTCGGGTGTGGACCAATCAAATTCAAGGACAGTGCCAATATCATTATCAGAGTTGTCTCTTTTTTGCTTGCATTTTGACTGCTTGTGTTGCGGTTATTGCAGACATGATGCCTTGAATAAAGGTGTCAGTTTTTGGTGCCAGTTAAAAGGGTAAAACCTATCGCTACGGCATCCGAGAGCTTACGCCCACCGTGGTGCAATAAACACATCTTGGGGTATCGTAGGAAGTGTTGGTCTCGTGTCGTGTCTTGCGTGAAGGAATCCTTAGACGCGTTCAAACGAGAGAGAGCTTCACTCCAAGAAGCCGTCTGTCAAATGGAACAGCGGATAGCCGCCATGGAAACGCTGAAAAACGAAAGCAAGGTATTTCGAACGTTTCTTAAATCTACGGGTAAAATAATAACCCGCGCAACACTTCCCTGTGAGCGTTATCGTTTGCAAACGCGTGTTAGAATTGCGTCAATTGTCGTCGCTGCGGATGCTCTTTTTTGCGCGCACAAATGTGGCAATTCGCGTCGCCCGGCGCCGCATCTTGGGGCGTCGTTTACCTTCCAGAGCGAACTCAACGGAGCGAAAGCAAAAGAGTGCGTCTTGGAGAATGACCTCAGAGACGCCTTGAACGCGGTGAACGTCCTGGAATCAGAGCTGTCTCAGGAGAGGTAAATGTTGGAGCGTTATTTTTCAGCTCGCTCATTCGGGCGCATTTAGGCGTTCCCCTCCTCCTCCCCCTTCGCCCTCTCTCCCTTTTATCGTTTCAACCCCCGGCCGTCCTTCCCCCGAGAGCGGTGTCTCTTCACCTTGACCGCAGCCTGCCACCCCTTGTGGCTCTCAGCCGTTAACAACGTCGTACAACGTCGATACGGTAGAAACCGTGGGATCGCGAGCTCGATTCGTTCCAGAAACGTGTTTTGTAATCCAAAGCACTCGCGTATAATCAGAGCACTCGGTACATCAGTTGTGATCACGTGACGCCCGGCAGTACAAAGCGTGTCTACACGTGCGCTGCGCGTATTGCAAGAACCTCGCTCGTTTATCAAGTTAATATTTATTTACAAATGTAGCCCGTCTCGCCAAACACTCGCAGGCCAAGTTACTCGCAATCCAAGGTTTTACTGTACACAGCAACTCCTCTGCACCCCCTGTGGGACGTAAGGCCACAATAAATACACAGGGGTTGATGAAACAAAGTAGTTGTACTAACGTATCCACGCTAAATTTGCGTTTTGTTTTTTCACCTTCTAAAGAAAACAAATCTGGCCGTGTCTCGTACCCCCCCAGAAAGGGAATCTCGCACCCTCAGGTTGTGAAGAGCCACTGCCCTACAGGGTTATCCGAGTTAAGGAAGTAGACACCAGGGAAGTAGAGTTTATTTAAACACATGGCATCGACGGGTTAAAGATATAAAACGCCGGTGAATAATCGGCGTGCTTGACAGGTGTCAAGTCCCAGGCAATGTCGTCTGTCTGTGTGTGTGTGTGTACCTTAAGCGTACACACACACACACAGACAGACGACATTACATACAGACACTTACATACAGACTCTTACATAAAGACACTTACATACGGACAATTACATACAGACACTTACATACAGACACTAAGACACTTACATACAGACACTTACATACAGACACTTACATACAGACACTGAGACACTTACATAGACACTTACATACAGACACTTACATACAGACACTTACATACTGACACAAACAGACACTGAGACACTTGCATACAGACACTTACATAAAGACATTTACATACAGATACTGAGACACTTACATACAAACACTTACATACAGACACTTACATACAGACACTTATATACAGACACTTACATACAGACAGTTACATACAGACACTTACATACAGACACTTACATACAGACACTGAAACACTTAAATAGACACTTACATACAGAAACTTACATACACTTACATACAGACACTGAGACACTTACATACAGACACTTACATACAGACACTTACATACACTTACATACAGACACTGAGACACTTACATACAGACACTTACATACAGACACTTAAATACAGACACTGAGACACTTACATAGACACATACAGACGCTTACATACAGACACTTACATACAGACACTGAGACACTTACATACAGACACTTACATACAGACACTGTGACACTGACATACAGACACTTACATACAGACACTTACATTGAGACACTTACATACAGAAACTTACATACAGACACTGAGACACTTACATAGAGACACTACTTACAGACACTTACATACAGAAGCTTACATACAGACACTTACATACAGACACTGAGACACTTACATACAGACACTTACATACAGACACTGAGACACTTATATACAGACACTTACATACAGGCACTTATATACAGACACTTACATACAGACACTTACAAACAGGCACTTACATACAGACACTTACATACAGACACTTACAAACATACACTTACATACAGAAACTTACATACAGACACTTAGATACAGATACTTACATACAGACACTTACAGACACTTACATACAGCCACTTACATACAGACGCTTACATACAGACACTTACATACAGACACTTACATACAGACACAAACAGACACTTACATACAGACACTTACATACAGACACTAAGACACTTACATACAGACACTTACACACAGACATTTACATACAGATACTTACATACAGACACTTACATACAGACACTTACATATAGACACTTACATACAGACCCTTACATACAGACACTTAGACACTTACATACTGACACTTACATACAGACTCTTACATAGAGACACTTACATACAGACACTTAGACACGTACATACAGACACTTGCATACAGACTCTTACATAAAGACACTTACATACAGACAATTACATACAGACACTTACCTTGAGACACGTACATACAGACACTTACATACAGACACTTACATTGAGACACTTACATACAGACACATACAGACACTGAGACACTTACATAGAGACACTACTTACAGACACTTACATACAGAAGCTTACATACAGACACTTACATACAGACACTTATATACAGACACTTACATACAGACACTTACATACAGACACTTACATACAGACACTTACATACAGACACTGAAACACTTACATAGACACATACAGAAACTTACATACACTTACATACAGACACTTACATACAGACACTTACATACACTTACATACAGACACTGAGACACTTACATACAGACACTTACATACAGACACTTAAATACAGACACTGAGACACTTACATAGACACATACAGACGCTTACATACAGACACTTACATACAGACACTGAGACACTTACATAGACACTTAAATACAGAAACTTACATACACTTACATACAGACACTTACATACAGACACTTATATACAGACACTTACATACAGACAGTTACATACAGACACTTACATACAGACACTTACATACAGACACTGAAACACTTACATAGACACTTACATACAGAAACTTACATACACTTACATACAGACACTGAGACACTTACATACAGACACTTACATACAGACACTTACATACACTTACATACAGACACTTACATACAGTCACTTATATACAGACACTTACATTCAGACAGTTACATACAGACACTTACATACAGACACTGAGACACTTACATAGACACTTACATACAGAAACTTACATACACTTACATACAGACACTTACATACAGACACTTATATACAGACACTTACATACAGACAGTTACATACAGACACTTACATACAGACACTTACATACAGACACTTACATACACTTACATACAGACACTGAGACACTTACATACAGACACTTACATACAGACACTTAAATACAGACACTGAGACACTTACATAGACACATACAGACGCTTACATACAGACACTTACATACAGACACTGAGACACTTACATACAGACACTTACATACAGACACTGTGACACTGACATACAGACACTTACATACAGACACTTACATTGAGACACTTACATACAGAAACTTACATAGAGACACTACTTACAGACACTTACATACAGAAGCTTACATACAGACACTTACATACAGACACTGAGACACTTACATACAGACACTTACATACAGACACTGAGACACTTACATACAGACACTTACATACAGGCACTTATATACAGACACTTACATACAGACACTTACAAACAGGCACTTACATACAGACACTTACATACAGACACTTACAAACATACACTTACATACAGAAACTTACATACAGACACTTACATACAGATACTTACATACAGACACTTACAGACACTTACATACAGCCACTTACATAAAGACACTTACATACAGACACTTACATACAGACACTTACATACACTTACATACAGACACTTACATACAGATACTGAGACACTTACATACAGACACTTACATACAGACACTTACATACAGACACTTACATACAGACACTTACATACAGATACTTACATACAGACACTTACATACAGACACTTACATACAGACACTTACATATAGACACTTACATACAGACCCTTACATACAGACACTTACATAGAGATACTTACATACAGACACTTAGACACGTACATACAGACACTTGCATACAGACTCTTACATAAAGACACTTACATACAGACAATTACATACAGACACTTACCTTGAGACACGTACATACAGACACTTACATACAGACACTTACATTGAGACACTTACATACAGACACTTACATACAGACACTGAAACACTTACATAGAGACACTACTTACAGACACGTACATACAGAAGCTTACATACAGACACTTACATACAGACACTTATATACAGACACTTACATACAGACACTTACATACAGACACTTACATACAGACACTTACATACAGACACTGAAACACTTACATAGACACATACAGAAAGTTACATACACTTACATACAGACACTTACATACAGACACTTACATACACTTACATACAGACACTGAGACACTTACATACAGACACTTACATACAGACACTTAAATACAGACACTGAGACACTTACATAGACACATACAGACGCTTACATACAGACACTTACATACAGACACTTACATACAGACACTGAGACACTTACATACAGACACTTACATACAGACACTGTGACACTGACATACAGACACTTACATACAGACACTTACATTGAGACACTTACATACAGAAACTTACATACAGACACTGAGACACTTACATAGAGACACTACTTACAGACACTTACATACAGAAGCTTACATACAGACACTTACATACAGACACTGAGACACTTACATACAGACACTTACATACAGACACTGAGACACTTACATACAGACACTTACATACAGGCACTTATATACAGACACTTACATACAGACACTTACAAACAGGCACTTACATACAGACACTTACATACAGACACTTACAACCATACACTTACATACAGAAACTTACATACAGACACTTACATACAGATACTTACATACAGACACTTACAGACACTTACATACAGCCACTTACATACAGACACTTACATACAGACACTTACATACAGACACAAACAGACACTTACATACAGACACTTACATACAGACACTAAGACACTTACATACAGACACTTACACACAGACATTTACATACAGATACTTACATACAGACACTTACATACAGACACTTATATACAGACACTTACATACAGACACTTACAGACACTTACATACAGCCACTTACATACAGACGCTTACATACAGACACTTACATACAGACACTTACATACAGACACAAACAGACACTTAGAATCAGAATCAGAAAGGGTTTTATTCGCCATGTAAGTTCACACCGACACGGAATTTACTTTGGCAGGATGGTGCATACATTCAACATATAGGAATCTAAAATCTTAAATAAGTTTTAAACAAGTCTTACTATAATAAGGGTTAAAAGTCTAACACTAAGGGGCTGAAGTATATAAAATTAAATAAATATCGAATATAAAATAGCTTTAAGATATAATTTAAAAATACAAATAGGGAAACATAGTTAATATCAGCAACGTGTCGTTATGTAGATCAAATGTTAAAAACAGTGTTAGCCCTTGGCCTTGTTTAACAGGCCAGCAGCAGATGGGAAGAAACTGTTTTTATGGCGTGAGGTTTTGGTCCTGATGGACCGAAGCCTTCTGCCGGAGGGGAGTAGCTGAAACAGAGAGTGTCCAGGGTGGGAGAAATCGGCCATAATCTTCCTCGCTCGCCTCATAGACCTTGTCGTGTGCAGGTCCTCGAGGGTCGGTAGATTGCAGGCAATTACCTTCTCAGCAGTGTGGATGATACGCTGCAGTCTGCTCTTGTCCTTGGCAGTGGCAGCAGCGTACCAGACGGTTATGGAGGAGGTGAGGATGGATTCAATGATCGCTGTATAGAATTGCACCATCATTGTCTTTGGCAGGTTGAATTTCTTCAGCTGCCGTAGAAAGTACATCCTCTGTTGAGCTTTCTTGGTGAGGGAGCTGATGTTCAATTCCCACTTGAGGTCCCGGGAGAGAATAGTGCCCAGGAAGCGGAAGGACTCTACAATTTTTACTGGGGAGTCTAACAGGGTGATGGGGGTGAGTGGTGCTGTATTCTTCCTGAAGTCCACAACCATCTCAACTGTCTTTAGAGCATTTAGCTCTAAGTTGTTCTGGCTACACCAGGTCACCAGATTGTCAGCTTCCCACCTATAGTCAGACTCATCCCCACCAGAGATCAGCCCAATGAGGGTGGTGTCATCCGCAAACTTCAATAGTTTGACGGACAGATGATTGGAGGTGCAGCTGTTGGTATACAGGGAGAAGAGCAGAGGGGAAAGGACGCAGCCCTGAGGAGTTCCGGTGCTGATGGACCTGGAGCCAGAGACTTGTGTTCCCAGCTTAACGCACTGCTTCCTGTCAGACAGGAAGTCTGTGATCCATTTACAGGTGGTGTATGGCACGTTCAGCTGGAAGAGCTTGTCCTGAAGCAGGGCAGGGATGATGGTGTTGAAGGCAAAGCTGAAGTCCACAAACAGGATCCTGGCGTAGGATGCTGGGGCGTCCAGATGCTGTAGGGTGAAGTGGAGGGCCATGTTAACTGCATCGTCCACAGACCTGTTGGCTCTGTAGGCAAACTGAAGGGGGTCCAGGAGAGGGTCTGTGATGGCTTTGAGGTGTGCCAGGACCAGGCGCTCAAAAGACTTCATTACCACAGATGTAAGGGCGACCGGTCTGTAATCATTTAGTCCTGTTGGCCTTAGCTTTTTGGGCACAGGGATGATGGTGGAGGACTTGAGACAGGCTGGTACATGGCATGTCTCCAGGGAGGTGTTAAAGATGTTGGTGAACACCGGAGACAGCTGGTCAGCGCAGTGCCTGAGGGTGGCTGGAGAGACAGAGTCCGGCCCGGCTGCTTTGCGTGGATTCTGCCTCTTGAAAAGTCTATTAACTTCTCCCTCCTGAAAGGAGATAGTCGTCTCTGTAGTATTGGTGGGGGATGGGGCCTCTTGGGTTGGAAGGGGTGGTTCAGGACAGTCCAATTGTCTTTCAAATCTACAGTAGAACTCGTTCAGGTCGTTGGCTAGGCGGGAGTCGTTAGTGGTGTGGGGGGCTCTGGGTTTGTAGTTGGTGATCTGCCTGAGCCCTCTCCAGACAGAAGCAGCGTCGTTTGTAGAGAACTGGTGTTTTAGTCTCTCTGAGTACAGTCGTTTAGCCTCTCTCACCGCTTTGCTAAACCTGTTCTTCGACTCCTTGAATCTGTCTCTATCTCCACTCCTAAACGCTTCCTCCTTCTCCAACCTCAACCTTCTGAGCTTTGCTGAGAACCAGGGCTTATTGTTGTTAAAGTTCACCCTGGTACGTGTTGGGATACAGCAGTCCTCACAGAAGCTGATGTAGGACGTCACAGCCTCTGTGAGTTCATCCAGACTATTGGTAGCAGTCGTGAACATATCCCAGTCAGTACAGTCTAAGCACGCCCGCAAATCTTCCACAGCCTCACTGGTCCACTGTTTAGATGTCCTCACAGCAGGTTTACAGAGTTTTAGTTTCTGCCTGTATGCAGGAATCAGGTGGACCATGGCATGGTCAGAGTGTCCTAGTGCTGCTCGGGGGACGGCGTGGTAGGCTCTACTGACTGTAGTGTAACAGTGATCCAGAGTGTTCCCTTCTCTGGTTGGGCATTTAATGAATTGTATGTATTTGGGGAGTTCGTGGCTGAGATTACCTTTGTTAAAGTCGCCAAGTACGATAACCAACGAATCTGGATTTGCTCGCTCCACACTCAGAATCTGATCGGCGAGCATGCGTTGGGCCTCTTTAACCTGAGGACAAGGCGGCAAATAAACTCCGACCAAAATGAGCGACGCGAACTCGCGAGGCGAGTAAAACGGTTTACAGGTTATAAAAATTGATTCAAGGAGTGGAGAACAATGTTGCAGAATCACTGTGACATCTACACACCAGCCACTGTTAATGTAAAAACAAATACCACCGCCTTTCGTCTTGCCGGAGAGTGCTATGTCACGATCCGATCTTACAAGATGGAATCCTGCTAGTTGTAGCGAAGTGTCCGGAATCAAATCACACAGCCATGTTTCCGTGAAGCACAATGCAGAAGCTGAAAGAAAGTCTTTGTTTTTTACCATCAGTAGCTGAAGTTCATCCATTTTGTTGTACATTGAACGTACGTTGGAGAGGAAAAAGCTCGGAAGCACTGTTCGGATCCCGCGTCTGCGTAGCCGTACTAGAGCCCCCGACCGTTTACCCCTTGGGCGGCGTTTCGTTGCTTGAGCAAAGCCTAGCGCGGCATTGACTAGAATGCCTACTAATTCTGCCGCTGGAAGCAGAAAAGTAGGAATTAAATCCACAGGAGTTGTTTCCCTGATATTTAAAAGTTCGTCTCTTGTTAGAGAACTCCGAAAATCTTGGCAAAACACTGAATTGACAGACAAAACAAGACAAAACAGGGCGCACCGACCGGCTGAGGCTACCATCATCAGCGCCATCTTCGCACCAGCACGGGTGTGCTGAACAGCAGGACTCTCTCACCAGCACTGGTGTGTTGAACAGTAGGCCCCTCTCACCAGCATGGGAGTGGTGAACAGCAGGCCCCTCTCACCAACACGGGTGTGATGAACAGTAGGCCTCTCTCACCAGCATGGAAGTGAACAGCAGGCCCCTCTCACCAACACGGGGGTGATGAACAGCACGCCCCTCACACCAGCACGGGTGTGATGAATAGTAGGCCTCTCTCACCAGCACGGGTGTGATGAACAGCAGGCCCCTCTCACCAGCACGGGTGTGTTGAACAGCAGGCCCCTCTCACCAGCACGGGTGTGTTGAACAGCAGGCCCCTCTCACCAGCACGGGTGTGTTGAACAGCAGGCCCCTCTCACCAGCACGGGTGTGCTGAACAGTAGGCCCCTCTCACCAGCACGGGTCTGTTGAACAGCAGGCCCCTCTCACCAGCACGGGTGTGCTGAACAGTAGGCCCCTCAACACGGGTGTGCTGAACAGCAGGCCTCTCTCACCAACACGGGTGTGCTGAACAGTAGGCCCCTCAACAGCAGGCCCCTCTCACCAGCACGGGTGTGCTGAACAGCAGGCCCCTCAACACGGGTGTGCTGAACAGCAGGCCTCTCTCACCAGCACCGGTGTGCTGAACAGCAGGCCCCTCTCACCAACACGGATGTGATGAACAGCAGGCCCCTCTCACCAGCACGGGTGTGCTGAACAGCAGGCCCCTCAACACGTGTGAGCTGAACAGCAGGCCTCTCTCACCAGCACGGGTGTGCTGAACAGCAGGCCCCTCTCACCAGCACGGGTGTGCTGAAAAGCAGGCCCCTCTCTCCAGCACGGGTGTGTTGAACAGCAGGCCTCTCTCACCAGCACGGGTGTGCTGAAAAGCAGGCCCCTCTCACCAGCACAGGTGTGTTGAACAGCAGGCCTCTCTCACCAGCAAGGGTGTGCTGAAAAGCAGGCCCCTCTCACCAGCACGGGTGTGTTGAACAGCAGGCCTCTCTCACCAGCAAGGGTGTGCTGAACAGCAGGCCCCTCAACACGGGTGTACTGAACAGCAGGCCTCTCTCACCAGCACGGGTGTGATGAACAGCAGGCCCCAAAACAGCAGGCCTCTCTCACCAGCACGGGTGTGATGAACAGCAGGCCTCTCTCACTAGCACGAGTGTGTTGAACAGCAAGCCCCTCTCAAGACAAAACAAGACAAAACTGGACAAAACAGGGCGCACCAACCGGCCGAGGCTGCCATCATCGGCGCCATCTTGCACATACATACAGACACTTACATACAGACACTAAGACACTTACATACAGACACTTACACACAGACATTTACATACAGATACTTACATACAGACACTTACATACAGACACTTACATATAGACACTTACATACAGACCCTTACATACAGACACTTAGACACTTACATACTGACACTTACATACAGACTCTTACATAGAGACACTTACATACAGACACTTAGACACGTACATACAGACACTTGCATACAGACTCTTACATAAAGACACTTACATACAGACAATTACATACAGACACTTACCTTGAGACACGTACATACAGACACTTACATACAGACACTTACATTGAGACACTTACATACAGACACATACAGACACTGAGACACTTACATAGAGACACTACTTACAGACACTTACATACAGAAGCTTACATACAGACACTTACATACAGACACTTATATACAGACACTTACATACAGACACTTACATACAGACACTTACATACAGACACTTACATACAGACACTGAAACACTTACATAGACACATACAGAAACTTACATGCACTTACATACAGACACTTAAATACAGACACTGAGACACTTACATAGACACATACAGACGCTTACATACAGACACTTACATACAGACACTGAGACACTTACATAGACACTTACATACAGAAACTTACATACACTTACATACAGACACTTACATACAGACACTTATATACAGACACTTACATACAGACACTTACATACAGACACTTACATACAGACACTTGCATACAGACACTGAAACACTTACATAGACACTTACATACAGAAACTTACATACACTTACATACAGACACTGAGACACTTACATACAGACACTTACATACAGACACTTACATACACTTACATACAGACACTTACATACAGACACTTACATACAGACACTTACATTGAGACACTTACATACAGACACATACAGACACTGAGACACTTACATAGAGACACTACTTACAGACACTTACATACAGAAGCTTACATACAGACACTTACATACAGACACTTATATACAGACACTTACATACAGACACTTACATACAGACACTTACATACAGACACTTACATACAGACACTGAAACACTTACATAGACACATACAGAAACTTACATACACTTACATACAGACACTTAAATACAGACACTGAGACACTTACATAGACACATACAGACGCTTACATACAGACACTTACATACAGACACTGAGACACTTACATAGACACTTACATACAGAAACTTACATACACTTACATACAGACACTGAGACACTTACATACAGACACTTACATACAGACACTTACATACACTTACATACAGACACTTACATACAGACACTTACATACAGACACTTGCATACAGACACTGAAACACTTACATAGACACTTACATACAGAAACTTACATACACTTACATACAGACACTGAGACACTTACATACAGACACTTACATACAGACACTTACATACACTTACATACAGACACTTACATACAGACACTTATATACAGACACTTACATTCAGACAGTTACATACAGACACTTACATACAGACACTGAGACACTTACATAGACACTTACATACAGAAACTTACATACACTTACATACAGACACTTACATACAGACACTTATATAAGACACTTACATTGAGACACTTACATACAGAAACTTGCATACAGACACTGAGACACTTACATAGAGAAACTACTTACAGACACTTACATACAGAAGCTTACATACAGACACTTACATACAGACACTGAGACACTTACATACAGACACTTACATACAGACACTGAGACACTTACATACAGACACTTACATACAGGCACTTATATACAGACACTTACATACAGACACTTACAAACAGGCACTTACATACAGACACTTACATACAGACACTTACATACAGACACTTACATACAGAAACTTACATACAGACACTTACATACAGATACTTACATACAGACACTTACAGACACTTACATACAGCCACTTACATACAGACACTTACATACAGACACTTACATACAGACACTTACATACAGACACAAACAGACACTTACATACAGACACTTACATACAGACACTAAGACACTTACATACAGACACTTACACACAGACATTTACATACAGATACTTACATACAGAAACTTACATACAGACACTGAGACACTTACATAGAGACACTACTTACAGACACTTACATACAGAAGCTTACATACAGACACTTACATACAGACACTGAGACACTTACATACAGACACTTACATACAGACACTGAGACACTTACATACAGACACTTACATACAGGCACTTATATACAGACACTTACATACAGACACTTACAAACAGGCACTTACATACAGACACTTACATACAGACACTTACGTACAGACACTTACATACCGAAACTTACATACAGACACTTACATACAGATACTTACATACAGACACTTACAGACACTTACATACAGCCACTTACATACAGACACTTACATACAGACACTTACATACAGACACAAACAGACACTTACATACAGACACTTACATACAGACACTAAGACACTTACATACAGACACTTACACACAGACATTTACATACAGATACTTACATACAGACACTTACATACAGACACTTATATACAGACACTTACATACAGACACTTACATACAGGCACTTATATACAGACACTTACAAACAGGCACTTACATACAGACACTTACATACAGACACTTACAAACATACACTTACATACAGAAACTTACATACAGACACTTAGATACAGATACTTACATACAGACACTTACAGACACTTACATACAGCCACTTACATACAGACACTTACATACAGACACTTACATACAGACACAAACAGACACTTACATACAGACACTTACATACAGACACTAAGACACTTACATACAGACACTTACACACAGACATTTACATACAGATACTTACATACAGACACTTACATACAGACACTTACATACAGACACTTACATACAGACACTTACATATAGACACTTACATACAGACCCTTACATACAGACACTTAGACACTTACATACTGACACTGACATACAGACTCTTACATAGAGACACTTACATACAGACAATTACATACAGACACTTACCTTGAGACACGTACATACAGACACTTACATACAGACACTTACATTGAGACACTTACATACAGACACATACAGACACTGAGACACTTACATAGAGACACTACTTACAGACACTTACATACAGAAGCTTACATACAGACACTTACATACAGACACTTATATACAGACACTTACATACAGACACTTACATACAGACACTTACATACAGACACTTACATACAGACACTGAAACACTTACATAGACACATACAGAAACTTACATACACTTACATACAGACACTTACATACAGACACTTACATACACTTACATACAGACACTGAGACACTTACATACAGACACTTACATACAGACACTTAAATACAGACACTGAGACACTTACATAGACACATACAGACGCTTACATACAGACACTTACATACAGACACTGAGACACATAGACACTTACATACAGACACTTATATACAGACACTTACATACAGACAGTTACATACAGACACTTACATACAGACACTTACATACAGACACTGAAACACTTACATAGACACATACAGAAACTTACATACACTTACATACAGACACTGAGACACATACAGACACTTACATACAGACACTTACATACACTTACATTCAGACAGTTACATACAGACACTTACATACAGACACTGAGACACTTACATAGACACTTACATACAGAAACTTACATGCACTTACATACAGACACTTACATACAGACACTTGTATACAGACACTTACATACAGACAGTTACATACACTTACATACAGACACTTACATACAGACACTGAAACACTTACATAGACACTTACATACAGAAACTTACATACACTTACATACAGACACTGAGACACTTACATACAGACACTTACATACAGACACTTAAATACAGACACTGAGACACTTACATAGACACATACATACACTTACATACAGACACTTACATACAGACACTTATATACAGACACTTACATTCAGACAGTTACATACAGACACTTACATACAGACACTGAGACACTTACATAGACACTTACATACAGAAACTTACATGCACTTACATACAGACACTTACATACAGACACTTATATACAGACACTTACATACAGACAGTTACATACACTTACATACAGACACTTACATACAGACACTGAAACACTTACATAGACACTTACATACAGAAACTTACATACACTTACATACAGACACTGAGACACTTACATACAGACACTTACATACAGACACTTAAATACAGACACTGAGACACTTACATAGACACATACAGACGCTTACATACAGACACTTACATACAGACACTGAGACACTTACATACAGACACTTACATACAGACACTGTGACACTGACATACAGACACTTACATACAGACACTTACATTGAGACACTTACATACAGAAACTTACATAGAGACACTACTTACAGACACTTACATACAGAAGCTTACATACAGACACTTACATACAGACACTGAGACACTTACATACAGACACTTACATACAGACACTGAGACACTTACATACAGACACTTACATACAGGCACTTATATACAGACACTTACATACAGACACTTACAAACATACACTTACATACAGAAACTTACATACAGACACTTAGATACAGATACTTACATACAGACACTTACAGACACTTACATACAGCCACTTACATACAGACGCTTACATACAGATACAAACAGACACTTACATACAGACACTTACATACAGACACTAAGACACTTACATACAGACACTTACATACAGACGCTTACATACAGATACAAACAGACACTTACATATAGACACTTACATACAGACCCTTACATACAGACACTTAGACACTTACATACTGACACTTACATACAGACTCTTACATAGAGACACTTACATACAGACACTTAGACACGTACATACAGACACTTGCATACAGACTCTTACATAAAGACACTTACATACAGACAATTACATACAGACACTTACCTTGAGACACGTACATACAGACACTTACATACAGACACTTACATTGAGACACTTACATACAGACACTGAGACACTTACATAGAGACACTACTTACAGACACTTACATACAGAAGCTTACATACAGACACTTACATACAGACACTTATATACAGACACTTACATACAGACACTTACATACAGACACTTACAAACATACACTTACATACAGAAACTTACATACAGACACTTAGATACAGATACTTACATACAGACACTTACAGACACTTACATACAGCCACTTACATACAGACGCTTACATACAGACACAAACAGACACTTACATACAGACACTTACATACAGACACTAAGACACTTACATACAGACACTTACACACAGACATTTACATACAGATACTTACATACAGACACTTACATACAGACACTTACATACAGACACTTACATACAGACACTTACATACAGACACTGAAACACTTACATAGACACATACAGAAACTTACATACACTTACATACAGACACTGAGACACATACAGACACTTACATACAGACACTTACATACAGAAACTTACATGCACTT
Organism: Petromyzon marinus; assembly: GCF_048934315.1. Taxonomy (NCBI): domain Eukaryota; kingdom Metazoa; phylum Chordata; class Hyperoartia; order Petromyzontiformes; family Petromyzontidae; genus Petromyzon; species Petromyzon marinus. Next base: position 332,272 of record NW_027423006.1, read on the forward strand.
ACATACAGACACTTACATACAGACACTTATATACAGACACTTACATACAGACAGTTACATACAGACACTTACATACAGACAGTTACATACAGACACTTACATACAGACACTTACATACAGACACTGAAACACTTACATAGACACATACAGAAACTTACATACACTTACATACAGACACTGAGACACATACAGACACTTACATACAGACACTTACATACAGAAACTTACATGCACTTACATACAGACACTTACATACAGACACTTATATACAGACACTTACATACAGACAGTTACATACAGACACTTACATACAGACACTTACATACAGACACTGAAACACTTACATAGACACTTACATACAGAAACTTACATACACTTACATACAGACACTGAGACACTTACATACAGACACTTACATACAGACACTTAAATACAGACACTGAGACACTTACATAGACACATACAGACGCTTACATACAGACACTTACATACAGACACTGAGACACTTACATACAGACACTTACATACAGACTCTTACATAAAGACACTTACATACAGACAATTACATACAGACACTTACCTTGAGACACGTACATACAGACACTTACATACAGACACTTACATTGAGACACTTACATACAGACACTGAGACACTTACATAGAGACACTACTTACAGACACTTACATACAGAAGCTTACATACAGACACTTACATACAGACACTTATATACAGACACTTACATACAGACACTTACATACAGACACTTACAAACATACACTTACATACAGAAACTTACATACAGACACTTAGATACAGATACTTACATACAGACACTTACAGACACTTACATACAGCCACTTACATACAGACGCTTACATACAGACACAAACAGACACTTACATACAGACACTTACATACAGACACTAAGACACTTACATACAGACACTTACACACAGACATTTACATACAGATACTTACATACAGACACTTACATACAGACAGTTACATACAGACACTTACATACAGACACTTATATACAGACACTTACATACAGACAGTTACATACAGACACTTACATACAGACAGTTACATACAGACACTTACATACAGACACTTACATACAGACACTGAAACACTTACATAGACACATACAGAAACTTACATACACTTACATACAGACACTGAGACACATACAGACACTTACATACAGACACTTACATACAGAAACTTACATGCACTTACATACAGACACTTACATACAGACACTTATATACAGACACTTACATACAGACAGTTACATACAGACACTTACATACAGACACTTACATACAGACACTGAAACACTTACATAGACACTTACATACAGAAACTTACATACACTTACATACAGACACTGAGACACTTACATACAGACACTTACATACAGACACTTAAATACAGACACTGAGACACTTACATAGACACATACAGACGCTTACATACAGACACTTACATACAGACACTGAGACACTTACATACAGACACTTACATACAGACACTGTGACACTGACATACAGACACTTACATACAGACACTTACATTGAGACACTTACATACAGAAACTTACATAGAGACACTACTTACAGACACTTACATACAGAAGCTTACATACAGACACTTACATACAGACACTGAGACACTTACATACAGACACTTACATACAGACTCTTACATAAAGACACTTACATACAGACAATTACATACAGACACTTACCTTGAGACACGTACATACAGACACTTACATACAGACACTTACATTGAGACACTTACATACAGACACTGAGACACTTACATAGAGACACTACTTACAGACACTTACATACAGAAGCTTACATACAGACACTTACATACAGACACTGAGACACTTACATACAGACACTTACATACAGACACTGAGACACTTACATACAGACACTTACATACAGGCACTTATATACAGACACTTACATACAGACACTTACAAACATACACTTACATACAGAAACTTACATACAGACACTTAGATACAGATACTTACATACAGACACTTACAGACACTTACATACAGCCACTTACATACAGACGCTTACATACAGACACAAACAGACACTTACATACAGACACTTACATACAGACACTAAGACACTTACATACAGACACTTACACACAGACATTTACATACAGATACTTACATACAGACACTTACATACAGACACTTACATACAGACACTTACATATAGACACTTACATACAGACCCTTACATACAGACACTTAGACACTTACATACTGACACTTACATACAGACTCTTACATACAGACACTTACATACAGACACTTAGACACGTACATACAGACACTTGCATACAGACTCTTACATAAAGACACTTACATACAGACAATTACATACAGACACTTACCTTGAGACACGTACATACAGACACTTACATACAGACACTTACATTGAGACACTTACATACAGACACTGAGACACTTACATAGAGACACTACTTACAGACACTTACATACAGAAGCTTACATACAGACACTTACATACAGACACTTATATACAGACACTTACATACAGACACTTACATACAGACACTTACATACAGACACTTACATACAGACACTGAAACACTTACATAGACACATACAGAAACTTACATACACTTACATACAGACACTTAAATACAGACACTGAGACACTTACATAGACACATACAGACGCTTACATACAGACACTTACATACAGACACTGAGACACTTACATAGACACTTACATACAGAAACTTACATACACTTACATACAGACACTTACATACAGACACTTATATACAGACACTTACATACAGACACTTACATACAGACACTTACATACAGACACTTGCATACAGACACTGAAACACTTACATAGACACTTACATACAGAAACTTACATACACTTACATACAGACACTGAGACACTTACATACAGACACTTACATACAGACACTTACATACACTTACATACAGACACTTACATACAGACACTTACATACAGACACTTACATTGAGACACTTACATACAGACACATACAGACACTGAGACACTTACATAGAGACACTACTTACAGACACTTACATACAGAAGCTTACATACAGACACTTACATACAGACACTTATATACAGACACTTACATACAGACACTTACATACAGACACTTACATACAGACACTTACATACAGACACTGAAACACTTACATAGACACATACAGAAACTTACATACACTTACATACAGACACTTAAATACAGACACTGAGACACTTACATAGACACATACAGACGCTTACATACAGACACTTACATACAGACACTGAGACACTTACATAGACACTTACATACAGAAACTTACATACACTTACATACAGACACTGAGACACTTACATACAGACACTTACATACAGACACTTACATACACTTACATACAGACACTTACATACAGACACTTACATACAGACACTTGCATACAGACACTGAAACACTTACATAGACACTTACATACAGAAACTTACATACACTTACATACAGACACTGAGACACTTACATACAGACACTTACATACAGACACTTACATACACTTACATACAGACACTTACATACAGACACTTATATACAGACACTTACATTCAGACAGTTACATACAGACACTTACATACAGACACTGAGACACTTACATAGACACTTACATACAGAAACTTACATACACTTACATACAGACACTTACATACAGACACTTATATAAGACACTTACATTGAGACACTTACATACAGAAACTTGCATACAGACACTGAGACACTTACATAGAGAAACTACTTACAGACACTTACATACAGAAGCTTACATACAGACACTTACATACAGACACTGAGACACTTACATACAGACACTTACATACAGACACTGAGACACTTACATACAGACACTTACATACAGGCACTTATATACAGACACTTACATACAGACACTTACAAACAGGCACTTACATACAGACACTTACATACAGACACTTACATACAGACACTTACATACAGAAACTTACATACAGACACTTACATACAGATACTTACATACAGACACTTACAGACACTTACATACAGACACTTACATACAGACACTTACATACAGACACTTACATACAGACACAAACAGACACTTACATACAGACACTTACATACAGACACTAAGACACTTACATACAGACACTTACACACAGACATTTACATACAGATACTTACATACAGAAACTTACATACAGACACTGAGACACTTACATAGAGACACTACTTACAGACACTTACATACAGAAGCTTACATACAGACACTTACATACAGACACTGAGACACTTACATACAGACACTTACATACAGACACTGAGACACTTACATACAGACACTTACATACAGGCACTTATATACAGACACTTACATACAGACACTTACAAACAGGCACTTACATACAGACACTTACATACAGACACTTACGTACAGACACTTACATACCGAAACTTACATACAGACACTTACATACAGATACTTACATACAGACACTTACAGACACTTACATACAGCCACTTACATACAGACACTTACATACAGACACTTACATACAGACACAAACAGACACTTACATACAGACACTTACATACAGACACTAAGACACTTACATACAGACACTTACACACAGACATTTACATACAGATACTTACATACAGACACTTACATACAGACACTTATATACAGACACTTACATACAGACACTTACATACAGGCACTTATATACAGACACTTACAAACAGGCACTTACATACAGACACTTACATACAGACACTTACAAACATACACTTACATACAGAAACTTACATACAGACACTTAGATACAGATACTTACATACAGACACTTACAGACACTTACATACAGCCACTTACATACAGACACTTACATACAGACACTTACATACAGACACAAACAGACACTTACATACAGACACTTACATACAGACACTAAGACACTTACATACAGACACTTACACACAGACATTTACATACAGATACTTACATACAGACACTTACATACAGACACTTACATACAGACACTTACATACAGACACTTACATATAGACACTTACATACAGACCCTTACATACAGACACTTAGACACTTACATACTGACACTGACATACAGACTCTTACATAGAGACACTTACATACAGACAATTACATACAGACACTTACCTTGAGACACGTACATACAGACACTTACATACAGACACTTACATTGAGACACTTACATACAGACACATACAGACACTGAGACACTTACATAGAGACACTACTTACAGACACTTACATACAGAAGCTTACATACAGACACTTACATACAGACACTTATATACAGACACTTACATACAGACACTTACATACAGACACTTACATACAGACACTTACATACAGACACTGAAACACTTACATAGACACATACAGAAACTTACATACACTTACATACAGACACTTACATACAGACACTTACATACACTTACATACAGACACTGAGACACTTACATACAGACACTTACATACAGACACTTAAATACAGACACTGAGACACTTACATAGACACATACAGACGCTTACATACAGACACTTACATACAGACACTGAGACACATAGACACTTACATACAGACACTTATATACAGACACTTACATACAGACAGTTACATACAGACACTTACATACAGACACTTACATACAGACACTGAAACACTTACATAGACACATACAGAAACTTACATACACTTACATACAGACACTGAGACACATACAGACACTTACATACAGACACTTACATACACTTACATTCAGACAGTTACATACAGACACTTACATACAGACACTGAGACACTTACATAGACACTTACATACAGAAACTTACATGCACTTACATACAGACACTTACATACAGACACTTGTATACAGACACTTACATACAGACAGTTACATACACTTACATACAGACACTTACATACAGACACTGAAACACTTACATAGACACTTACATACAGAAACTTACATACACTTACATACAGACACTGAGACACTTACATACAGACACTTACATACAGACACTTAAATACAGACACTGAGACACTTACATAGACACATACATACACTTACATACAGACACTTACATACAGACACTTATATACAGACACTTACATTCAGACAGTTACATACAGACACTTACATACAGACACTGAGACACTTACATAGACACTTACATACAGAAACTTACATGCACTTACATACAGACACTTACATACAGACACTTATATACAGACACTTACATACAGACAGTTACATACACTTACATACAGACACTTACATACAGACACTGAAACACTTACATAGACACTTACATACAGAAACTTACATACACTTACATACAGACACTGAGACACTTACATACAGACACTTACATACAGACACTTAAATACAGACACTGAGACACTTACATAGACACATACAGACGCTTACATACAGACACTTACATACAGACACTGAGACACTTACATACAGACACTTACATACAGACACTGTGACACTGACATACAGACACTTACATACAGACACTTACATTGAGACACTTACATACAGAAACTTACATAGAGACACTACTTACAGACACTTACATACAGAAGCTTACATACAGACACTTACATACAGACACTGAGACACTTACATACAGACACTTACATACAGACACTGAGACACTTACATACAGACACTTACATACAGACACTGAGACACTTACATACAGACACTTACATACAGGCACTTATATACAGACACTTACATACAGACACTTACAAACATACACTTACATACAGAAACTTACATACAGACACTTAGATACAGATACTTACATACAGACACTTACAGACACTTACATACAGCCACTTACATACAGACGCTTACATACAGATACAAACAGACACTTACATACAGACACTTACATACAGACACTAAGACACTTACATACAGACACTTACACACAGACATTTACATACAGATACTTACATACATACACTTACATACAGACACTTACATACAGACACTTACATATAGACACTTACATACAGACCCTTACATACAGACACTTAGACACTTACATACTGACACTTACATACAGACTCTTACATAGAGACACTTACATACAGACACTTAGACACGTACATACAGACACTTGCATACAGACTCTTACATAAAGACACTTACATACAGACAATTACATACAGACACTTACCTTGAGACACGTACATACAGACACTTACATACAGACACTTACATTGAGACACTTACATACAGACACTGAGACACTTACATAGAGACACTACTTACAGACACTTACATACAGAAGCTTACATACAGACACTTACATACAGACACTTATATACAGACACTTACATACAGACACTTACATACAGACACTTACAAACATACACTTACATACAGAAACTTACATACAGACACTTAGATACAGATACTTACATACAGACACTTACAGACACTTACATACAGCCACTTACATACAGACGCTTACATACAGACACAAACAGACACTTACATACAGACACTTACATACAGACACTAAGACACTTACATACAGACACTTACACACAGACATTTACATACAGATACTTACATACAGACACTTACATACAGACACTTACATACAGACACTTACATACAGACACTTACATACAGACACTGAAACACTTACATAGACACATACAGAAACTTACATACACTTACATACAGACACTGAGACACATACAGACACTTACATACAGACACTTACATACAGAAACTTACATGCACTTACATACAGACACTTACATACAGACACTTATATACAGACACTTACATACAGACAGTTACATACAGACACTTACATACAGACAGTTACATACAGACACTTACATACAGACACTTACATACAGACACTGAAACACTTACATAGACACATACAGAAACTTACATACACTTACATACAGACACTGAGACACATACAGACACTTACATACAGACACTTACATACAGAAACTTACATGCACTTACATACAGACACTTACATACAGACACTTATATACAGACACTTACATACAGACAGTTACATACAGACACTTACATACAGACACTTACATACAGACACTGAAACACTTACATAGACACTTACATACAGAAACTTACATACACTTACATACAGACACTGAGACACTTACATACAGACACTTACATACAGACACTTAAATACAGACACTGAGACACTTACATAGACACATACAGACGCTTACATACAGACACTTACATACAGACACTGAGACACTTACATACAGACACTTACATACAGACTCTTACATAAAGACACTTACATACAGACAATTACATACAGACACTTACCTTGAGACACGTACATACAGACACTTACATACAGACACTTACATTGAGACACTTACATACAGACACTGAGACACTTACATAGAGACACTACTTACAGACACTTACATACAGAAGCTTACATACAGACACTTACATACAGACACTTATATACAGACACTTACATACAGACACTTACATACAGACACTTACAAACATACACTTACATACAGAAACTTACATACAGACACTTAGATACAGATACTTACATACAGACACTTACAGACACTTACATACAGCCACTTACATACAGACGCTTACATACAGACACAAACAGACACTTACATACAGACACTTACATACAGACACTAAGACACTTACATACAGACACTTACACACAGACATTTACATACAGATACTTACATACAGACACTTACATACAGACAGTTACATACAGACACTTACATACAGACACTTATATACAGCCACTTACATACAGACAGTTACATACAGACACTTACATACAGACAGTTACATACAGACACTTACATACAGACACTTACATACAGACACTGAAACACTTACATAGACACATACAGAAACTTACATACACTTACATACAGACACTGAGACACATACAGACACTTACATACAGACACTTACATACAGAAACTTACATGCACTTACATACAGACACTTACATACAGACACTTATATACAGACACTTACATACAGACAGTTACATACAGACACTTACATACAGACACTTACATACAGACACTGAAACACTTACATAGACACTTACATACAGAAACTTACATACACTTACATACAGACACTGAGACACTTACATACAGACACTTACATACAGACACTTAAATACAGACACTGAGACACTTACATAGACACATACAGACGCTTACATACAGACACTTACATACAGACACTGAGACACTTACATACAGACACTTACATACAGACACTGTGACACTGACATACAGACACTTACATACAGACACTTACATTGAGACACTTACATACAGAAACTTACATAGAGACACTACTTACAGACACTTACATACAGAAGCTTACATACAGACACTTACATACAGACACTGAGACACTTACATACAGACACTTACATACAGACTCTTACATAAAGACACTTACATACAGACAATTACATACAGACACTTACCTTGAGACACGTACATACAGACACTTACATACAGACACTTACATTGAGACACTTACATTCAGACACTGAGACACTTACATAGAGACACTACTTACAGACACTTACATACAGAAGCTTACATACAGACACTTACATACAGACACTGAGACACTTACATACAGACACTTACATACAGACACTGAGACACTTACATACAGACACTTACATACAGGCACTTATATACAGACACTTACATACAGACACTTACAAACATACACTTACATACAGAAACTTACATACAGACACTTAGATACAGATACTTACATACAGACACTTACAGACACTTACATACAGCCACTTACATACAGACGCTTACATACAGACACAAACAGACACTTACATACAGACACTTACATACAGACACTAAGACACTTACATACAGACACTTACACACAGACATTTACATACAGATACTTACATACAGACACTTACATACAGACACTTACATACAGACACTTACATATAGACACTTACATACAGACCCTTACATACAGACACTTAGACACTTACATACAGACACTTAGACACGTACATACAGACACTTGCATACAGACTCTTACATAAAGACACTTACATACAGACAATTACATACAGACACTTACCTTGAGACACGTACATACAGACACTTACATACAGACACTTACATTGAGACACTTACATACAGACACTGAGACACTTACATAGAGACACTACTTACAGACACTTACATACAGAAGCTTACATACAGACACTTACATACAGACACTTATATACAGACACTTACATACAGACACTTACATACAGACACTTACATACAGACACTTACATACAGACACTGAAACACTTACATAGACACATACAGAAACTTACATACACTTACATACAGACACTTAAATACAGACACTGAGACACTTACATAGACACATACAGACGCTTACATACAGACACTTACATACAGACACTGAGACACTTACATAGACACTTACATACAGAAACTTACATACACTTACATACAGACACTTACATACAGACACTTATATACAGACACTTACATACAGACACTTACATACAGACACTTACATACAGACACTTGCATACAGACACTGAAACACTTACATAGACACTTACATACAGAAACTTACATACACTTACATACAGACACTGAGACACTTACATACAGACACTTACATACAGACACTTACATACACTTACATACAGACACTTACATACAGACACTTACATACAGACACTTACATTGAGACACTTACATACAGACACATACAGACACTGAGACACTTACATAGAGACACTACTTACAGACACTTACATACAGAAGCTTACATACAGACACTTACATACAGACACTTATATACAGACACTTACATACAGACACTTACATACAGACACTTACATACAGACACTTACATACAGACACTGAAACACTTACATAGACACATACAGAAACTTACATACACTTACATACAGACACTTAAATACAGACACTGAGACACTTACATAGACACATACAGACGCTTACATACAGACACTTACATACAGACACTGAGACACTTACATAGACACTTACATACAGAAACTTACATACACTTACATACAGACACTGAGACACTTACATACAGACACTTACATACAGACACTTACATACACTTACATACAGACACTTACATACAGACACTTACATACAGACACTTGCATACAGACACTGAAACACTTACATAGACACTTACATACAGAAACTTACATACACTTACATACAGACACTGAGACACTTACATACAGACACTTACATACAGACACTTACATACACTTACATACAGACACTTACATACAGACACTTATATACAGACACTTACATTCAGACAGTTACATACAGACACTTACATACAGACACTGAGACACTTACATAGACACTTACATACAGAAACTTACATACACTTACATACAGACACTTACATACAGACACTTATATAAGACACTTACATTGAGACACTTACATACAGAAACTTGCATACAGACACTGAGACACTTACATAGAGAAACTACTTACAGACACTTACATACAGAAGCTTACATACAGACACTTACATACAGACACTGAGACACTTACATACAGACACTTACATACAGACACTGAGACACTTACATACAGACACTTACATACAGGCACTTATATACAGACACTTACATACAGACACTTACAAACAGGCACTTACATACAGACACTTACATACAGACACTTACATACAGACACTTACATACAGAAACTTACATACAGACACTTACATACAGATACTTACATACAGACACTTACAGACACTTACATACAGCCACTTACATACAGACACTTACATACAGACACTTACATACAGACACTTACATACAGACACAAACAGACACTTACATACAGACACTTACATACAGACACTAAGACACTTACATACAGACACTTACACACAGACATTTACATACAGATACTTACATACAGAAACTTACATACAGACACTGAGACACTTACATAGAGACACTACTTACAGACACTTACATACAGAAGCTTACATACAGACACTTACATACAGACACTGAGACACTTACATACAGACACTTACATACAGACACTGAGACACTTACATACAGACACTTACATACAGGCACTTATATACAGACACTTACATACAGACACTTACAAACAGGCACTTACATACAGACACTTACATACAGACACTTACGTACAGACACTTACATACCGAAACTTACATACAGACACTTACATACAGATACTTACATACAGACACTTACAGACACTTACATACAGCCACTTACATACAGACACTTACATACAGACACTTACATACAGACACAAACAGACACTTACATACAGACACTTACATACAGACACTAAGACACTTACATACAGACACTTACACACAGACATTTACATACAGATACTTACATACAGACACTTACATACAGACACTTATATACAGACACTTACATACAGACACTTACATACAGGCACTTATATACAGACACTTACAAACAGGCACTTACATACAGACACTTACATACAGACACTTACAAACATACACTTACATACAGAAACTTACATACAGACACTTAGATACAGATACTTACATACAGACACTTACAGACACTTACATACAGCCACTTACATACAGACACTTACATACAGACACTTACATACAGACACAAACAGACACTTACATACAGACACTTACATACAGACACTAAGACACTTACATACAGACACTTACACACAGACATTTACATACAGATACTTACATACAGACACTTACATACAGACACTTACATACAGACACTTACATACAGACACTTACATATAGACACTTACATACAGACCCTTACATACAGACACTTAGACACTTACATACTGACACTGACATACAGACTCTTACATAGAGACACTTACATACAGACAATTACATACAGACACTTACCTTGAGACACGTACATACAGACACTTACATACAGACACTTACATTGAGACACTTACATACAGACACATACAGACACTGAGACACTTACATAGAGACACTACTTACAGACACTTACATACAGAAGCTTACATACAGACACTTACATACAGACACTTATATACAGACACTTACATACAGACACTTACATACAGACACTTACATACAGACACTTACATACAGACACTGAAACACTTACATAGACACATACAGAAACTTACATACACTTACATACAGACACTTACATACAGACACTTACATACACTTACATACAGACACTGAGACACTTACATACAGACACTTACATACAGACACTTAAATACAGACACTGAGACACTTACATAGACACATACAGACGCTTACATACAGACACTTACATACAGACACTGAGACACATAGACACTTACATACAGACACTTATATACAGACACTTACATACAGACAGTTACATACAGACACTTACATACAGACACTTACATACAGACACTGAAACACTTACATAGACACATACAGAAACTTACATACACTTACATACAGACACTGAGACACATACAGACACTTACATACACTTACATTCAGACAGTTACATACAGACACTTACATACAGACACTGAGACACTTACATAGACACTTACATACAGAAACTTACATGCACTTACATACAGACACTTACATACAGACACTTGTATACAGACACTTACATACAGACAGTTACATACACTTACATACAGACACTTACATACAGACACTGAAACACTTACATAGACACTTACATACAGAAACTTACATACACTTACATACAGACACTGAGACACTTACATACAGACACTTACATACAGACACTTAAATACAGACACTGAGACACTTACATAGACACATACATACACTTACATACAGACACTTACATACAGACACTTATATACAGACACTTACATTCAGACAGTTACATACAGACACTTACATACAGACACTGAGACACTTACATAGACACTTACATACAGAAACTTACATGCACTTACATACAGACACTTACATACAGACACTTATATACAGACACTTACATACAGACAGTTACATACACTTACATACAGACACTTACATACAGACACTGAAACACTTACATAGACACTTACATACAGAAACTTACATACACTTACATACAGACACTGAGACACTTACATACAGACACTTACATACAGACACTTAAATACAGACACTGAGACACTTACATAGACACATACAGACGCTTACATACAGACACTTACATACAGACACTGAGACACTTACATACAGACACTTACATACAGACACTGTGACACTGACATACAGACACTTACATACAGACACTTACATTGAGACACTTACATACAGAAACTTACATAGAGACACTACTTACAGACACTTACATACAGAAGCTTACATACAGACACTTACATACAGACACTGAGACACTTACATACAGACACTTACATACAGACACTGAGACACTTACATACAGACACTTACATACAGGCACTTATATACAGACACTTACATACAGACACTTACAAACATACACTTACATACAGAAACTTACATACAGACACTTAGATACAGATACTTACATACAGACACTTACAGACACTTACATACAGCCACTTACATACAGACGCTTACATACAGATACAAACAGACACTTACATACAGACACTTACATACAGACACTAAGACACTTACATACAGACACTTACACACAGACATTTACATACAGATACTTACATACAGACACTTACATACAGACACTTACATACAGACACTTACATATAGACACTTACATACAGACCCTTACATACAGACACTTAGACACTTACATACTGACACTTACATACAGACTCTTACATAGAGACACTTACATACAGACACTTAGACACGTACATACAGACACTTGCATACAGACTCTTACATAAAGACACTTACATACAGACAATTACATACAGACACTTACCTTGAGACACGTACATACAGACACTTACATACAGACACTTACATTGAGACACTTACATACAGACACTGAGACACTTACATAGAGACACTACTTACAGACACTTACATACAGAAGCTTACATACAGACACTTACATACAGACACTTATATACAGACACTTACATACAGACACTTACATACAGACACTTACAAACATACACTTACATACAGAAACTTACATACAGACACTTAGATACAGATACTTACATACAGACACTTACAGACACTTACATACAGCCACTTACATACAGACGCTTACATACAGACACAAACAGACACTTACATACAGACACTTACATACAGACACTAAGACACTTACATACAGACACTTACACACAGACATTTACATACAGATACTTACATACAGACACTTACATACAGACACTTACATACAGACACTTACATACAGACACTTACATACAGACACTGAAACACTTACATAGACACATACAGAAACTTACATACACTTACATACAGACACTGAGACACATACAGACACTTACATACAGACACTTACATACAGAAACTTACATGCACTTACATACAGACACTTACATACAGACACTTATATACAGACACTTACATACAGACAGTTACATACAGACACTTACATACAGACAGTTACATACAGACACTTACATACAGACACTTACATACAGACACTGAAACACTTACATAGACACATACAGAAACTTACATACACTTACATACAGACACTGAGACACATACAGACACTTACATACAGACACTTACATACAGAAACTTACATGCACTTACATACAGACACTTACATACAGACACTTATATACAGACACTTACATACAGACAGTTACATACAGACACTTACATACAGACACTTACATACAGACACTGAAACACTTACATAGACACTTACATACAGAAACTTACATACACTTACATACAGACACTGAGACACTTACATACAGACACTTACATACAGACACTTAAATACAGACACTGAGACACTTACATAGACACATACAGACGCTTACATACAGACACTTACATACAGACACTGAGACACTTACATACAGACACTTACATACAGACTCTTACATAAAGACACTTACATACAGACAATTACATACAGACACTTACCTTGAGACACGTACATACAGACACTTACATACAGACACTTACATTGAGACACTTACATACAGACACTGAGACACTTACATAGAGACACTACTTACAGACACTTACATACAGAAGCTTACATACAGACACTTACATACAGACACTTATATACAGACACTTACATACAGACACTTACATACAGACACTTACAAACATACACTTACATACAGAAACTTACATACAGACACTTAGATACAGATACTTACATACAGACACTTACAGACACTTACATACAGCCACTTACATACAGACGCTTACATACAGACACAAACAGACACTTACATACAGACACTTACATACAGACACTAAGACACTTACATACAGACACTTACACACAGACATTTACATACAGATACTTACATACAGACACTTACATACAGACAGTTACATACAGACACTTACATACAGACACTTATATACAGACACTTACATACAGACAGTTACATACAGACACTTACATACAGACAGTTACATACAGACACTTACATACAGACACTTACATACAGACACTGAAACACTTACATAGACACATACAGAAACTTACATACACTTACATACAGACACTGAGACACATACAGACACTTACATACAGACACTTACATACAGAAACTTACATGCACTTACATACAGACACTTACATACAGACACTTATATACAGACACTTACATACAGACAGTTACATACAGACACTTACATACAGACACTTACATACAGACACTGAAACACTTACATAGACACTTACATACAGAAACTTACATACACTTACATACAGACACTGAGACACTTACATACAGACACTTACATACAGACACTTAAATACAGACACTGAGACACTTACATAGACACATACAGACGCTTACATACAGACACTTACATACAGACACTGAGACACTTACATACAGACACTTACATACAGACACTGTGACACTGACATACAGACACTTACATACAGACACTTACATTGAGACACTTACATACAGAAACTTACATAGAGACACTACTTACAGACACTTACATACAGAAGCTTACATACAGACACTTACATACAGACACTGAGACACTTACATACAGACACTTACATACAGACTCTTACATAAAGACACTTACATACAGACAATTACATACAGACACTTACCTTGAGACACGTACATACAGACACTTACATACAGACACTTACATTGAGACACTTACATACAGACACTGAGACACTTACATAGAGACACTACTTACAGACACTTACATACAGAAGCTTACATACAGACACTTACATACAGACACTGAGACACTTACATACAGACACTTACATACAGACACTGAGACACTTACATACAGACACTTACATACAGGCACTTATATACAGACACTTACATACAGACACTTACAAACATACACTTACATACAGAAACTTACATACAGACACTTAGATACAGATACTTACATACAGACACTTACAGACACTTACATACAGCCACTTACATACAGACGCTTACATACAGACACAAACAGACACTTACATACAGACACTTACATACAGACACTAAGACACTTACATACAGACACTTACACACAGACATTTACATACAGATACTTACATACAGACACTTACATACAGACACTTACATACAGACACTTACATATAGACACTTACATACAGACCCTTACATACAGACACTTAGACACTTACATACTGACACTTACATACAGACTCTTACATAGAGACACTTACATACAGACACTTAGACACGTACATACAGACACTTGCATACAGACTCTTACATAAAGACACTTACATACAGACAATTACATACAGACACTTACCTTGAGACACGTACATACAGACACTTACATACAGACACTTACATTGAGACACTTACATACAGACACTGAGACACTTACATAGAGACACTACTTACAGACACTTACATACAGAAGCTTACATACAGACACTTACATACAGACACTTATATACAGACACTTACATACAGACACTTACATACAGACACTTACAAACATACACTTACATACAGAAACTTACATACAGACACTTAGATACAGATACTTACATACAGACACTTACAGACACTTACATACAGCCACTTACATACAGACGCTTACATACAGACACAAACAGACACTTACATACAGACACTTACATACAGACACTAAGACACTTACATACAGACACTTACACACAGACATTTACATACAGATACTTACATACAGACACTTACATACAGACAGTTACATACAGACACTTACATACAGACACTTACATACAGACACTGAAACACTTACATAGACACATACAGAAACTTACATACACTTACATACAGACACTGAGACACATACAGACACTTACATACAGACACTTACATGCACTTACATACAGACACTTACATACAGACACTTATATACAGACACTTACATACAGACAGTTACATACAGACACTTACATACAGACAGTTACATACAGACACTTACATACAGACACTTACATACAGACACTGAAACACTTACATAGACACATACAGAAACTTACATACACTTACATACAGACACTGAGACACATACAGACACTTACATACAGACACTTACATACAGAAACTTACATGCACTTACATACAGACACTTACATACAGACACTTATATACAGACACTTACATACAGACAGTTACATACAGACACTTACATACAGACACTTACATACAGACACTGAAACACTTACATAGACACTTACATACAGAAACTTACATACACTTACATACAGACACTGAGACACTTACATACAGACACTTACATACAGACACTTAAATACAGACACTGAGACACTTACATAGACACATACAGACGCTTACATACAGACACTTACATACAGACACTGAGACACTTACATACAGACACTTACATACAGACTCTTACATAAAGACACTTACATACAGACAATTACATACAGACACTTACCTTGAGACACGTACATACAGACACTTACATACAGACACTTACATTGAGACACTTACATACAGACACTGAGACACTTACATAGAGACACTACTTACAGACACTTACATACAGAAGCTTACATACAGACACTTACATACAGACACTTATATACAGACACTTACATACAGACACTTACATACAGACACTTACAAACATACACTTACATACAGAAACTTACATACAGACACTTAGATACAGATACTTACATACAGACACTTACAGACACTTACATACAGCCACTTACATACAGACGCTTACATACAGACACAAACAGACACTTACATACAGACACTTACATACAGACACTAAGACACTTACATACAGACACTTACACACAGACATTTACATACAGATACTTACATACAGACACTTACATACAGACAGTTACATACAGACACTTACATACAGACACTTATATACAGACACTTACATACAGACAGTTACATACAGACACTTACATACAGACAGTTACATACAGACACTTACATACAGACACTTACATACAGACACTGAAACACTTACATAGACACATACAGAAACTTACATACACTTACATACAGACACTGAGACACATACAGACACTTACATACAGACACTTACATACAGAAACTTACATGCACTTACATACAGACACTTACATACAGACACTTATATACAGACACTTACATACAGACAGTTACATACAGACACTTACATACAGACACTTACATACAGACACTGAAACACTTACATAGACACTTACATACAGAAACTTACATACACTTACATACAGACACTGAGACACTTACATACAGACACTTACATACAGACACTTAAATACAGACACTGAGACACTTACATAGACACATACAGACGCTTACATACAGACACTTACATACAGACACTGAGACACTTACATACAGACACTTACATACAGACACTGTGACACTGACATACAGACACTTACATACAGACACTTACATTGAGACACTTACATACAGAAACTTACATAGAGACACTACTTACAGACACTTACATACAGAAGCTTACATACAGACACTTACATACAGACACTGAGACACTTACATACAGACACTTACATACAGACTCTTACATAAAGACACTTACATACAGACAATTACATACAGACACTTACCTTGAGACACGTACATACAGACACTTACATACAGACACTTACATTGAGACACTTACATACAGACACTGAGACACTTACATAGAGACACTACTTACAGACACTTACATACAGAAGCTTACATACAGACACTTACATACAGACACTGAGACACTTACATACAGACACTTACATACAGACACTGAGACACTTACATACAGACACTTACATACAGGCACTTATATACAGACACTTACATACAGACACTTACAAACATACACTTACATACAGAAACTTACATACAGACACTTAGATACAGATACTTACATACAGACACTTACAGACACTTACATACAGCCACTTACATACAGACGCTTACATACAGACACAAACAGACACTTACATACAGACACTTACATACAGACACTAAGACACTTACATACAGACACTTACACACAGACATTTACATACAGATACTTACATACAGACACTTACATACAGACACTTACATACAGACACTTACATATAGACACTTACATACAGACCCTTACATACAGACACTTAGACACTTACATACTGACACTTACATACAGACTCTTACATAGAGACACTTACATACAGACACTTAGACACGTACATACAGACACTTGCATACAGACTCTTACATAAAGACACTTACATACAGACAATTACATACAGACACTTACCTTGAGACACGTACATACAGACACTTACATACAGACACTTACATTGAGACACTTACATACAGACACTGAGACACTTACATAGAGACACTACTTACAGACACTTACATACAGAAGCTTACATACAGACACTTACATACAGACACTTATATACAGACACTTACATACAGACACTTACATACAGACACTTACAAACATACACTTACATACAGAAACTTACATACAGACACTTAGATACAGATACTTACATACAGACACTTACAGACACTTACATACAGCCACTTACATACAGACGCTTACATACAGACACAAACAGACACTTACATACAGACACTTACATACAGACACTAAGACACTTACATACAGACACTTACACACAGACATTTACATACAGATACTTACATACAGACACTTACATACAGACAGTTACATACAGACACTTACATACAGACACTTACATACAGACACTGAAACACTTACATAGACACATACAGAAACTTACATACACTTACATACAGACACTGAGACACATACAGACACTTACATACAGACACTTACATGCACTTACATACAGACACTTACATACAGACACTTATATACAGACACTTACATACAGACAGTTACATACAGACACTTACATACAGACAGTTACATACAGACACTTACATACAGACACTTACATACAGACACTGAAACACTTACATAGACACATACAGAAACTTACATACACTTACATACAGACACTGAGACACATACAGACACTTACATACAGACACTTACATACAGAAACTTACATGCACTTACATACAGACACTTACATACAGACACTTATATACAGACACTTACATACAGACAGTTACATACAGACACTTACATACAGACACTTACATACAGACACTGAAACACTTACATAGACACTTACATACAGAAACTTACATACACTTACATACAGACACTGAGACACTTACATACAGACACTTACATACAGACACTTAAATACAGACACTGAGACACTTACATAGACACATACAGACGCTTACATACAGACACTTACATACAGACACTGAGACACTTACATACAGACACTTACATACAGACTCTTACATAAAGACACTTACATACAGACAATTACATACAGACACTTACCTTGAGACACGTACATACAGACACTTACATACAGACACTTACATTGAGACACTTACATACAGACACTGAGACACTTACATAGAGACACTACTTACAGACACTTACATACAGAAGCTTACATACAGACACTTACATACAGACACTTATATACAGACACTTACATACAGACACTTACATACAGACACTTACAAACATACACTTACATACAGAAACTTACATACAGACACTTAGATACAGATACTTACATACAGACACTTACAGACACTTACATACAGCCACTTACATACAGACGCTTACATACAGACACAAACAGACACTTACATACAGACACTTACATACAGACACTAAGACACTTACATACAGACACTTACACACAGACATTTACATACAGATACTTACATACAGACAGTTACATACAGACACTTACATACAGACACTGAAACACTTACATAGACACATACAGAAACTTACATACACTTACATACAGACACTGAGACACATACAGACACTTACATACAGACACTTACATACAGAAACTTACATGCACTTACATACAGACACTTACATACAGACACTTATATACAGACACTTACATACAGACAGTTACATACAGACACTTACATACAGACACTTACATACAGACACTGAAACACTTACATAGACACTTACATACAGAAACTTACATACACTTACATACAGACACTGAGACACTTACATACAGACACTTACATACAGACACTTAAATACAGACACTGAGACACTTACATAGACACATACAGACGCTTACATACAGACACTTACATACAGACACTGAGACACTTACATACAGACACTTACATACAGACACTGTGACACTGACATACAGACACTTACATACAGACACTTACATTGAGACACTTACATACAGAAACTTACATAGAGACACTACTTACAGACACTTACATACAGAAGCTTACATACAGACACTTACATACAGACACTGAGACACTTACATACAGACACTTACATACAGACACTGAGACACTTACATACAGACACTTACATACAGGCACTTATATACAGACACTTACATACAGACACTTACAAACATACACTTACATACAGAAACTTACATACAGACACTTAGATACAGATACTTACATACAGACACTTACAGACACTTACATACAGCCACTTACATACAGACGCTTACATACAGACACAAACAGACACTTACATACAGACACTTACATACAGACACTAAGACACTTACATACAGACACTTACACACAGACATTTACATACAGATACTTACATACAGACACTTACATACAGACACTTACATACAGACACTTACATATAGACACTTACATACAGACCCTTACATACAGACACTTAGACACTTACATACTGACACTTACATACAGACTCTTACATAGAGACACTTACATACAGACACTTAGACACGTACATACAGACACTTGCATACAGACTCTTACATAAAGACACTTACATACAGACAATTACATACAGACAATTACATACAGACACTTACCTTGAGACACGTACATACAGACACTTACATACAGACACTTACATTGAGACACTTACATACAGACACTGAGACACTTACATAGAGACACTACTTACAGACACTTACATACAGAAGCTTACATACAGACACTTACATACAGACACTTATATACAGACACTTACATACAGACACTTACATACAGACACTTACAAACATACACTTACATACAGAAACTTACATACAGACACTTAGATACAGATACTTACATACAGACACTTACAGACACTTACATACAGCCACTTACATACAGACGCTTACATACAGACACAAACAGACACTTACATACAGACACTTACATACAGACACTAAGACACTTACATACAGACACTTACACACAGACATTTACATACAGATACTTACATACAGACACTTACATACAGACACTTACATACAGACACTTACATATAGACACTTACATACAGACCCTTACATACAGACACTTAGACACTTACATACAGACACTTAGACACGTACATACAGACACTTGCATACAGACTCTTACATAAAGACACTTACATACAGACAATTACATACAGACACTTACCTTGAGACACGTACATACAGACACTTACATACAGACACTTACATTGAGACACTTACATACAGACACTGAGACACTTACATAGAGACACTACTTACAGACACTTACATACAGAAGCTTACATACAGACACTTACATACAGACACTGAGACACTTACATACAGACACTTACATACAGACACTGAGACACTTACATACAGACACTTACATACAGGCACTTATATACAGACACTTACATACAGACACTTACAAACATACACTTACATACAGAAACTTACATACAGACACTTAGATACAGATACTTACATACAGACACTTACAGACACTTACATACAGCCACTTACATACAGACGCTTACATACAGACACAAACAGACACTTACATACAGACACTTACATACAGACACTAAGACACTTACATACAGACACTTACACACAGACATTTACATACAGATACTTACATACAGACACTTACATACAGACAGTTACATACAGACACTTACATACAGACACTTACATACAGACACTGAAACACTTACATAGACACATACAGAAACTTACATACACTTACATACAGACACTGAGACACATACAGACACTTACATACAGACACTTACATGCACTTACATACAGACACTTACATACAGACACTTATATACAGACACTTACATACAGACAGTTACATACAGACACTTACATACAGACAGTTACATACAGACACTTACATACAGACACTTACATACAGACACTGAAACACTTACATAGACACATACAGAAACTTACATACACTTACATACAGACACTGAGACACATACAGACACTTACATACAGACACTTACATACAGAAACTTACATGCACTTACATACAGACACTTACATACAGACACTTATATACAGACACTTACATACAGACAGTTACATACAGACACTTACATACAGACACTTACATACAGACACTGAAACACTTACATAGACACTTACATACAGAAACTTACATACACTTACATACATACACTGAGACACTTACATACAGACACTTACATACAGACACTTAAATACAGACACTGAGACACTTACATAGACACATACAGACGCTTACATACAGACACTTACATACAGACACTGAGACACTTACATACAGACACTTACATACAGACTCTTACATAAAGACACTTACATACAGACAATTACATACAGACACTTACCTTGAGACACGTACATACAGACACTTACATACAGACACTTACATTGAGACACTTACATACAGACACTGAGACACTTACATAGAGACACTACTTACAGACACTTACATACAGAAGCTTACATACAGACACTTACATACAGACACTTATATACAGACACTTACATACAGACACTTACATACAGACACTTACAAACATACACTTACATACAGACACTTACATACAGACACTAAGACACTTACATACAGACACTTACACACAGACATTTACATACAGATACTTACATACAGACACTTACATACAGACAGTTACATACAGACACTTACATACAGACACTTACATACAGACACTGAAACACTTACATAGACACATACAGAAACTTACATACACTTACATACAGACACTGAGACACATACAGACACTTACATACAGACACTTACATACAGAAACTTACATGCACTTACATACAGACACTTACATACAGACACTTATATACAGACACTTACATACAGACAGTTACATACAGACACTTACATACAGACACTTACATACAGACACTGAAACACTTACATAGACACTTACATACAGAAACTTACATACACTTACATACAGACACTGAGACACTTACATACAGACACTTACATACAGACACTTAAATACAGACACTGAGACACTTACATAGACACATACAGACGCTTACATACAGACACTTACATACAGACACTGAGACACTTACATACAGACACTTACATACAGACACTGTGACACTGACATACAGACACTTACATACAGACACTTACATTGAGACACTTACATACAGAAACTTACATAGAGACACTACTTACAGACACTTACATACAGAAGCTTACATACAGACACTTACATACAGACACTGAGACACTTACATACAGACACTTACATACAGACACTGAGACACTTACATACAGACACTTACATACAGGCACTTATATACAGACACTTACATACAGACACTTACAAACATACACTTACATACAGAAACTTACATACAGACACTTAGATACAGATACTTACATACAGACACTTACAGACACTTACATACAGCCACTTACATACAGACGCTTACATACAGACACAAACAGACACTTACATACAGACACTTACATACAGACACTAAGACACTTACATACAGACACTTACACACAGACATTTACATACAGATACTTACATACAGACACTTACATACAGACACTTACATACAGACACTTACATATAGACACTTACATACAGACCCTTACATACAGACACTTAGACACTTACATACTGACACTTACATACAGACTCTTACATAGAGACACTTACATACAGACACTTAGACACGTACATACAGACACTTGCATACAGACTCTTACATAAAGACACTTACATACAGACAATTACATACAGACAATTACATACAGACACTTACCTTGAGACACGTACATACAGACACTTACATACAGACACTTACATTGAGACACTTACATACAGACACTGAGACACTTACATAGAGACACTACTTACAGACACTTACATACAGAAGCTTACATACAGACACTTACATACAGACACTTATATACAGACACTTACATACAGACACTTACATACAGACACTTACAAACATACACTTACATACAGAAACTTACATACAGACACTTAGATACAGATACTTACATACAGACACTTACAGACACTTACATACAGCCACTTACATACAGACGCTTACATACAGACACAAACAGACACTTACATACAGACACTTACATACAGACACTAAGACACTTACATACAGACACTTACACACAGACATTTACATACAGATACTTACATACAGACACTTACATACAGACACTTACATACAGACACTTACATATAGACACTTACATACAGACCCTTACATACAGACACTTAGACACTTACATACAGACACTTAGACACGTACATACAGACACTTGCATACAGACTCTTACATAAAGACACTTACATACAGACAATTACATACAGACACTTACCTTGAGACACGTACATACAGACACTTACATACAGACACTTACATTGAGACACTTACATACAGACACTGAGACACTTACATAGAGACACTACTTACAGACACTTACATACAGAAGCTTACATACAGACACTTACATACAGACACTGAGACACTTACATACAGACACTTACATACAGACACTGAGACACTTACATACAGACACTTACATACAGGCACTTATATACAGACACTTACATACAGACACTTACAAACATACACTTACATACAGAAACTTACATACAGACACTTAGATACAGATACTTACATACAGACACTTACAGACACTTACATACAGCCACTTACATACAGACGCTTACATACAGACACAAACAGACACTTACATACAGACACTTACATACAGACACTAAGACACTTACATACAGACACTTACACACAGACATTTACATACAGATACTTACATACAGACACTTACATACAGACACTTACATACAGACACTTACATATAGACACTTACATACAGACCCTTACATACAGACACTTAGACACTTACATACTGACACTTACATACAGACTCTTACATAGAGACACTTACATACAGACACTTAGACACGTACATACAGACACTTGCATACAGACTCTTACATAAAGACACTTACATACAGACAATTACATACAGACACTTACCTTGAGACACGTACATACAGACACTTACATACAGACACTTACATTGAGACACTTACATACAGACACTGAGACACTTACATAGAGACACTACTTACAGACACTTACATACAGAAGCTTACATACAGACACTTACATACAGACACTGAGACACTTACATACAGACACTTACATACAGACACTGAGACACTTACATACAGACACTTACATACAGGCACTTATATACAGACACTTACATACAGACACTTACAAACATACACTTACATACAGAAACTTACATACAGACACTTAGATACAGATACTTACATACAGACACTTACAGACACTTACATACAGCCACTTACATACAGACGCTTACATACAGACACAAACAGACACTTACATACAGACACTTACATACAGACACTAAGACACTTACATACAGACACTTACACACAGACATTTACATACAGATACTTACATACAGACACTTACATACAGACACTTACATACAGACACTTACATATAGACACTTACATACAGACCCTTACATACAGACACTTAGACACTTACATACTGACACTTACATACAGACTCTTACATAGAGACACTTACATACAGACACTTAGACACGTACATACAGACACTTGCATACAGACTCTTACATAAAGACACTTACATACAGACAATTACATACAGACACTTACCTTGAGACACGTACATACAGACACTTACATACAGACACTTACATTGAGACACTTACATACAGACACTGAGACACTTACATAGAGACACTACTTACAGACACTTACATACAGAAGCTTACATACAGACACTTACATACAGACACTTATATACAGACACTTACATACAGACACTTACATACAGACACTTACAAACATACACTTACAAACATACACTTACATACAGAAACTTACATACAGACACTTAGATACAGATACTTACATACAGACACTTACAGACACTTACATACAGCCACTTACATACAGACGCTTACATACAGACACAAACAGACACTTACATACAGACACTTACATACAGACAGTTACATACAGACACTTACATACAGACACTTACATACAGACACTGAAACACTTACATAGACACATACAGAAACTTACATACACTTACATACAGACACTGAGACACATACAGACACTTACATACAGACACTTACATACAGAAACTTACATGCACTTACATACAGACACTTACATACAGACACTTATATACAGACACTTACATACAGACAGTTACATACAGACACTTACATACAGACAGTTACATACAGACACTTACATACAGACACTTACATACAGACACTGAAACACTTACATAGACACATACAGAAACTTACATACACTTACATACAGACACTGAGACACATACAGACACTTACATACAGACACTTACATACAGAAACTTACATGCACTTACATACAGACACTTACATACAGACACTTATATACAGACACTTACATACAGACAGTTACATACAGACACTTACATACAGACACTTACATACAGACACTGAAACACTTACATAGACACTTACATACAGAAACTTACATACACTTACATACAGACACTGAGACACTTACATACAGACACTTACATACAGACACTTAAATACAGACACTGAGACACTTACATAGACACATACAGACGCTTACATACAGACACTTACATACAGACACTGAGACACTTACATACAGACACTTACATACAGACACTGAGACACTTACATACAGACACTTACATACAGGCACTTATATACAGACACTTACATACAGACACTTACAAACATACACTTACATACAGAAACTTACATACAGACACTTAGATACAGATACTTACATACAGACACTTACAGACACTTACATACAGCCACTTACATACAGACGCTTACATACAGACACAAACAGACACTTACATACAGACACTTACATACAGACACTAAGACACTTACATACAGACACTTACACACAGACATTTACATACAGATACTTACATACAGACACTTACATACAGACACTTACATACAGACACTTACATATAGACACTTACATACAGACCCTTACATACAGACACTTAGACACTTACATACTGACACTTACATACAGACTCTTACATAGAGACACTTACATACAGACACTTAGACACGTACATACAGACACTTGCATACAGACTCTTACATAAAGACACTTACATACAGACAATTACATACAGACAATTACATACAGACACTTACCTTGAGACACGTACATACAGACACTTACATACAGACACTTACATTGAGACACTTACATACAGACACTGAGACACTTACATAGAGACACTACTTACAGACACTTACATACAGAAGCTTACATACAGACACTTACATACAGACACTTATATACAGACACTTACATACAGACACTTACATACAGACACTTACAAACATACACTTACATACAGAAACTTACATACAGACACTTAGATACAGATACTTACATACAGACACTTACAGACACTTACATACAGCCACTTACATACAGACGCTTACATACAGACACAAACAGACACTTACATACAGACACTTACATACAGACACTAAGACACTTACATACAGACACTTACACACAGACATTTACATACAGATACTTACATACAGACACTTACATACAGACACTTACATACAGACACTTACATATAGACACTTACATACAGACCCTTACATACAGACACTTAGACACTTACATACAGACACTTAGACACGTACATACAGACACTTGCATACAGACTCTTACATAAAGACACTTACATACAGACAATTACATACAGACACTTACCTTGAGACACGTACATACAGACACTTACATACAGACACTTACATTGAGACACTTACATACAGACACTGAGACACTTACATAGAGACACTACTTACAGACACTTACATACAGAAGCTTACATACAGACACTTACATACAGACACTGAGACACTTACATACAGACACTTACATACAGACACTGAGACACTTACATACAGACACTTACATACAGGCACTTATATACAGACACTTACATACAGACACTTACAAACATACACTTACATACAGAAACTTACATACAGACACTTAGATACAGATACTTACATACAGACACTTACAGACACTTACATACAGCCACTTACATACAGACGCTTACATACAGACACAAACAGACACTTACATACAGACACTTACATACAGACACTAAGACACTTACATACAGACACTTACACACAGACATTTACATACAGATACTTACATACAGACACTTACATACAGACCCTTACATACAGACACTTAGACACTTACATACTGACACTTACATACAGACTCTTACATAGAGACACTTACATACAGACACTTAGACACGTACATACAGACACTTGCATACAGACTCTTACATAAAGACACTTACATACAGACAATTACATACAGACACTTACCTTGAGACACGTACATACAGACACTTACATACAGACACTTACATTGAGACACTTACATACAGACACTGAGACACTTACATAGAGACACTACTTACAGACACTTACATACAGAAGCTTACATACAGACACTTACATACAGACACTGAGACACTTACATACAGACACTTACATACAGACACTGAGACACTTACATACAGACACTTACATACAGGCACTTATATACAGACACTTACATACAGACACTTACAAACATACACTTACATACAGAAACTTACATACAGACACTTAGATACAGATACTTACATACAGACACTTACAGACACTTACATACAGCCACTTACATACAGACGCTTACATACAGACACAAACAGACACTTACATACAGACACTTACATACAGACACTAAGACACTTACATACAGACACTTACACACAGACATTTACATACAGATACTTACATACAGACACTTACATACAGACACTTACATACAGACACTTACATATAGACACTTACATACAGACCCTTACATACAGACACTTAGACACTTACATACTGACACTTACATACAGACTCTTACATAGAGACACTTACATACAGACACTTAGACACGTACATACAGACACTTGCATACAGACTCTTACATAAAGACACTTACATACAGACAATTACATACAGACACTTACCTTGAGACACGTACATACAGACACTTACATACAGACACTTACATTGAGACACTTACATACAGACACTGAGACACTTACATAGAGACACTACTTACAGACACTTACATACAGAAGCTTACATACAGACACTTACATACAGACACTTATATACAGACACTTACATACAGACACTTACATACAGACACTTACAAACATACACTTACATACAGAAACTTACATACAGACACTTAGATACAGATACTTACATACAGACACTTACAGACACTTACATACAGCCACTTACATACAGACGCTTACATACAGACACAAACAGACACTTACATACAGACACTTACATACAGACAGTTACATACAGACACTTACATACAGACACTTACATACAGACACTGAAACACTTACATAGACACATACAGAAACTTACATACACTTACATACAGACACTGAGACACATACAGACACTTACATACAGACACTTACATACAGAAACTTACATGCACTTACATACAGACACTTACATACAGACACTTATATACAGACACTTACATACAGACAGTTACATACAGACACTTACATACAGACAGTTACATACAGACACTTACATACAGACACTTACATACAGACACTGAAACACTTACATAGACACATACAGAAACTTACATACACTTACATACAGACACTGAGACACATACAGACACTTACATACAGACACTTACATACAGAAACTTACATGCACTTACATACAGACACTTACATACAGACACTTATATACAGACACTTACATACAGACAGTTACATACAGACACTTACATACAGACACTTACATACAGACACTGAAACACTTACATAGACACTTACATACAGAAACTTACATACACTTACATACAGACACTGAGACACTTACATACAGACACTTACATACAGACACTTAAATACAGACACTGAGACACTTACATAGACACATACAGACGCTTACATACAGACACTTACATACAGACACTGAGACACTTACATACAGACACTTACATACAGACTCTTACATAAAGACACTTACATACAGACAATTACATACAGACACTTACCTTGAGACACGTACATACAGACACTTACATACAGACACTTACATTGAGACACTTACATACAGACACTGAGACACTTACATAGAGACACTACTTACAGACACTTACATACAGAAGCTTACATACAGACACTTACATACAGACACTTATATACAGACACTTACATACAGACACTTACATACAGACACTTACAAACATACACTTACATACAGAAACTTACATACAGACACTTAGATACAGATACTTACATACAGACACTTACAGACACTTACATACAGCCACTTACATACAGACGCTTACATACAGACACAAACAGACACTTACATACAGACACTTACATACAGACACTAAGACACTTACATACAGACACTTACACACAGACATTTACATACAGATACTTACATACAGACACTTACATACAGACAGTTACATACAGACACTTACATACAGACACTTACATACAGACACTGAAACACTTACATAGACACATACAGAAACTTACATACACTTACATACAGACACTGAGACACATACAGACACTTACATACAGACACTTACATACAGAAACTTACATGCACTTACATACAGACACTTACATACAGACACTTATATACAGACACTTACATACAGACAGTTACATACAGACACTTACATACAGACACTTACATACAGACACTTACATACAGACACTTACATACAGACACTGAAACACTTACATAGACACATACAGAAACTTACATACACTTACATACAGACACTGAGACACATACAGACACTTACATACAGACACTTACATACAGAAACTTACATGCACTTACATACAGACACTTACATACAGACACTTATATACAGACACTTACATACAGACAGTTACATACAGACACTTACATACAGACACTTACATACAGACACTGAAACACTTACATAGACACTTACATACAGAAACTTACATACACTTACATACAGACACTGAGACACTTACATACAGACACTTACATACAGACACTTAAATACAGACACTTACATACAGAAGCTTACATACAGACACTTACATACAGACACTGAGACACTTACATACAGACACTTACATACAGACACTGAGACACTTACATACAGACACTTACATACAGGCACTTATATACAGACACTTACATACAGACACTTACAAACATACACTTACATACAGAAACTTACATACAGACACTTAGATACAGATACTTACATACAGACACTTACAGACACTTACATACAGCCACTTACATACAGACGCTTACATACAGACACAAACAGACACTTACATACAGACACTTACATACAGACACTAAGACACTTACATACAGACACTTACACACAGACATTTACATACAGATACTTACATACAGACACTTAGACACGTACATACAGACACTTGCATACAGACTCTTACATAAAGACACTTACATACAGACAATTACATACAGACACTTACCTTGAGACACGTACATACAGACACTTACATACAGACACTTACATTGAGACACTTACATACAGACACTGAGACACTTACATAGAGACACTACTTACAGACACTTACATACAGAAGCTTACATACAGACACTTACATACAGACACTTATATACAGACACTTACATACAGACACTTACATACAGACACTTACAAACATACACTTACATACAGAAACTTACATACAGACACTTAGATACAGATACTTACATACAGACACTTACAGACACTTACATACAGCCACTTACATACAGACGCTTACATACAGACACAAACAGACACTTACATACAGACACTTACATACAGACACTAAGACACTTACATACAGACACTTACACACAGACATTTACATACAGATACTTACATACAGACACTTACATACAGACAGTTACATACAGACACTTACATACAGACACTTACATACAGACACTGAAACACTTACATAGACACATACAGAAACTTACATACACTTACATACAGACACTGAGACACATACAGACACTTACATACAGACACTTACATACACTTACATACAGACACTTACATACAGACACTTATATACAGACACTTACATTCAGACAGTTACATACAGACACTTACATACAGACACTGAGACACTTACATAGACACTTACATACAGAAACTTACATGCACTTACATACAGACACTTACATACAGACACTTATATACAGACACTTACATACAGACAGTTACATACAGACACTTACATACAGACACTTACATACAGACACTGAAACACTTACATAGACACTTACATACAGCAACTTACATACACTTACATACAGACACTGAGACACTTACATACAGACACTTACATACAGACACTTAAATACAGACACTGAGACACTTACATAGACACATACAGACGCTTACATACAGACACTTACATACAGACACTGAGACACTTACATACAGACACTTACATACAGACACTGAGACACTTACATACAGACACTTACATACAGACACTGAGACACTTACATACAGACACTTACATACAGGCACTTATATACAGACACTTACATACAGACACTTACAAACATACACTTACATACAGAAACTTACATACAGACACTTAGATACAGATACTTACATACAGACACTTACAGACACTTACCTACATCCACTTACATACAGACGCTTACATACAGACACAAACAGACACTTACATACAGACACTTACATACAGACACTAAGACACTTACATACAGACACTTACACACAGACATTTACATACAGATACTTACATACAGACACTTACATACAGACACTTACATACAGACACTTACATATAGACACTTACATACAGACCCTTACATACAGACACTTAGACACTTACATACTGACACTTACATACAGACTCTTACATAGAGACACTTACATACAGACACTTAGACACGTACATACAGACACTTGCATACAGACTCTTACATAAAGACACTTACATACAGACAATTACATACAGACACTTACCTTGAGACACGTACATACAGACACTTACATACAGACACTTACATTGAGACACTTACATACAGACACTGAGACACTTACATAGAGACACTACTTACAGACACTTACATACAGAAGCTTACATACAGACACTTCCATACAGACACTTATATACAGACACTTACATACAGACACTTACATACAGACACTTACAAACATACACTTACATACAGAAACTTACATACAGACACTTAGATACAGATACTTACATACAGACACTTACAGACACTTACATACAGCCACTTACATACAGACGCTTACATACAGACACAAACAGACACTTACATACAGACACTTACATACAGACACTAAGACACTTACATACAGACACTTACACACAGACATTTACATACAGATACTTACATACAGACACTTACATACAGACACTTACATACAGACACTTACATATAGACACTTACATACAGACCCTTACATACAGACACTTAGACACTTACATAATGACACTTACACACAGACATTTACATACAGATACTTACATACAGACACTTACATACAGACACTTACATACAGACACTTACATATAGACACTTACATACAGACCCTTACATACAGACACTTAGACACTTACATACTGACACTTACATACAGACTCTTACATAGAGTCACTTACATACAGACACTTAGACACGTACATACAGACACTTGCATACAGACTCTTACATAAAGACACTTACATACAGACACTTACAAACATACACTTACATACAGAAACTTACATACAGACACTTACATACAGATACTTACATACAGACACTTACAGACACTTACATACAGCCACTTACATGAAGACACTTACATACAGACACTTACATACAGACCCTTACATACAGACACTTAGACACTTACATACTGACACTTACATACAGACTCTTACATAGAGATACTTACATACAGACACTTAGACACGTACATACAGACACTTGCATACAGACTCTTACATAAAGACACTTACATACAGACAATTACATACAGACACTTACCTTGAGACACGTACATACAGACACTTACATACAGACACTTACATTGAGACACTTACATACAGACACTTACATACAGACACTGAGACACTTACATAGAGACACTACTTACAGACACTTACATACAGAAGCTTACATACAGACACTTACATACAGACACTTATATACAGACACTTACATACAGACACTTACATACACTTACATACAGACACTGAGACACTTACATACAGACACTTACATACAGACACTGAGACACTTACATACAGACACTTACATACAGGCACTTATATACAGACACTTACATACAGACACTTACAAACAGGCACTTACATACAGACACTTACATACAGACACTTACAAACATACACTTACATACAGAAACTTACATACAGACACTTACATACAGATACTTACATACAGACACTTACAGACACTTACATACAGCCACTTACATGAAGACACTTACATACAGACCCTTACATACAGACACTTAGACACTTACATACTGACACTTACATACAGACTCTTACATAGAGATACATACAGACACTTAGACACGTACATACAGACACTTGCATACAGACTCTTACATAAAGACACTTACATACAGACAATTACATACAGACACTTACCTTGAGACACGTACATACAGACACTTACATACAGACACTTACATTGAGACACTTACATACAGACACTTACATACAGACACTGAGACACTTACATAGAGACACTACTTACAGACACTTACATACAGAAGCTTACATACAGACACTTACATACAGACACTTATATACAGACACTTACATACAGACACTTACATACACTTACATACAGACACTGAGACACTTACATACAGACACTTACATACAGACACTGAGACACTTACATACAGACACTTACATACAGGCACTTATATACAGACACTTACATACAGACACTTACAAACAGGCACTTACATACAGACACTTACATACAGACACTTACAAACATACACTTACATACAGAAACTTACATACAGACACTTACATACAGATACTTACATACAGACACTTACAGACACTTACATACAGCCACTTACATGAAGACACTTACATACAGACCCTTACATACAGACACTTAGACACTTACATACTGACACTTACATACAGACTCTTACATAGAGATACATACAGACACTTAGACACGTACATACAGACACTTGCATACAGACTCTTACATAAAGACACTTACATACAGACAATTACATACAGACACTTACCTTGAGACACGTACATACAGACACTTACATACAGACACTTACATTGAGACACTTACATACAGACACTTACATACAGACACTGAGACACTTACATAGAGACACTACTTACAGACACTTACATACAGAAGCTTACATACAGACACTTACATACAGACACTGTGACACTGACATACAGACACTTACATACAGACACTTACATTGAGACACTTACATACAGAAACTTACATAGAGACACTACTTACAGACACTTACATACAGAAGCTTACATACAGACACTTACATACAGACACTGAGACACTTACATACAGACACTTACATACAGACACTGAGACACTTACATACAGACACTTACATACAGGCACTTATATACAGACACTTACATACAGACACTTACAAACAGGCACTTAC
Source organism: Petromyzon marinus (assembly GCF_048934315.1). Lineage (NCBI taxonomy): Eukaryota > Metazoa > Chordata > Hyperoartia > Petromyzontiformes > Petromyzontidae > Petromyzon > Petromyzon marinus. Next base: position 371,615 of record NW_027423006.1, read on the forward strand.
ATACAGACACTTACATACAGACACTTACAAACATACACTTACATACAGAAACTTACATACAGACACTTACATACAGATACTTACATACAGACACTTACAGACACTTACATACAGCCACTTACATGAAGACACTTACATACAGACACTTACATACAGACCCTTACATACAGACACTTAGACACTTACATACTGACACTTACATACAGAATCTTACATAGAGATACTTACATACAGACACTTAGACACGTACATACAGACACTTGCATACAGACTCTTACATAAAGACACTTACATACAGACAATTACATACAGACACTTACCTTGAGACACGTACATACAGACACTTACATACAGACACTTACATTGAGACACTTACATACAGACACTTACATACAGACACTGAGACACTTACATAGATACACTACTTACAGACACTTACATACAGAAGCTTACATACAGACACTTACATACAGACACTGTGACACTGACATACAGACACTTACATACAGACACTTACATTGAGACACTTACATACAGAAACTTACATAGAGACACTACTTACAGACACTTACATACAGAAGCTTACATACAGACACTTACATACAGGCACTTATATACAGACACTTACATACAGACACTTACAAACAGGCACTTACATACAGACACTTACATACAGACACTTACAAACATACACTTACATACAGAAACTTACATACAGACACTTACATACAGATACTTACATACAGACACTTACAGACACTTACATACAGCCACTTACATGAAGACACTTACATACAGACACTTACATACAGACCCTTACATACAGACACTTAGACACTTACATACTGACACTTACATACAGACTCTTACATAGAGATACTTACATACAGACACTTAGACACGTACATACAGACACTTGCATACAGACTCTTACATAAAGACACTTACATACAGACAATTACATACAGACACTTACCTTGAGACACGTAAATACAGACACTTACATACAGACACTTACATTGAGACACTTACATACAGACACTTACATACAGACACTGAGACACTTACATAGAGACACTACTTACAGACACTTACATACAGAAGCTTACATACAGACACTTACATACAGACACTTATATACAGACACTTACATACAGACACTTACATACAGACACTTACATACAGACACTTACATACAGACACTGAAACACTTACATAGACACATACAGAAAGTTACATACACTTACATATAGACACTTACATACAGACACTTACATACACTTACATACACACACTGAGACACTTACATACAGACACTTACATACAGACACTGAGACACTTACATACAGACACTTACATACAGACACTGAGACACTTACATACAGACACTTACATACAGGCACTTATATACAGACACTTACATACAGACACTTACATACAGACAATTACATACAGACACTTACCTTGAGACACGTACATACAGACACTTACATACAGACACTTACATTGAGACACTTACATACAGACACTTACATACAGACACTGAGACACTTACATAGAGACACTACTTACAGACACTTACATACAGAAGCTTACATACAGACACTTACATACAAACACTTATATACAGACACTTACATACAGACACTTACATACAGACACTTACATACAGACACTTACATACAGACACTGAAACACTTACATAGACACATACAGAAAGTTACATACACTTACATACAGACACTTACATACACTTACATACAGACACTGAGACACTTACATACAGACACTTACATACAGACACTTATATACAGACACTTACATACAGACAGTTACAAACATACACTTACATACAGAAACTTACATACAGACACTTACATACAGATACTTACATACAGACACTTACAGACACTTACATACAGCCACTTACATGAAGACACTTACATACAGACACTTACATACAGACCCTTACATACAGACACTTAGACACTTACATACTGACACTTACATACAGACTCTTACATAGAGATACTTACATACAGACACTTAGACACGTACATACAGACACTTGCATACAGACTCTTACATAAAGACACTTACATACAGACAATTACATACAGACACTTACCTTGAGACACGTACATACAGACACTTACATACAGACACTTACATTGAGACACTTACATACAGACACTGAGACACTTACATAGAGACACTACTTACAGACACTTACATACAGAAGCTTACATACAGACACTTACATACAGACACTTATATACAGACACTTACATACAGACACTTACATACAGACACTTACAAACATACACTTACATACAGAAACTTACATACAGACACTTAGATACAGATACTTACATACAGACACTTACAGACACTTACATACAGCCACTTACATACAGACGCTTACATACAGACACAAACAGACACTTACATACAGACACTTACATACAGACACTAAGACACTTACATACAGACACTTACACACAGACATTTACATACAGATACTTACATACAGACACTTACATACAGACACTTACATACAGACACTTACATATAGACACTTACATACAGACCCTTACATACAGACACTTAGACACTTACATAATGACACTTACACACAGACATTTACATACAGATACTTACATACAGACACTTACATACAGACACTTACATACAGACACTTACATATAGACACTTACATACAGACCCTTACATACAGACACTTAGACACTTACATACTGACACTTACATACAGACTCTTACATAGAGACACTTACATACAGACACTTAGACACGTACATACAGACACTTGCATACAGACTCTTACATAAAGACACTTACATACAGACAATTACATACAGACACTTACCTTGAGACACGTACATACAGACACTTACATACAGACACTTACATTGAGACACTTACATACAGACACTGAGACACTTACATAGAGACACTACTTACAGACACTTACATACAGAAGCTTACATACAGACACTTACATACAGACACTTATATACAGACACTTACATACAGACACTTACATACAGACACTTACATACAGACACTGAAACACTTACATAGACACATACAGAAACTTACATACACTTACATACAGACACTTACATACAGACACTTATATACAGACACTTACATACAGACAGTTACATACAGACACTTACATACAGACACTTACATACAGACACTGAAACACTTACATAGACACTTACATACAGAAACTTACATACACTTACATACAGACACTGAGACACTTACATACAGACACTTACATACAGACACTTAAATACAGACACTGAGACACTTACATAGACACATACAGACGCTTACATACAGACACTTACATACAGACACTGAGACACTTACATACAGACACTTACATACAGACTCTTACATAAAGACACTTACATACAGACAATTACATACAGACACTTACCTTGAGACACGTACATACAGACACTTACATACAGACACTTACATTGAGACACTTACATACAGACACTGAGACACTTACATAGAGACACTACTTACAGACACTTACATACAGAAGCTTACATACAGACACTTACATACAGACACTTATATACAGACACTTACATACAGACACTTACATACAGACACTTACAAACATACACTTACATACAGAAACTTACATACAGACACTTAGATACAGATACTTACATACAGACACAAACAGACACTTACATACAGACACTTACATACAGACACTAAGACACTTACATACAGACACTTACACACAGACATTTACATACAGATACTTACATACAGACACTTACATACAGACACTTACATACAGACACTTACATACAGACACTGAAACACTTACATAGACACATACAGAAACTTACATACACTTACATACAGACACTGAGACACATACAGACACTTACATACAGACACTTACATACAGAAACTTACATGCACTTACATACAGACACTTACATACAGACACTTATATACAGACACTTACATACAGACAGTTACATACAGACACTTACATACAGACACTTACATACAGACACTTACATACAGACACTTACATACAGACACTGAAACACTTACATAGACACATACAGAAACTTACATACACTTACATACAGACACTGAGACACATACAGACACTTACATACAGACACTTACATACAGAAACTTACATGCACTTACATACAGACACTTACATACAGACACTTATATACAGACACTTACATACAGACAGTTACATACAGACACTTACATACAGACACTTACATACAGACACTGAAACACTTACATAGACACTTACATACAGAAACTTACATACACTTACATACAGACACTGAGACACTTACATACAGACAGTTACATACAGACACTTACATACAGACACTTACATACAGACACTGAGACACTTACATACAGACACTTACATACAGGCACTTATATACAGACACTTACATACAGACACTTACAAACATACACTTACATACAGAAACTTACATACAGACACTTAGATACAGATACTTACATACAGACACTTACAGACACTTACATACAGCCACTTACATACAGACGCTTACATACAGACACAAACAGACACTTACATACAGACACTTACATACAGACACTAAGACACTTACATACAGACACTTACACACAGACATTTACATACAGATACTTACATACAGACACTTAGACACGTACATACAGACACTTGCATACAGACTCTTACATAAAGACACTTACATACAGACAATTACATACAGACACTTACCTTGAGACACGTACATACAGACACTTACATACAGACACTTACATTGAGACACTTACATACAGACACTGAGACACTTACATAGAGACACTACTTACAGACACTTACATACAGAAGCTTACATACAGACACTTACATACAGACACTTATATACAGACACTTACATACAGACACTTACATACAGACACTTACAAACATACACTTACATACAGAAACTTACATACAGACACTTAGATACAGATACTTACATACAGACACTTACAGACACTTACATACAGCCACTTACATACAGACGCTTACATACAGACACAAACAGACACTTACATACAGACACTTACATACAGACACTAAGACACTTACATACAGACACTTACACACAGACATTTACATACAGATACTTACATACAGACACTTACATACAGACAGTTACATACAGACACTTACATACAGACACTTACATACAGACACTGAAACACTTACATAGACACATACAGAAACTTACATACACTTACATACAGACACTGAGACACATACAGACACTTACATACAGACACTTACATACACTTACATACAGACACTTACATACAGACACTTATATACAGACACTTACATTCAGACAGTTACATACAGACACTTACATACAGACACTGAGACACTTACATAGACACTTACATACAGAAACTTACATGCACTTACATACAGACACTTACATACAGACACTTATATACAGACACTTACATACAGACAGTTACATACAGACACTTACATACAGACACTTACATACAGACACTGAAACACTTACATAGACACTTACATACAGAAACTTACATACACTTACATACAGACACTGAGACACTTACATACAGACACTTACATACAGACACTTAAATACAGACACTGAGACACTTACATAGACACATACAGACGCTTACATACAGACACTTACATACAGACACTGAGACACTTACATACAGACACTTACATACAGACACTGTGACACTGACATACAGACACTTACATACAGACACTTACATTGAGACACTTACATACAGAAACTTACATAGAGACACTACTTACAGACACTTACATACAGAAGCTTACATACAGACACTTACATACAGACACTGAGACACTTACATACAGACACTTACATACAGACACTGAGACACTTACATACAGACACTTACATACAGGCACTTATATACAGACACTTACATACAGACACTTACAAACATACACTTACATACAGAAACTTACATACAGACACTTAGATACAGATACTTACATACAGACACTTACAGACACTTACATACAGCCACTTACATACAGACGCTTACATACAGACACAAACAGACACTTACATACAGACACTTACATACAGACACTAAGACACTTACATACAGACACTTACACACAGACATTTACATACAGATACTTACATACAGACACTTACATACAGACACTTACATACAGACACTTACATATAGACACTTACATACAGACCCTTACATACAGACACTTAGACACTTACATACTGACACTTACATACAGACTCTTACATAGAGACACTTACATACAGACACTTAGACACGTACATACAGACACTTGCATACAGACTCTTACATAAAGACACTTACATACAGACAATTACATACAGACACTTACCTTGAGACACGTACATACAGACACTTACATACAGACACTTACATTGAGACACTTACATACAGACACTGAGACACTTACATAGAGACACTACTTACAGACACTTACATACAGAAGCTTACATACAGACACTTACATACAGACACTTATATACAGACACTTACATACAGACACTTACATACAGACACTTACAAACATACACTTACATACAGAAACTTACATACAGACACTTAGATACAGATACTTACATACAGACACTTACAGACACTTACATACAGCCACTTACATACAGACGCTTACATACAGACACAAACAGACACTTACATACAGACACTTACATACAGACACTAAGACACTTACATACAGACACTTACACACAGACATTTACATACAGATACTTACATACAGACACTTACATACAGACACTTACATACAGACACTTACATATAGACACTTACATACAGACCCTTACATACAGACACTTAGACACTTACATAATGACACTTACACACAGACATTTACATACAGATACTTACATACAGACACTTACATACAGACACTTACATACAGACACTTACATATAGACACTTACATACAGACCCTTACATACAGACACTTAGACACTTACATACTGACACTTACATACAGACTCTTACATAGAGACACTTACATACAGACACTTAGACACGTACATACAGACACTTGCATACAGACTCTTACATAAAGACACTTACATACAGACAATTACATACAGACACTTACCTTGAGACACGTACATACAGACACTTACATACAGACACTTACATTGAGACACTTACATACAGACACTGAGACACTTACATAGAGACACTACTTACAGACACTTACATACAGAAGCTTACATACAGACACTTACATACAGACACTTATATACAGACACTTACATACAGACACTTACATACAGACACTTACATACAGACACTGAAACACTTACATAGACACATACAGAAACTTACATACACTTACATACAGACACTTACATACAGACACTTACATACACTTACATACAGACACTGAGACACTTACATACAGACACTTACATACAGACACTTAAATACAGACACTGAGACACTTACATAGACACATACAGACGCTTACATACAGACACTTACATACAGACACTGAGACACTTACATAGACACTTACATACAGAAACTTACATACACTTACATACAGACACTTACATACAGACACTTATATACAGACACTTACATACAGACAGTTACATACAGACACTTACATACAGACACTTACATACAGACACTGAAACACTTACATAGACACTTACATACAGAAACTTACATACACTTACATACAGACACTGAGACACTTACATACAGACACTTACATACAGACACTGAGACACTTACATAGACACTTACATACAGAAACTTACATACAGAAACTTACATACACTTACATACAGACACTTACATACAGACACTTATATACAGACACTTACATACAGACACTTACATACAGACACTGAAACACTTACATAGACACTTACATACAGAAACTTACATACACTTACATACAGACACTGAGACACTTACATACAGACACTTACATACACTTACATACAAACACTGAGACACTTACATACAGACACTTACATACAGACACTTAAATACAGACACTGAGACACTTACATAGACACATACAGACGCTTACATACAGACACTTACATACAGACACTGAGACACTTACATACAGACACTTACATACAGACACTGTGACACTGACATACAGACACTTACATACAGACACTTACATTGAGACACTTACATACAGAAACTTACATAGAGACACTACTTACAGACACTTACATACAGAAGCTTACATACAGACACTTACATACAGACACTGAGACACTTACATACAGACACTTACATACAGACACTGAGACACTTACATACAGACACTTACATACAGGCACTTATATACAGACACTTACATACAGACACTTACAAACAGGCACTTACATACAGACACTTACATACAGACACTTACAAACATACACTTACATACAGAAACTTACATACAGACACTTACATACAGATACTTACATACAGACACTTACAGACACTTACATACAGCCACTTACATGAAGACACTTACATACAGACACTTACATACAGACCCTTACATACAGACACTTAGACACTTACATACTGACACTTACATACAGACTCTTACATAGAGATACTTACATACAGACACTTAGACACGTACATACAGACACTTGCATACAGACTCTTACATAAAGACACTTACATACAGACAATTACATACAGACACTTACCTTGAGACACGTACATACAGACACTTACATACAGACACTTACATTGAGACACTTACATACAGACACTTACATACAGACACTGAGACACTTACATAGAGACACTACTTACAGACACTTACATACAGAAGCTTACATACAGACACTTACATACAGACACTTATATACAGACACTTACATACAGACACTTACATACAGACACTTACATACAGACACTTACATACAGACACTGAAACACTTACATAGACACATACAGAAAGTTACATACACTTACATACAGACACTTACATACAGACACTTACATACACTTACATACAGACACTGAGACACTTACATACAGACACTTACATACAGACACTGAGACACTTACATACAGACACTTACATACAGGCACTTATATACAGACACTTACATACAGACACTTACAAACAGGCACTTACATACAGACACTTACATACAGACACTTACAAACATACACTTACATACAGAAACTTACATACAGACACTTACATACAGATACTTACATACAGACACTTACAGACACTTACATACAGCCACTTACATGAAGACACTTACATACAGACCCTTACATACAGACACTTAGACACTTACATACTGACACTTACATACAGACTCTTACATAGAGATACATACAGACACTTAGACACGTACATACAGACACTTGCATACAGACTCTTACATAAAGACACTTACATACAGACAATTACATACAGACACTTACCTTGAGACACGTACATACAGACACTTACATACAGACACTTACATTGAGACACTTACATACAGACACTTACATACAGACACTGAGACACTTACATAGAGACACTACTTACAGACACTTACATACAGAAGCTTACATACAGACACTTACATACAGACACTGTGACACTGACATACAGACACTTACATACAGACACTTACATTGAGACACTTACATACAGAAACTTACATAGAGACACTACTTACAGACACTTACATACAGAAGCTTACATACAGACACTTACATACAGACACTGAGACACTTACATACAGACACTTACATACAGACACTGAGACACTTACATACAGACACTTACATACAGGCACTTATATACAGACACTTACATACAGACACTTACAAACAGGCACTTACATACAGACACTTACATACAGACACTTACAAACATACACTTACATACAGAAACTTACATACAGACACTTACATACAGATACTTACATACAGACACTTACAGACACTTACATACAGCCACTTACATGAAGACACTTACATACAGACACTTACATACAGACCCTTACATACAGACACTTAGACACTTACATACTGACACTTACATACAGAATCTTACATAGAGATACTTACATACAGACACTTAGACACGTACATACAGACACTTGCATACAGACTCTTACATAAAGACACTTACATACAGACAATTACATACAGACACTTACCTTGAGACACGTACATACAGACACTTACATACAGACACTTACATTGAGACACTTACATACAGACACTTACATACAGACACTGAGACACTTACATAGATACACTACTTACAGACACTTACATACAGAAGCTTACATACAGACACTTACATACAGACACTGTGACACTGACATACAGACACTTACATACAGACACTTACATTGAGACACTTACATACAGAAACTTACATAGAGACACTACTTACAGACACTTACATACAGAAGCTTACATACAGACACTTACATACAGACACTGAGACACTTACATACAGACACTTACATACAGACACTGAGACACTTACATACAGACACTTACATACAGGCACTTATATACAGACACTTACATACAGACACTTACAAACAGGCACTTACATACAGACACTTACATACAGACACTTACAAACATACACTTACATACAGAAACTTACATACAGACACTTACATACAGATACTTACATACAGACACTTACAGACACTTACATACAGCCACTTACATGAAGACACTTACATACAGACACTTACATACAGACCCTTACATACAGACACTTAGACACTTACATACTGATACTTACATACAGACTCTTACATAGAGATACTTACATACAGACACTTAGACACGTACATACAGACACTTGCATACAGACTCTTACATAAAGACACTTACATACAGACAATTACATACAGACACTTACCTTGAGACACGTTAATACAGACACTTACATACAGACACTTACATTGAGACACTTACATACAGACACTTACATACAGACACTGAGACACTTACATAGAGACACTACTTACAGACACTTACATACAGAAGCTTACATACAGACACTTACATACAGACACTTATATACAGACACTTACATACAGACACTTACATACAGACACTTACATACAGACACTTACATACAGACACTGAAACACTTACATAGACACATACAGAAAGTTACATACACTTACATACAGACACTTACATACAGACACTTACATACACTTACATACAGACACTGAGACACTTACATACAGACACTTACATACAGACACTGAGACACTTACATACAGACACTTACATACAGGCACTTATATACAGACACTTACATACAGACACTTACAAACAGGCACTTACATACAGACACTTACATACAGACACTTACAAACATACACTTACATACAGAAACTTACATACAGACACTTACATACAGATACTTACATACAGACACTTACAGACACTTACATACAGCCACTTACATGAAGACACTTACATACAGACCCTTACATACAGACACTTAGACACTTACATACTGACACTTACATACAGACTCTTACATAGAGATACATACAGACACTTAGACACGTACATACAGACACTTGCATACAGACTCTTACATAAAGACACTTACATACAGACAATTACATACAGACACTTACCTTGAGACACGTACATACAGACACTTACATACAGACACTTACATTGAGACACTTACATACAGACACTTACATACAGACACTGAGACACTTACATAGAGACACTACTTACAGACACTTACATACAGAAGCTTACATACAGACACTTACATACAGACACTGTGACACTGACATACAGACACTTACATACAGACACTTACATTGAGACACTTACATACAGAAACTTACATAGAGACACTACTTACAGACACTTACATACAGAAGCTTACATACAGACACTTACATACAGACACTGAGACACTTACATACAGACACTTACATACAGACACTGAGACACTTACATACAGACACTTACATACAGGCACTTATATACAGACACTTACATACAGACACTTACAAACAGGCACTTACATACAGACACTTACATACAGACACTTACATACAGACACTTACAAACATACACTTACATACAGAAACTTACATACAGACACTTACATACAGATACTTACATACAGACACTTACAGACACTTACATACAGCCACTTACATGAAGACACTTACATACAGACACTTACATACAGACCCTTACATACAGACACTTAGACACTTACATACTGACACTTACATACAGAATCTTACATAGAGATACTTACATACAGACACTTAGACACGTACATACAGACACTTGCATACAGACTCTTACATAAAGACACTTACATACAGACAATTACATACAGACACTTACCTTGAGACACGTACATAAAGACACTTACATACAGACACTTACATTGAGACACTTACATACAGACACTTACATACAGACACTGAGACACTTACATAGATACACTACTTACAGACACTTACATACAGAAGCTTACATACAGACACTTACATACAGACACTGTGACACTGACATACAGACACTTACATACAGACACTTACATTGAGACACTTACATACAGAAACTTACATAGAGACACTACTTACAGACACTTACATACAGAAGCTTACATACAGACACTTACATACAGACACTGAGACACTTACATACAGACACTTACATACAGACACTGAGACACTTACATACAGACACTTACATACAGGCACTTATATACAGACACTTACATACAGACACTTACAAACAGGCACTTACATACAGACACTTACATACAGACACTTACAAACATACACTTACATACAGAAACTTACATACAGACACTTACATACAGATACTTACATACAGACACTTACAGACACTTACATACAGCCACTTACATGAAGACACTTACATACAGACACTTACATACAGACCCTTACATACAGACACTTAGACACTTACATACTGATACTTACATACAGACTCTTACATAGAGATACTTACATACAGACACTTAGACACGTACATACAGACACTTGCATACAGACTCTTACATAAAGACACTTACATACAGACAATTACATACAGACACTTACCTTGAGACACGTTAATACAGACACTTACATACAGACACTTACATTGAGACACTTACATACAGACACTTACATACAGACACTGAGACACTTACATAGAGACACTACTTACAGACACTTACATACAGAAGCTTACATACAGACACTTACATACAGACACTTATATACAGACACTTACATACAGACACTTACATACAGACACTTACATACAGACACTTACATACAGACACTGAAACACTTACATAGACACATACAGAAAGTTACATACACTTACATATAGACACTTACATACAGACACTTACATACACTTACATACACACACTGAGACACTTACATACAGACACTTACATACAGACACTGAGACACTTACATACAGACACTTACATACAGGCACTTATATACAGACACTTACATACAGACACTTACATACAGATACTTACATACGGACACTTACAGACACTCACATACAGCCACTTACATGAAGACACTTACATACAGACACTTACATACAGACCCTTACATACAGACACTTAGACACTTACATACTGACACTTACATACAGACAATTACATACAGACACTTACCTTGAGACACGTACATACAGACACTTACATACAGACACTTACATTGAGACACTTACATACAGACACTTACATACAGACACTGAGACACTTACATAGAGACACTACTTACAGACACTTACATACAGAAGCTTACATACAGACACTTACATACAAACACTTATATACAGACACTTACATACAGACACTTACATACAGACACTTACATACAGACACTTACATACAGACACTGAAACACTTACATAGACACATACAGAAAGTTACATACACTTACATACAGACACTTACATACAGACACTTACATACACTTACATACAGACACTGAGACACTTACATACAGACACTTACATACAGACACTTATATACAGACACTTACATACAGACAGTTACATACAGACACTTACATACAGACACTTACATACAGACACTGAAACACTTACATAGACACTTACATACAGAAACTTACATACACTTACATACAGACACTGAGACACTTACATACAGACACTTACATACAGACACTTAAATACAGACACTGAGACACTTACATAGACACATACAGACGCTTACATACAGACACTTACATACAGACACTGAGACACTTACATACAGACACTTACATACAGACACTGTGACACTGACATACAGACACTTACATACAGACACTTACATTGAGACACTTACATACAGAAACTTACATAGAGACACTACTTACAGACACTTACATACAGAAGCTTACATACAGACACTTACATACAGACACTGAGACACTTACATACAGACACTTACATACAGACACTGAGACACTTACATACAGACACTTACATACAGGCACTTATATACAGACACTTACATACAGACACTTACAAACATACACTTACATACAGAAACTTACATACAGACACTTAGATACAGATACTTACATACAGACACTTACAGACACTTACATACAGCCACTTACATACAGACGCTTACATACAGACACAAACAGACACTTACATACAGACACTTACATACAGACACTAAGACACTTACATACAGACACTTACACACAGACATTTACATACAGATACTTACATACAGACACTTACATACAGACACTTACATACAGACACTTACATATAGACACTTACATACAGACCCTTACATACAGACACTTAGACACTTACATACTGACACTTACATACAGACTCTTACATAGAGACACTTACATACAGACACTTAGACACGTACATACAGACACTTGCATACAGACTCTTACATAAAGACACTTACATACAGACAATTACATACAGACACTTACCTTGAGACACGTACATACAGACACTTACATACAGACACTTACATTGAGATACTTACATACAGACACTGAGACACTTACATAGAGACACTACTTACAGACACTTACATACAGAAGCTTACATACAGACACTTACATACAGACACTTATATACAGACACTTACATACAGACACTTACATACAGACACTTACAAACATACACTTACATACAGAAACTTACATACAGACACTTAGATACAGATACTTACATACAGACACTTACAGACACTTACATACAGCCACTTACATACAGACGCTTACATACAGACACAAACAGACACTTACATACAGACACTTACATACAGACACTAAGACACTTACATACAGACACTTACACACAGACATTTACATACAGATACTTACATACAGACACTTACATACAGACACTTACATACAGACACTTACATATAGACACTTACATACAGACCCTTACATACAGACACTTAGACACTTACATACTGACACTTACATACAGACTCTTACATAGAGACACTTACATACAGACACTTAGACACGTACATACAGACACTTGCATACAGACTCTTACATAAAGACACTTACATACAGACAATTACATACAGACACTTACCTTGAGACACGTACATACAGACACTTACATACAGACACTTACATTGAGACACTTACATACAGACACTGAGACACTTACATAGAGACACTACTTACAGACACTTACATACAGAAGCTTACATACAGACACTTACATACAGACACTGAGACACTTACATACAGACACTTACATACAGACACTGAGACACTTACATACAGACACTTACATACAGGCACTTATATACAGACACTTACATACAGACACTTACAAACATACACTTACATACAGAAACTTACATACAGACACTTAGATACAGATACTTACATACAGACACTTACAGACACTTACATACAGCCACTTACATACAGACGCTTACATACAGACACAAACAGACACTTACATACAGACACTTACATACAGACACTGAGACACTTACATAGATACACTACTTACAGACACTTACATACAGAAGCTTACATACAGACACTTACATACAGACACTGTGACACTGACATACAGACACTTACATACAGACACTTACATTGAGACACTTACATACAGAAACTTACATAGAGACACTACTTACAGACACTTACATACAGAAGCTTACATACAGACACTTACATACAGACACTGAGACACTTACATACAGACACTTACATACAGACACTGAGACACTTACATACAGACACTTACATACAGGCACTTATATACAGACACTTACATACAGACACTTACAAACAGGCACTTACATACAGACACTTACATACAGACACTTACAAACATACACTTACATACAGAAATTTACATACAGACACTTACATACAGATACTTACATACAGACACTTACAGACACTTACATACAGCCACTTACATGAAGACACTTACATACAGACACTTACATACAGACCCTTACATACAGACACTTAGACACTTACATACTGACACTTACATACAGACTCTTACATAGAGATACTTACATACAGACACTTAGACACGTACATACAGACACTTGCATACAGACTCTTACATAAAGACACTTACATACAGACAATTACATACAGACACTTACCTTGAGACACGTAAATACAGACACTTACATACAGACACTTACATTGAGACACTTACATACAGACACTTACATACAGACACTGAGACACTTACATAGAGACACTACTTACAGACACTTACATACAGAAGCTTACATACAGACACTTACATACAGACACTTATATACAGACACTTACATACAGACACTTACATACAGACACTTACATACAGACACTTACATACAGACACTGAAACACTTACATAGACACATACAGAAAGTTACATACACTTACATATAGACACTTACATACAGACACTTACATACACTTACATACACACACTGAGACACTTACATACAGACACTTACATACAGACACTGAGACACTTACATACAGACACTTACATACAGGCACTTATATACAGACACTTACATACAGACACTTACATACAGATACTTACATACAGACACTTACAGACACTCACATACAGCCACTTACATGAAGACACTTACATACAGACACTTACATACAGACCCTTACATACAGACACTTAGACACTTACATACTGACACTTACATACAGACAATTACATACAGACACTTACCTTGAGACACGTACATACAGACACTTACATACAGACACTTACATTGAGACACTTACATACAGACACTTACATACAGACACTGAGACACTTACATAGAGACACTACTTACAGACACTTACATACAGAAGCTTACATACAGACACTTACATACAAACACTTATATACAGACACTTACATACAGACACTTACATACAGACACTTACATACAGACACTTACATACAGACACTGAAACACTTACATAGACACATACAGAAAGTTACATACACTTACATACAGACACTTACATACAGACACTTACATACACTTACATACAGACACTGAGACACTTACATACAGACACTTACATACAGACACTTATATACAGACACTTACATACAGACAGTTACATACAGACACTTACATACAGACACTTACATACAGACACTGAAACACTTACATAGACACTTACATACAGAAACTTACATACACTTACATACAGACACTGAGACACTTACATACAGACACTTACATACAGACACTTAAATACAGACACTGAGACACTTACATAGACACATACAGACGCTTACATACAGACACTTACATACAGACACTGAGACACTTACATACAGACACTTACATACAGACACTGTGACACTGACATACAGACACTTACATACAGACACTTACATTGAGACACTTACATACAGAAACTTACATAGAGACACTACTTACAGACACTTACATACAGAAGCTTACATACAGACACTTACATACAGACACTGAGACACTTACATACAGACACTTACATACAGACACTGAGACACTTACATACAGACACTTACATACAGGCACTTATATACAGACACTTACATACAGACACTTACAAACATACACTTACATACAGAAACTTACATACAGACACTTAGATACAGATACTTACATACAGACACTTACAGACACTTACATACAGCCACTTACATACAGACGCTTACATACAGACACAAACAGACACTTACATACAGACACTTACATACAGACACTAAGACACTTACATACAGACACTTACACACAGACATTTACATACAGATACTTACATACAGACACTTACATACAGACACTTACATACAGACACTTACATATAGACACTGAGACACTTACATACAGACACTTACATACAGGCACTTATATACAGACACTTACATACAGACACTTACAAACATACACTTACATACAGAAACTTACATACAGACACTTAGATACAGATACTTACATACAGACACTTACAGACACTTACATACAGCCACTTACATACAGACGCTTACATACAGACACAAACAGACACTTACATACAGACCCTTACATACAGACACTTAGACACTTACATACTGACACTTACATACAGACTCTTACATAGAGACACTTACATACAGACACTTAGACACGTACATACAGACACTTGCATACAGACTCTTACATAAAGACACTTACATACAGACAATTACATACAGACACTTACCTTGAGACACGTACATACAGACACTTACATACAGACACTTACATTGAGATACTTACATACAGACACTGAGACACTTACATAGAGACACTACTTACAGACACTTACATACAGAAGCTTACATACAGACACTTACATACAGACACTTATATACAGACACTTACATACAGACACTTACATACAGACACTTACAAACATACACTTACATACAGAAACTTACATACAGACACTTAGATACAGATACTTACATACAGACACTTACAGACACTTACATACAGCCACTTACATACAGACGCTTACATACAGACACAAACAGACACTTACATACAGACACTTACATACAGACACTAAGACACTTACATACAGACACTTACACACAGACATTTACATACAGATACTTACATACAGACACTTACATACAGACACTTACATACAGACACTTACATATAGACACTTACATACAGACCCTTACATACAGACACTTAGACACTTACATACTGACACTTACATACAGACTCTTACATAGAGACACTTACATACAGACACTTAGACACGTACATACAGACACTTGCATACATACTCTTACATAAAGACACTTACATACAGACAATTACATACAGACACTTACCTTGAGACACGTACATACAGACACTTACATACAGACACTTACATTGAGACACTTACATACAGACACTGAGACACTTACATAGAGACACTACTTACAGACACTTACATACAGAAGCTTACATACAGACACTTACATACAGACACTGAGACACTTACATACAGACACTTACATACAGACACTGAGACACTTACATACAGACACTTACATACAGGCACTTATATACAGACACTTACATACAGACACTTACAAACATACACTTACATACAGAAACTTACATACAGACACTTAGATACAGATACTTACATACAGACACTTACAGACACTTACATACAGCCACTTACATACAGACGCTTACATACAGACACAAACAGACACTTACATACAGACACTTACATACAGACACTAAGACACTTACATACAGACACTTACACACAGACATTTACATACAGATACTTACATACAGACACTTACATACAGACACTTACATACAGACACTTACATATAGACACTTACATACAGACCCTTACATACAGACACTTAGACACTTACATACTGACACTTACATACAGACTCTTACATAGAGACACTTACATACAGACACTTAGACACGTACATACAGACACTTGCATACAGACTCTTACATAAAGACACTTACATACAGACAATTACATACAGACACTTACCTTGAGACACGTACATACAGACACTTACATACAGACACTTACATTGAGACACTTACATACAGACACTGAGACACTTACATAGAGACACTACTTACAGACACTTACATACAGAAGCTTACATACAGACACTTACATACAGACACTGAGACACTTACATACAGACACTTACATACAGACACTGAGACACTTACATACAGACACTTACATACAGGCACTTATATACAGACACTTACATACAGACACTTACAAACATACACTTACATACAGAAACTTACATACAGACACTTAGATACAGATACTTACATACAGACACTTACAGACACTTACATACAGCCACTTACATACAGACGCTTACATACAGACACAAACAGACACTTACATACAGACACTTACATACAGACACTAAGACACTTACATACAGACACTTACACACAGACATTTACATACAGATACTTACATACAGACACTTACATACAGACACTTACATACAGACACTTACATATAGACACTTACATACAGACCCTTACATACAGACACTTAGACACTTACATACTGACACTTACATACAGACTCTTACATAGAGACACTTACATACAGACACTTAGACACGTACATACAGACACTTGCATACAGACTCTTACATAAAGACACTTACATACAGACAATTACATACAGACACTTACCTTGAGACACGTACATACAGACACTTACATACAGACACTTACATTGAGACACTTACATACAGACACTGAGACACTTACATAGAGACACTACTTACAGACACTTACATACAGAAGCTTACATACAGACACTTACATACAGACACTTATATACAGACACTTACATACAGACACTTACATACAGACACTTACAAACATACACTTACATACAGAAACTTACATACAGACACTTAGATACAGATACTTACATACAGACACTTACAGACACTTACATACAGCCACTTACATACAGACGCTTACATACAGACACAAACAGACACTTACATACAGACACTTACATACAGACACTAAGACACTTACATACAGACACTTACACACAGACATTTACATACAGATACTTACATACAGACACTTACATACAGACAGTTACATACAGACACTTACATACAGACACTTACATACAGACACTGAAACACTTACATAGACACATACAGAAACTTACATACACTTACATACAGACACTGAGACACATACAGACACTTACATACAGACACTTACATACAGAAACTTACATGCACTTACATACAGACACTTACATACAGACACTTATATACAGACACTTACATACAGACAGTTACATACAGACACTTACATACAGACAGTTACATACAGACACTTACATACAGACACTTACATACAGACACTGAAACACTTACATAGACACATACAGAAACTTACATACACTTACATACAGACACTGAGACACATACAGACACTTACATACAGACACATACAGAAACTTACATGCACTTACATACAGACACTTACATACAGACACTTATATACAGACACTTACATACAGACAGTTACATACAGACACTTACATACAGACACTTACATACAGACACTGAAACACTTACATAGACACTTACATACAGAAACTTACATACACTTACATACAGACACTGAGACACTTACATACAGACACTTACATACAGACACTTAAATACAGACACTGAGACACTTACATAGACACATACAGACGCTTACATACAGACACTTACATACAGACACTGAGACACTTACATACAGACACTTACATACAGACACTGTGACACTGACATACAGACACTTACATACAGACACTTACATTGAGACACTTACATACAGAAACTTACATAGAGACACTACTTACAGACACTTACATACAGAAGCTTACATACAGACACTTACATACAGACACTGAGACACTTACATACAGACACTTACATACAGACACTGAGACACTTACATACAGACACTTACATACAGGCACTTATATACAGACACTTACATACAGACACTTACAAACATACACTTACATACAGAAACTTACATACAGACACTTAGATACAGATACTTACATACAGACACTTACAGACACTTACATACAGCCACTTACATACAGACGCTTACATACAGACACAAACAGACACTTACATACAGACACTTACATACAGACACTAAGACACTTACATACAGACACTTACACACAGACATTTACATACAGATACTTACATACAGACACTTACATACAGACACTTACATACAGACACTTACATATAGACACTTACATACAGACCCTTACATACAGACACTTAGACACTTACATACTGACACTTACATACAGACTCTTACATAGAGACACTTACATACAGACACTTAGACACGTACATACAGACACTTGCATACAGACTCTTACATAAAGACACTTACATACAGACAATTACATACAGACACTTACCTTGAGACACGTACATACAGACACTTACATTGAGACACTTACATACATACACTGAGACACTTACATAGAGACACTACTTACAGACACTTACATACAGAAGCTTACATACAGACACTTACATACAGACACTTATATACAGACACTTACATACAGACACTTACATACAGACACTTACAAACATACACTTACATACAGAAACTTACATACAGACACTTAGATACAGATACTTACATACAGACACTTACAGACACTTACATACAGCCACTTACATACAGACGCTTACATACAGACACAAACAGACACTTACATACAGACACTTACATACAGACACTAAGACACTTACATACAGACACTTACACACAGACATTTACATACAGATACTTACATACAGACACTTACATACAGACAGTTACATACAGACACTTACATACAGAGACTTACATACAGACACTGAAACACTTACATAGACACATACAGAAACTTACATACACTTACATACAGACACTGAGACACATACAGACACTTACATACAGACACTTACATACACTTACATACAGACACTTACATACAGACACTTATATACAGACACTTACATTCAGACAGTTACATACAGACACTTACATACAGACACTGAGACACTTACATAGACACTTA
This sequence comes from Petromyzon marinus, assembly GCF_048934315.1. Taxonomy (NCBI): domain Eukaryota; kingdom Metazoa; phylum Chordata; class Hyperoartia; order Petromyzontiformes; family Petromyzontidae; genus Petromyzon; species Petromyzon marinus. The sequence continues at coordinate 394,888 of NW_027423006.1, forward strand.
CATACAGAAACTTACATGCACTTACATACAGACACTTACATACAGACACTTATATACAGACACTTACATACAGACAGTTACATACAGACACTTACATACAGACACTTACATACAGACACTGAAACACTTACATAGACACTTACATACAGAAACTTACATACACTTACATACAGACACTGAGACACTTACATACAGACACTTACATACAGACACTTAAATACAGACACTGAGACACTTACATAGACACATACAGACGCTTACATACAGACACTTACATACAGACACTGAGACACTTACATACAGACACTTACATACAGACACTGTGACACTGACATACAGACACTTACATACAGACACTTACATTGAGACACTTACATACAGAAACTTACATAGAGACACTACTTACAGACACTTACATACAGAAGCTTACATACAGACACTTACATACAGACACTGAGACACTTACATACAGACACTTACATACAGACACTGAGACACTTACATACAGACACTTACATACAGGCACTTATATACAGACACTTACATACAGACACTTACAAACATACACTTACATACAGAAACTTACATACAGACACTTAGATACAGATACTTACATACAGACACTTACAGACACTTACATACAGCCACTTACATACAGACGCTTACATACAGACACAAACAGACACTTACATACAGACACTTACATACAGACACTAAGACACTTACATACAGACACTTACACACAGACATTTACATACAGATACTTACATACAGACACTTACATACAGACACTTACATACAGACACTTACATATAGACACTTACATACAGACCCTTACATACAGACACTTAGACACTTACATACTGACACTTACATACAGACTCTTACATAGAGACACTTACATACAGACACTTAGACACGTACATACAGACACTTGCATACAGACTCTTACATAAAGACACTTACATACAGACAATTACATACAGACACTTACCTTGAGACACGTACATACAGACACTTACATACAGACACTTACATTGAGACACTTACATACAGACACTGAGACACTTACATAGAGACACTACTTACAGACACTTACATACAGAAGCTTACATACAGACACTTACATACAGACACTTATATACAGACACTTACATACAGACACTTACATACAGACACTTACAAACATACACTTACATACAGAAACTTACATACAGACACTTAGATACAGATACTTACATACAGACACTTACAGACACTTACATACAGCCACTTACATACAGACGCTTACATACAGACACAAACAGACACTTACATACAGACACTTACATACAGACACTAAGACACTTACATACAGACACTTACACACAGACATTTACATACAGATACTTACATACAGACACTTACATACAGACACTTACATACAGACACTTACATATAGACACTTACATACAGACCCTTACATACAGACACTTAGACACTTACATAATGACACTTACACACAGACATTTACATACAGATACTTACATACAGACACTTACATACAGACACTTACATACAGACACTTACATATAGACACTTACATACAGACCCTTACATACAGACACTTAGACACTTACATACTGACACTTACATACAGACTCTTACATAGAAACACTTACATACAGACACTTAGACACGTACATACAGACACTTGCATACAGACTCTTACATAAAGACACTTACATACAGACAATTACATACAGACACTTACCTTGAGACACGTACATACAGACACTTACATACAGACACTTACATTGAGACACTTACATACAGACACTGAGACACTTACATAGAGACACTACTTACAGACACTTACATACAGAAGCTTACATACAGACACTTACATACAGACACTTATATACAGACACTTACATACAGACACTTACATACAGACACTTACATACAGACACTGAAACACTTACATAGACACATACAGAAACTTACATACACTTACATACAGACACTTACATACAGACACTTACATACACTTACATACAGACACTGAGACACTTACATACAGACACTTACATACAGACACTTAAATACAGACACTGAGACACTTACATAGACACATACAGACGCTTACATACAGACACTTACATACAGACACTGAGACACTTACATAGACACTTACATACAGAAACTTACATACACTTACATACAGACACTTACATACAGACACTTATATACAGACACTTACATACAGACAGTTACATACAGACACTTACATACAGACACTTACATACAGACACTGAAACACTTACATAGACACTTACATACAGAAACTTACATACACTTACATACAGACACTGAGACACTTACATACAGACACTTACATACAGACACTTACATACACTTACATACAGACACTTACATACAGACACTTATATACAGACACTTACATACAGACACTTACATACAGACACTGAGACACTTACATAGACACTTACATACAGAAACTTACATACAGAAACTTACATACACTTACATACAGACACTTACATACAGACACTTATATACAGACACTTACATACAGACACTTACATACAGACACTGAAACACTTACATAGACACTTACATACAGAAACTTACATACACTTACATACAGACACTGAGACACTTACATACAGACACTTACATACACTTACATACAAACACTGAGACACTTACATACAGACACTTACATACAGACACTTAAATACAGACACTGAGACACTTACATAGACACATACAGACGCTTACATACAGACACTTACATACAGACACTGAGACACTTACATACAGACACTTACATTGAGACACTTACATACAGAAACTTACATAGAGACACTACTTACAGACACTTACATACAGAAGCTTACATACAGACACTTACATACAGACACTGAGACACTTACATACAGACACTTACATACAGACACTGAGACACTTACATACAGACACTTACATACAGGCACTTATATACAGACACTTACATACAGACACTTACAAACAGGCACTTACATACAGACACTTACATACAGACACTTACAAACATACACTTACATAAAGAAACTTACATACAGACACTTACATACAGATACTTACATACAGACACTTACAGACACTTACATACAGCCACTTACATGAAGACACTTACATACAGACACTTACATACAGACCCTTACATACAGACACTTAGACACTTACATACTGACACTTACATACAGACTCTTACATAGAGATACTTACATACAGACACTTAGACACGTACATACAGACACTTGCATACAGACTCTTACATAAAGACACTTACATACAGACAATTACATACAGACACTTACCTTGAGACACGTACATACAGACACTTACATACAGACACTTACATTGAGACACTTACATACAGACACTTACATACAGACACTGAGACACTTACATAGAGACACTACTTACAGACACTTACATACAGAAGCTTACATACAGACACTTACATACAGACACTTATATACAGACACTTACATACAGACACTTACATACAGACACTTACATACAGACACTTACATACAGACACTGAAACACTTACATAGACACATACAGAAAGTTACATACACTTACATACAGACACTTACATACAGACACTTACATACACTTACATACAGACACTGAGACACTTACATACAGACACTTACATACAGACACTGAGACACTTACATACAGACACTTACATACAGGCACTTATATACAGACACTTACATACAGACACTTACAAACAGGCACTTACATACAGACACTTACATACAGACACTTACAAACATACACTTACATACAGAAACTTACATACAGACACTTACATACAGATACTTACATACAGACACTTACAGACACTTACATACAGCCACTTACATGAAGACACTTACATACAGACACTTACATACAGACCCTTACATACAGACACTTAGACACTTACATACTGACACTTACATACAGACTCTTACATAGAGATACATACAGACACTTAGACACGTACATACAGACACTTGCATACAGACTCTTACATAAAGACACTTACATACAGACAATTACATACAGACACTTACCTTGAGACACGTACATACAGACACTTACATACAGACACTTACATTGAGACACTTACATACAGACACTTACATACAGACACTGAGACACTTACATAGAGACACTACTTACAGACACTTACATACAGAAGCTTACATACAGACACTTACATACAGACACTGTGACACTGACATACAGACACTTACATACAGACACTTACATTGAGACACTTACATACAGAAACTTACATAGAGACACTACTTACAGAAACTTACATACAGAAGCTTACATACAGACACTTACATACAGACACTGAGACACTTACATACAGACACTTACATACAGACACTGAGACACTTACATACAGACACTTACATACAGGCACTTATATACAGACACTTACATACAGACACTTACAAACAGGCACTTACATACAGACACTTACATACAGACACTTACAAACATACACTTACATACAGAAACTTACATACAGACACTTACATACAGATACTTACATACAGACACTTACAGACACTTACATACAGCCACTTACATGAAGACACTTACATACAGACACTTACATACAGACCCTTACATACAGACACTTAGACACTTACATACTGACACTTACATACAGACTCTTACATAGAGATACTTACATACAGACACTTAGACACGTACATACAGACACTTGCATACAGACTCTTACATAAAGACACTTACATACAGACAATTACATACAGACACTTACCTTGAGACACGTACATACAGACACTTACATACAGACACTTACATTGAGACACTTACATACAGACACTTACATACAGACACTGAGACACTTACATAGATACACTACTTACAGACACTTACATACAGAAGCTTACATACAGACACTTACATACAGACACTGTGACACTGACATACAGACACTTACATACAGACACTTACATTGAGACACTTACATACAGAAACTTACATAGAGACACTACTTACAGACACTTACATACAGAAGCTTACATACAGACACTTACATACAGACACTGAGACACTTACATACAGACACTTACATACAGACACTGAGACACTTACATACAGACACTTACATACAGGCACTTATATACAGACACTTACATACAGACACTTACAAACAGGCACTTACATACAGACACTTACATACAGACACTTACAAACATACACTTACATACAGAAACTTACATACAGACACTTACATACAGATACTTACATACAGACACTTACAGACACTTACATACAGCCACTTACATGAAGACACTTACATACAGACACTTACATACAGACCCTTACATACAGACACTTAGACACTTACATACTGACACTTACATACAGACTCTTACATAGAGATACTTACATACAGACACTTAGACACGTACATACAGACACTTGCATACAGACTCTTACATAAAGACACTTACATACAGACAATTACATACAGACACTTACCTTGAGACACGTAAATACAGACACTTACATACAGACACTTACATTGAGACACTTACATACAGACACTTACATACAGACACTGAGACACTTACATAGAGACACTACTTACAGACACTTACATACAGAAGCTTACATACAGACACTTACATACAGACACTTATATACAGACACTTACATACAGACACTTACATACAGACACTTACATACAGACACTTACATACAGACACTGAAACACTTACATAGACACATACAGAAAGTTACATACACTTACATATAGACACTTACATACAGACACTTACATACACTTACATACACACACTGAGACACTTACATACAGACACTTACATACAGACACTGAGACACTTACATACAGACACTTACATACAGGCACTTATATACAGACACTTACATACAGACACTTACATACAGATACTTACATACAGACACTTACAGACACTCACATACAGCCACTTACATGAAGACACTTACATACAGACACTTACATACAGACCCTTACATACAGACACTTAGACACTTACATACTGACACTTACATACAGACAATTACATACAGACACTTACCTTGAGACACGTACATACAGACACTTACATACAGACACTTACATTGAGACACTTACATACAGACACTTACATACAGACACTGAGACACTTACATAGAGACACTACTTACAGACACTTACATACAGAAGCTTACATACAGACACTTACATACAAACACTTATATACAGACACTTACATACAGACACTTACATACAGACACTTACATACAGACACTTACATACAGACACTGAAACACTTACATAGACACATACAGAAAGTTACATACACTTACATACAGACACTTACATACAGACACTTACATACACTTACATACAGACACTGAGACACTTACATACAGACACTTACATACAGACACTTAAATACAGACACTGAGACACTTACATAGACACATACAGACGCTTACATACAGACACTTACATACAGACACTGAGACACTTACATACAGACACTTACATACAGACACTGTGACACTGACATACAGACACTTACATACAGACACTTACATTGAGACACTTACATACAGAAACTTACATACAGACACTGAGACACTTACATAGAGACACTACTTACAGACACTTACATACAGAAGCTTACATACAGACACTTACATACAGACACTGAGACACTTACATACAGACACTTACATACAGACACTTACATACAGACACTTACAACCATACACTTACATACAGAAACTTACATACAGACACTTACATACAGATACTTACATACAGACACTTACATACAGACACTTACATACAGCCACTTACATACAGACACTTACATACAGACACTTACATACAGACACTTACATACAGACACTAAGACACTTACATACAGACACTTACATACAGACACTAAGACACTTACATACAGACACTTACACACAGACATTTACATACAGATACTTACATACAGACACTTACATACAGACACTTACATACAGACACTGTGACACTGACATACAGACACTTACATACAGACACTTACATTGAGACACTTACATACAGAAACTTACATAGAGACACTACTTACAGACACTTACATACAGAAGCTTACATACAGACATTTACATACAGACACTGAGACACTTACATACAGACACTTACATACAGACACTGAGACACTTACATACAGACACTTACATACAGGCACTTATATACAGACACTTACATACAGACACTTACAAACAGGCACTTACATACAGACACTTACATACAGACACTTACAAACATACACTTACATACAGAAACTTACATACAGACACTTACATACAGATACTTACATACAGACACTTACAGACACTTACATACAGCCACTTACATGAAGACACTTACATACAGACACTTACATACAGACCCTTACATACAGACACTTAGACACTTACATACTGACACTTACATACAGACTCTTACATAGAGATACTTACATACAGACACTTAGACACGTACATACAGACACTTGCATACAGACTCTTACATAAAGACACTTACATACAGACAATTACATACAGACACTTACCTTGAGACACGTACATACAGACACTTACATACAGACACTTACATTGAGACACTTACATACAGACACTTACATACAGACACTGAGACACTTACATAGAGACACTACTTACAGACACTTACATACAGAAGCTTACATACAGACACTTACATACAGACACTTACAAACATACACTTACATACAGAAACTTACATACAGACACTTAGATACAGATACTTACATACAGACACTTACAGACACTTACATACAGCCACTTACATACAGACGCTTACATACAGACACTTACATACAGACACTTACATACAGACACAAACAGACACTTACATACAGACACTTACATACAGACACTAAGACACTTACATACAGACACTTACACACAGACATTTACATACAGATACTTACATACAGACACTTACATACAGACACTTACATACAGACACTTACATACAGACACTTACATATAGACACTTACATACAGACCCTTACATACAGACACTTAGACACTTACATACTGACACTTACATACAGACTATTACATAGAGACACTTACATACAGACACTTAGACACGTACATACAGACACTTGCATACAGACTCTTACATAAAGACACTTACATACAGACAATTACATACAGACACTTACCTTGAGACACGTACATACAGACACTTACATACAGACACTTACATTGAGACACTTACATACAGACACATACAGACACTGAGACACTTACATAGAGACACTACTTACAGACACTTACATACAGAAGCTTACATACAGACACTTGCATACAGACACTTATATACAGACACTTACATACAGACACTTACATACAGACACTTACATACAGACACTGAAACACTTACATAGACACATACAGAAACTTACATACACTTACATACAGACACTTACATACAGACACTTACATACACTTACATACAGACACTGAGACACTTACATACAGACACTTACATACAGACACTTAAATACAGACACTGAGACACTTACATAGACACATACAGACGCTTACATACAGACACTTACATACAGACACTGAGACACTTACATACAGACACTTACATACAGACACTGTGACACTGACATACAGACACTTACATACAGACACTTACATTGAGACACTTACATACAGACACTTACATACAGACACTTAAATACAGACACTGAGACACTTACATAGACACATACAGACGCTTACATACAGACACTTACATACAGACACTGAGACACATAGACACTTACATACAGAAACTTACATACACTTACATACAGACACTTACATACAGACACTTATATACAGACACTTACATACAGACAGTTACATACAGACACTTACATACAGACACTTACATACAGACACTGAAACACTTACATAGACACTTACATACAGAAACTTACATACACTTACATACAGACACTGAGACACTTACATACAGACACTTACATACAGACACTTACATACACTTACATACAGACACTTACATACAGACACTTATATACAGACACTTACATACAGACAGTTACATACAGACACTTACATACAGACACTTACATACAGACACTTAAATACAGACACTGAGACACTTACATACAGAAACTTACATACACTTACATACAGACACTGAGACACTTACATACAGACACTTACATACAGACACTTAAATACAGACACTGAGACACTTACATAGACACATACAGACGCTTACATACAGACACTTACATACAGACACTGAGACACTTACATACAGACACTTACATATAGACACTTACATACAGACCCTTACATACAGACACTTAGACACTAACATACTGACACTTACATACAGACTCTTACATAGAGACACTTACATACAGACACTTAGACACGTACATACAGACACTTGCATACAGACTCTTACATAAAGACACTTACATACAGACAATTACATACAGACACTTACCTTGAGACACGTACATACAGACACTTACATACAGACACTTACATTGAGACACTTACATACAGACACATACAGACACTGAGACACTTACATAGAGACACTACTTACAGACACTTACATACAGAAGCTTACATATAGACACTTACATACAGACACTTATATACAGACACTTACATACAGACACTTACATACAGACACTGAAACACTTACATAGACACATACAGAAACTTACATACACTTACATACAGACACTTACATACAGACACTTACATACACTTACATACAGACACTGAGACACTTACATACAGACACTTACATACAGACACTTAAATACAGACACTGAGACACTTACATAGACACATACAGACGCTTACATACAGACACTTACATACAGACACTGAGACACATAGACACTTACATACAGAAACTTACATACACTTACATACAGACACTTACATACAGACACTTATATACAGACACTTACATACAGACAGTTACATACAGACACTTACATACAGACACTTACATACAGACACTGAAACACTTACATAGACACTTACATACAGAAACTTACATACACTTACATACAGACACTGAGACACTTACATACAGACACTTACATACAGACACTTACATACACTTACATACAGACACTTACATACAGACACTTATATACAGACACTTACATACAGACAGTTACATACAGACACTTACATACAGACACTTACATACAGACACTTAAATACAGACACTGAGACACTTACATACAGAAACTTACATACACTTACATACAGACACTGAGACACTTACATACAGACACTTACATACAGACATTTAAATACAGACACTGAGACACTTACATAGACACATACAGACGCTTACATACAGACACTTACATACAGACACTGAGACACTTACATACAGACACTTACATATAGACACTTACATACAGACCCTTACATACAGACACTTAGACACTAACATACTGACACTTACATACAGACTCTTACATAGAGACACTTACATACAGACACTTAGACACGTACATACAGACACTTGCATACAGACTCTTACATAAAGACACTTACATACAGACAATTACATACAGACACTTACCTTGAGACACGTACATACAGACACTTACATACAGACACTTACATTGAGACACTTACATACAGACACATACAGACACTGAGACACTTACATAGAGACACTACTTACAGACACTTACATACAGAAGCTTACATACAGACACTTGCATACAGACACTTATATACAGACACTTACATACAGACACTTACATACAGACACTTACATACAGACACTGAAACACTTACATAGACACATACAGAAACTTACATACACTTACATACAGACACTTACATACAGACACTTACATACACTTACATACAGACACTGAGACACTTACATACAGACACTTACATACAGACACTTAAATACAGACACTGAGACACTTACATAGACACATACAGACGCTTACATACAGACACTTACATACAGACACTGAGACACTTACATACAGACACTTACATACAGACACTGTGACACTGACATACAGACACTTACATACAGACACTTACATTGAGACACTTACATACAGACACTTACATACAGACACTTAAATACAGACACTGAGACACTTACATAGACACATACAGACGCTTACATACAGACACTTACATACAGACACTGAGACACATAGACACTTACATACAGAAACTTACATACACTTACATACAGACACTTACATACAGACACTTATATACAGACACTTACATACAGACAGTTACATACAGACACTTACATACAGACACTTACATACAGACACTGAAACACTTACATAGACACTTACATACAGAAACTTACATACACTTACATACAGACACTGAGACACTTACATACAGACACTTACATACAGACACTTACATACACTTACATACAGACACTTACATACAGACACTTATATACAGACACTTACATTCAGACAGTTACATACAGACACTTACATACAGACACTGAGACACTTACATAGACACTTACATACAGAAACTTACATACACTTACATACAGACACTTACATACAGACACTTATATACAGACACTTACATACAGACAGTTACATACAGACACTTACATACAGACACTTACATACAGACACTGAAACACTTACATAGACACTTACATACAGAAACTTACATACACTTACATACAGACACTGAGACACTTACATAGACACATACAGACGATTACATACAGACACTTACATACAGACACTGAGACACTTACATACAGACACTTACATATAGACACTTACATACAGACCCTTACATACAGACACTTAGACACTTACATACTGACACTTACATACAGACTCTTACATAGAGACACTTACATACAGACACTTAGACACGTACATACAGACACTTGCATACAGACTCTTACATAAAGACACTTACATACAGACAATTACATACAGACACTTACCTTGAGACACGTACATACAGACACTTACATACAGACACTTACATTGAGACACTTACATACAGACACATACAGACACTGAGACACTTACATAGAGACACTACTTACAGACACTTACATACAGAAGCTTACATACAGACACTTACATACAGACACTTATATACAGACACTTACATACAGACACTTACATACAGACACTGAAACACTTACATAGACACATACAGAAACTTACATACACTTACATACAGACACTTACATACAGACACTTACATACACTTACATACAGACACTGAGACACTTACATACAGACACTTACATACAGACACTTAAATACAGACACTGAGACACTTACATAGACACATACAGACGCTTACATACAGACACTTACATACAGACACTGAGACACATAGACACTTACATACAGAAACTTACATACACTTACATACAGACACTTACATACAGACACTTATATACAGACACTTACATACAGACAGTTACATACAGACACTTACATACAGACACTTACATACAGACACTGAAACACTTACATAGACACTTACATACAGAAACTTACATACACTTACATACAGACACTGAGACACTTACATACAGACACTTACATACAGACACTTACATACACTTACATACAGACACTTACATACAGACACTTATATACAGACACTTACATTCAGACAGTTACATACAGACACTTACATACAGACACTGAGACACTTACATAGACACTTACATACAGCAACTTACATACACTTACATACAGACACTTACATACAGACACTTATATACAGACACTTGCATACAGACAGTTACATACAGACACTTACATACAGACACTTACATACAGACACTTACATACAGACACTTACATATAGACACTTACATACAGACCCTTACATACAGACACTTAGACACTTACATACTGACACTTACATACAGACTATTACATAGAGACACTTACATACAGACACTTAGACACGTACATACAGACACTTGCATACAGACTCTTACATAAAGACACTTACATACAGACAATTACATACAGACACTTACCTTGAGACACGTACATACAGACACTTACATACAGACACTTACATTGAGACACTTACATACAGACACATACAGACACTGAGACACTTACATAGAGACACTACTTACAGACACTTACATACAGAAGCTTACATACAGACACTTACATACAGACACTTATATACAGACACTTACATACAGACACTTACATACAGACACTGAAACACTTACATAGACACATACAGAAACTTACATACACTTACATACAGACACTTACATACAGACACTTACATACACTTACATACAGACACTGAGACACTTACATACAGACACTTACATACAGACACTTAAATACAGACACTGAGACACTTACATAGACACATACAGACGCTTACATACAGACACTTACATACAGACACTGAGACACTTACATAGACACTTACATGCAGAAACTTACATACACTTACATACAGACACTTACATACAGACACTTATATACAGACACTTACATACAGACAGTTACATACAGACACTTACATACAGACACTTACATACAGACACTGAAACACTTACATAGACACTTACATACAGAAACTTACATACACTTACATACAGACACTGAGACACTTACATACAGACACTTACATACAGACACTTATATACAGACACTTACATACAGACAGTTACATACAGACACTTACATACAGACACTGAAACACTTACATAGACACTTACATACAGAAACTTACATACACTTACATACAGACACTGAGACACTTACATACAGACACTTACATACAGACACTTAAATACAGACACTGAGACACTTACATAGACACATACAGACGCTTACATACAGACACTTACATACAGACACTGAGACACTTATATACAGACACTTACATTCAGACAGTTACATACAGACACTTACATACAGACACTGAGACACTTACATAGACACTTACATAGACACTTACATACAGCAACTTACATACACTTACATACAGACACTTACATACAGACACTTATATACAGACACTTACATACAGACAGTTACATACAGACACTTACATACAGACACTGAAACACTTACATAGACACTTACATACAGAAACTTACATACACTTACATACAGACACTGAGACACTTACATAGACACTTACATACAGAAACTTACATACACTTACATACAGACACTTACATACAGACACTTATATACAGACACTTACATACAGACAGTTACATACAGACACTTACATACAGACACTTACATACAGACACTGAAACACTTACATAGACACTTACATACAGAAACTTACATACACTTACATACAGACACTGAGACACTTACATACAGACACTTACATACAGACACTTAAATACAGACACTGAGACACTTACATAGACACATACAGACGCTTACATACAGACACTTACATACAGACACTGAGACACTTACATACAGACACTTGCATATAGACACTTACATACAGACCCTTACATACAGACACTTAGACACTTACATACTGACACTTACATACAGACTCTTACATAGAGACACTTACATACAGACACTTAGACACGTACATACAGACACTTGCATACAGACTCTTACATAAAGACACTTACATACAGACAATTACATACAGACACTTACCTTGAGACACGTACATACAGACACTTACATACAGACACTTACATTGAGACACTTACATACAGACACATACAGACACTGAGACACTTACATAGAGACACTACTTACAGACACTTACATACAGAAGCTTACATACAGACACTTACATACAGACACTTATATACAGACACTTACATACAGACACTTACATACAGACACTGAAACACTTACATAGACACATACAGAAACTTACATACACTTACATACAGACACTTACATACAGACACTTACATACACTTACATACAGACACTGAGACACTTACATACAGACACTTACATACAGACACTTAAATACAGACACTGAGACACTTACATAGACACATACAGACGCTTACATACAGACACTTACATACAGACACTGAGACACATAGACACTTACATACAGAAACTTACATACACTTACATACAGACACTTACATACAGACACTTATATACAGACACTTACATACAGACAGTTACATACAGACACTTACATACAGACACTTACATACAGACACTGAAACACTTACATAGACACTTACATACAGAAACTTACATACACTTACATACAGACACTGAGACACTTACATACAGACACTTACATACAGACACTTACATACACTTACATACAGACACTTACATACAGACACTTATATACAGACACTTACATTCAGACAGTTACATACAGACACTTACATACAGACACTGAGACACTTACATAGACACTTACATACAGCAACTTACATACACTTACATACAGACAATTACATACAGACACTTATATACAGACACTTACATACAGACACTTACATACAGACACTGAAACACTTACATAGACACTTACATACAGAAACTTACATACACTTACATACAGACACTGAGACACTTACATACAGACACTTACATACAGACACTTAAATACAGACACTGAGACACTTACATAGACACATACAGACGCTTACATACAGACACTTACATACAGACACTGAGACACTTACATACAGACACTTACATATAGACACTTACATACAGACCCTTACATACAGACACTTAGACACTTACATACTGACACTTACATACAGACTCTTACATAGAGACACTTACATACAGACACTTAGACACGTACATACAGACACTTGCATACAGACTCTTACATAAAGACACTTACATACAGACAATTACATACAGACACTTACCTTGAGACACGTACATACAGACACTTACATACAGACACTTACATAGAGACACTTACATACAGACACATACAGACACTGAGACACTTACATAGAGACACTACTTACAGACACTTACATACAGAAGCTTACATACAGACACTTACATACAGACACTTATATACAGACACTTACATACAGACACTTACATACAGACACTGAAACACTTACATAGACACATACAGAAACTTACATACACTTACATACAGACACTTACATACAGACACTTACATACACTTACATACAGACACTGAGACACTTACATACAGACGCTTACATACAGACACTTACATACAGACACTGAGACACATAGACACTTACATACAGAAACTTACATACACTTACATACAGACACTTACATACAGACACTTATATACAGACACTTACATACAGACAGTTACATACAGACACTTACATACAGACACTTACATACAGACACTGAAACACTTACATAGACACTTACATACAGAAACTTACATACACTTACATACAGACACTGAGACACTTACATACAGACACTTACATACAGACACTTACATACACTTACATACAGACACTTACATACAGACACTTATATACAGACACTTACATACAGACAGTTACATACAGACACTTACATACAGACACTTACATACAGACACTTAAATACAGACACTGAGACACTTACATACAGAAACTTACATACACTTACATACAGACACTGAGACACTTACATACAGACACTTACATACAGACACTTAAATACAGACACTGAGACACTTACATAGACACATACAGACGCTTACATACAGACACTTACATACAGACACTGAGACACTTACATACAGACACTTACATATAGACACTTACATACAGACCCTTACATACAGACACTTAGACACTAACATACTGACACTTACATACAGACTCTTACATAGAGACACTTACATACAGACACTTAGACACGTACATACAGACACTTGCATACAGACTCTTACATAAAGACACTTACATACAGACAATTACATACAGACACTTACCTTGAGACACGTACATACAGACACTTACATACAGACACTTACATTGAGACACTTACATACAGACACATACAGACACTGAGACACTTACATAGAGACACTACTTACAGACACTTACATACAGAAGCTTACATACAGACACTTGCATACAGACACTTATATACAGACACTTACATACAGACACTTACATACAGACACTTACATACAGACACTGAAACACTTACATAGACACATACAGAAACTTACATACACTTACATACAGACACTTACATACAGACACTTACATACACTTACATACAGACACTGAGACACTTACATACAGACACTTACATACAGACACTTAAATACAGACACTGAGACACTTACATAGACACATACAGACGCTTACATACAGACACTTACATACAGACACTGAGACACTTACATACAGACACTTACATACAGACACTGTGACACTGACATACAGACACTTACATACAGACACTTACATTGAGACACTTACATACAGACACTTACATACAGACACTTAAATACAGACACTGAGACACTTACATAGACACATACAGACGCTTACATACAGACACTTACATACAGACACTGAGACACATAGACACTTACATACAGAAACTTACATACACTTACATACAGACACTTACATACAGACACTTATATACAGACACTTACATACAGACAGTTACATACAGACACTTACATACAGACACTTACATACAGACACTGAAACACTTACATAGACACTTACATACAGAAACTTACATACACTTACATACAGACACTGAGACACTTACATACAGACACTTACATACAGACACTTACATACACTTACATACAGACACTTACATACAGACACTTATATACAGACACTTACATACAGACAGTTACATACAGACACTTACATACAGACACTTACATACAGACACTTAAATACAGACACTGAGACACTTACATACAGAAACTTACATACACTTACATACAGACACTGAGACACTTACATACAGACACTTACATACAGACACTTAAATACAGACACTGAGACACTTACATAGACACATACAGACGCTTACATACAGACACTTACATACAGACACTGAGACACTTACATACAGACACTTACATATAGACACTTACATACAGACCCTTACATACAGACACTTAGACACTAACATACTGACACTTACATACAGACTCTTACATAGAGACACTTACATACAGACACTTAGACACGTACATACAGACACTTGCATACAGACTCTTACATAAAGACACTTACATACAGACAATTACATACAGACACTTACCTTGAGACACGTACATACAGACACTTACATACAGACACTTACATTGAGACACTTACATACAGACACATACAGACACTGAGACACTTACATAGAGACACTACTTACAGACACTTACATACAGAAGCTTACATATAGACACTTACATACAGACACTTATATACAGACACTTACATACAGACACTTACATACAGACACTGAAACACTTACATAGACACATACAGAAACTTACATACACTTACATACAGACACTTACATACAGACACTTACATACACTTACATACAGACACTGAGACACTTACATACAGACACTTACATACAGACACTTAAATACAGACACTGAGACACTTACATAGACACATACAGACGCTTACATACAGACACTTACATACAGACACTGAGACACATAGACACTTACATACAGAAACTTACATACACTTACATACAGACACTTACATACAGACACTTATATACAGACACTTACATACAGACAGTTACATACAGACACTTACATACAGACACTTACATACAGACACTGAAACACTTACATAGACACTTACATACAGAAACTTACATACACTTACATACAGACACTGAGACACTTACATACAGACACTTACATACAGACACTTACATACACTTACATACAGACACTTACATACAGACACTTATATACAGACACTTACATACAGACAGTTACATACAGACACTTACATACAGACACTTACATACAGACACTTAAATACAGACACTGAGACACTTACATACAGAAACTTACATACACTTACATACAGACACTGAGACACTTACATACAGACACTTACATACAGACATTTAAATACAGACACTGAGACACTTACATAGACACATACAGACGCTTACATACAGACACTTACATACAGACACTGAGACACTTACATACAGACACTTACATATAGACACTTACATACAGACCCTTACATACAGACACTTAGACACTAACATACTGACACTTACATACAGACTCTTACATAGAGACACTTACATACAGACACTTAGACACGTACATACAGACACTTGCATACAGACTCTTACATAAAGACACTTACATACAGACAATTACATACAGACACTTACCTTGAGACACGTACATACAGACACTTACATACAGACACTTACATTGAGACACTTACATACAGACACATACAGACACTGAGACACTTACATAGAGACACTACTTACAGACACTTACATACAGAAGCTTACATACAGACACTTGCATACAGACACTTATATACAGACACTTACATACAGACACTTACATACAGACACTTACATACAGACACTGAAACACTTACATAGACACATACAGAAACTTACATACACTTACATACAGACACTTACATACAGACACTTACATACACTTACATACAGACACTGAGACACTTACATACAGACACTTACATACAGACACTTAAATACAGACACTGAGACACTTACATAGACACATACAGACGCTTACATACAGACACTTACATACAGACACTGAGACACTTACATACAGACACTTACATACAGACACTGTGACACTGACATACAGACACTTACATACAGACACTTACATTGAGACACTTACATACAGACACTTACATACAGACACTTAAATACAGACACTGAGACACTTACATAGACACATACAGACGCTTACATACAGACACTTACATACAGACACTGAGACACATAGACACTTACATACAGAAACTTACATACACTTACATACAGACACTTACATACAGACACTTATATACAGACACTTACATACAGACAGTTACATACAGACACTTACATACAGACACTTACATACAGACACTGAAACACTTACATAGACACTTACATACAGAAACTTACATACACTTACATACAGACACTGAGACACTTACATACAGACACTTACATACAGACACTTACATACACTTACATACAGACACTTACATACAGACACTTATATACAGACACTTACATTCAGACAGTTACATACAGACACTTACATACAGACACTGAGACACTTACATAGACACTTACATACAGAAACTTACATACACTTACATACAGACACTTACATACAGACACTTATATACAGACACTTACATACAGACAGTTACATACAGACACTTACATACAGACACTTACATACAGACACTGAAACACTTACATAGACACTTACATACAGAAACTTACATACACTTACATACAGACACTGAGACACTTACATAGACACATACAGACGATTACATACAGACACTTACATACAGACACTGAGACACTTACATACAGACACTTACATATAGACACTTACATACAGACCCTTACATACAGACACTTAGACACTTACATACTGACACTTACATACAGACTCTTACATAGAGACACTTACATACAGACACTTAGACACGTACATACAGACACTTGCATACAGACTCTTACATAAAGACACTTACATACAGACAATTACATACAGACACTTACCTTGAGACACGTACATACAGACACTTACATACAGACACTTACATTGAGACACTTACATACAGACACATACAGACACTGAGACACTTACATAGAGACACTACTTACAGACACTTACATACAGAAGCTTACATACAGACACTTACATACAGACACTTATATACAGACACTTACATACAGACACTTACATACAGACACTGAAACACTTACATAGACACATACAGAAACTTACATACACTTACATACAGACACTTACATACAGACACTTACATACACTTACATACAGACACTGAGACACTTACATACAGACACTTACATACAGACACTTAAATACAGACACTGAGACACTTACATAGACACATACAGACGCTTACATACAGACACTTACATACAGACACTGAGACACATAGACACTTACATACAGAAACTTACATACACTTACATACAGACACTTACATACAGACACTTATATACAGACACTTACATACAGACAGTTACATACAGACACTTACATACAGACACTTACATACAGACACTGAAACACTTACATAGACACTTACATACAGAAACTTACATACACTTACATACAGACACTGAGACACTTACATACAGACACTTACATACAGACACTTACATACACTTACATACAGACACTTACATACAGACACTTATATACAGACACTTACATTCAGACAGTTACATACAGACACTTACATACAGACACTGAGACACTTACATAGACACTTACATACAGCAACTTACATACACTTACATACAGACACTTACATACAGACACTTATATACAGACACTTGCATACAGACAGTTACATACAGACACTTACATACAGACACTTACATACAGACACTGAAACACTTACATAGACACTTACATACAGAAACTTACATACACTTACATACAGACACTGAGACACTTACATACAGACACTTACATACAGACACTTAAATACAGACACTGAGACACTTACATAGACACATACAGACGCTTACATACAGACACTTACATACAGACACTGAGACACTTACATACAGACACTTACATATAGACACTTACATACAGACCCTTACATACAGACACTTAGACACTTACATACTGACACTTACATACAGACTCTTACATAGAGACACTTACATACAGACACTTATACACGTACATACAGACACTTACATACAGAAGCTTACATACAGACACTTACATACAGACACTTATATACAGACACTTACATACAGACACTTACATACAGACACTGAAACACTTACATAGACACATACAGAAACTTACATACACTTACATACAGACACTTACATACAGACACTTACATACACTTACATACAGACACTGAGACACTTACATACAGACACTTACATACAGACACTTAAATACAGACACTGAGACACTTACATAGACACATACAGACGCTTACATACAGACACTTACATACAGACACTGAGACACATAGACACTTACATACAGAAACTTACATACACTTACATACAGACACTTACATACAGACACTTCTATACAGACACTTACATACAGACAGTTACATACAGACACTTACATACAGACACTTACATACAGACACTGAAACACTTACATAGACACTTACATACAGAAACTTACATACACTTACATACAGACACTGAGACACTTACATACAGACACTTACATACAGACACTTACATACACTTACATACAGACACTTACATACAGACACTTATATACAGACACTTACATTCAGACAGTTACATACAGACACTTACATACAGACACTGAGACACTTACATAGACACTTACATACAGCAACTTACATACACTTACATACAGACACTTACATACAGACACTTATATACAGACACTTACATACAGACAGTTACATACAGACACTTACATACAGACACTTACATACAGACACTGAAACACTTACATAGACACTTACATACAGAAACTTACATACACTTACATACAGACACTGAGACACTTACATACAGACACTTACATACAGACACTTAAATACAGACACTGAGACACTTACATAGACACATACAGACGCTTACATACAGACACTTACATACAGACACTGAGACACTTACATACAGACACTTACATATAGACACTTACATACAGACCCTTACATACAGACACTTAGACACTTACATACTGACACTTACATACAGACTCTTACATAGAGACACTTACATACAGACCCTTAGACACGTACATACAGACACTTACATACAGAAGCTTACATACAGACACTTACATACAGACACTTATATACAGACACTTACATACAGACACTTACATACAGACACTGAAACACTTACATAGACACATACAGAAACTTACATACACTTACATACAGACACTTACATACAGACACTTACATACACTTACATACAGACACTGAGACACTTACATACAGACACTTACATACAGACACTTAAATACAGACACTGAGACACTTACATAGACACATACAGACGCTTACATACAGACACTTACATACAGACACTGAGACACATAGACACTTACATACAGAAACTTACATACACTTACATACAGACACTTACATACAGACACTTATATACAGACACTTACATACAGACAGTTACATACAGACACTTACATACAGACACTTACATACAGACACTGAAACACTTACATAGACACTTACATACAGAAACTTACATACACTTACATACAGACACTGAGACACTTACATACAGACACTTACATACAGACACTTACATACACTTACATACAGACACTTACATACAGACACTTATATACAGACACTTACATTCAGACAGTTACATACAGACACTTACATACAGACACTGAGACACTTACATAGACACTTACATACAGAAACTTACATACACTTACATACAGACACTTACATACAGACACTTATATACAGACACTTACATACAGACAGTTACATACAGACACTTACATACAGACACTTACATACAGACACTAAAACACTTACATAGACACTTACATACAGAAACTTACATACACTTACATACAGACACTGAGACACTTACATACAGACACTTACATACAGACACTTAAATACAGACACTGAGACACTTACATAGACACATACAGACGCTTACATACAGACACTTACATACAGACACTGAGACACTTACATACAGACACTTACATATAGACACTTACATACAGACCCTTACATACAGACACTTAGACACTTACATACTGACACTTACATACAGACTCTTACATAGAGACACTTACATACAGACACTTAGACACGTACATACAGACACTTGCATACAGACTCTTACATAAAGACACTTACATACAGACAATTACATACAGA
The DNA here is from genome assembly GCF_048934315.1 of Petromyzon marinus. NCBI lineage: Eukaryota > Metazoa > Chordata > Hyperoartia > Petromyzontiformes > Petromyzontidae > Petromyzon > Petromyzon marinus. The sequence continues at coordinate 419,165 of NW_027423006.1, forward strand.
CACTTACCTTGAGACACGTACATACAGACACTTACATACAGACACTTACATTGAGACACTTACATACAGACACATACAGACACTGAGACACTTACATAGAGACACTACTTACAGACACTTACATACAGAAGCTTACATACAGACACTTGCATACAGACACTTATATACAGACACTTACATACAGACACTTACATACAGACACTTACATACAGACACTGAAACACTTACATAGACACATACAGAAACTTACATACACTTACATACAGACACTTACATACAGACACTTACATACACTTACATACAGACACTGAGACACTTACATACAGACACTTACATACAGACACTTAAATACAGACACTGAGACACTTACATAGACACATACAGACGCTTTCATACAGACACTTACATACAGACACTGAGACACTTACATACAGACACTTACATACAGACACTGTGACACTGACATACAGACACTTACATACAGACACTTACATTGAGACACTTACATACAGACACTTACATACAGACACTTAAATACAGACACTGAGACACTTACATAGACACATACAGACGCTTACATACAGACACTTACATACAGACACTGAGACACATAGACACTTACATACAGAAACTTACATACACTTACATACAGACACTTACATACAGACACTTATATACAGACACTTACATACAGACAGTTACATACAGACACTTACATACAGACACTTACATACAGACACTGAAACACTTACATAGACACTTACATACAGAAACTTACATACACTTACATACAGACACTGAGACACTTACATACAGACACTTACATACAGACACTTACATACACTTACATACAGACACTTACATACAGACACTTATATACAGACACTTACATTCAGACAGTTACATACAGACACTTACATACAGACACTGAGACACTTACATAGACACTTACATACAGAAACTTACATACACTTACATACAGACACTTACATACAGACACTTATATACAGACACTTACATACAGACAGTTACATACAGACACTTACATACAGACACTTACATACAGACACTGAAACACTTACATAGACACTTACATACAGAAACTTACATACACTTGCATACAGACACTGAGACACTTACATAGACACATACAGACGATTACATACAGACACTTACATACAGACACTGAGACACTTACATACAGACACTTACATATAGACACTTACATACAGACCCTTACATACAGACACTTAGACACTTACATACTGACACTTACATACAGACTCTTACATAGAGACACTTACATACAGACACTTAGACACGTACATACAGACACTTGCATACAGACTCTTACATAAAGACACTTACATACAGACTCTTACATAGAGACACTTACATACAGACACTTAGACACGTACATACAGACACTTACATTGAGACACTTACATACAGACACATACAGACACTGAGACACTTACATAGAGACACTACTTACAGACACTTACATACAGAAGCTTACATACAGACACTTACATACAGACACTTATATACAGACACTTACATACAGACACTTACATACAGACACTGAAACACTTACATAGACACATACAGAAACTTACATACACTTACATACAGACACTTACATACAGACACTTACATACACTTACATACAGACACTGAGACACTTACATACAGACACTTACATACAGACACTTAAATACAGACACTGAGACACTTACATAGACACATACAGACGCTTACATACAGACACTTACATACAGACACTGAGACACATAGACACTTACATACAGAAACTTACATACACTTACATACAGACACTTACATACAGACACTTATATACAGACACTTACATACAGACAGTTACATACAGACATTTACATACAGACACTTACATACAGACACTGAAACACTTACATAGACACTTACATACAGAAACTTACATACACTTACATACAGACACTGAGACACTTACATACAGACACTTACATACAGACACTTACATACACTTACATACAGACACTTACATACAGACACTTATATACAGACACTTACATTCAGACAGTTACATACAGACACTTACATACAGACACTGAGACACTTACATAGACACTTACATACAGAAACTTACATACACTTACATACAGACACTGAGACACTTACATACAGACACTTACATACAGACACTTAAATACAGACACTGAGACACTTACATAGACACATACAGACGCTTACATACAGACACTTACATACAGACACTGAGACACTTACATACAGACACTTACATACAGACACTGTGACACTGACATACAGACACTTACATACAGACACATTGAGACACTTACATACAGAAACTTACATAGAGACACTACTTACAGACACTTACATACAGAAGCTTACATACAGACACTTACATACAGACACTGAGACACTTACATACAGACACTTACATACAGACACTGAGACACTTACATACAGACACTTACAGACACTTACATACAGACACTTACATACAGACACTTACAAACATACACTTACATACAGAAACTTACATACAGACACAAACAGACACTTACATACAGACACTTACATACAGACACTAAGACACTTACATACAGACACTTACATACAGACACTTACATACAGACACTTACATATAGACACTTACATACAGACCCTTACATACAGACACTTAGACACTTACATACTGACACTTACATACAGACTCTTACATAGAGACACTTACATACAGACACTTAGACACGTACATACAGACACTTGCATACAGACTCTTACATAAAGACACTTACATACAGACAATTACATACAGACACTTACCTTGAGACACGTACATACAGACACTTACATACAGACACTTACATTGAGACACTTACATACAGACACATACAGACACTGAGACACTTACATAGAGACACTACTTACAGACACTTACATACAGAAGCTTACATACAGACACTTACATACAGACACTTATATACAGACACTTACATACAGACACTTACATACAGACACTTACATACAGACACTTACATACAGACACTGAAACACTTACATAGACACATACAGAAACTTACATACACTTACATACAGACACTTACATACAGACACTTACATACACTTACATACAGACACTGAGACACTTACATACAGACACTTACATACAGACACTTACAGACACTTACATACAGCCACTTACATGAAGACACTTACATACAGACACTTACATACAGACCCTTACATACAGACACTTAGACACTTACATACTGACACTTACATACAGACTCTTACATAGAGATACTTACATACAGACACTTAGACACGTACATACAGACACTTGCATACAGACTCTTACATAAAGACACTTACATACAGACAATTACATACAGACACTTACCTTGAGACACGTACATACAGACACTTACATACAGACACTTACATTGAGACACTTACATACAGACACTTACATACAGACACTGAGACACTTACATAGAGACACTACTTACAGACACTTACATACAGAAGCTTACATACAGACACTTACATACAGACACTTACAAACATACACTTACATACAGAAACTTACATACAGACACTTAGATACAGATACTTACATACAGACACTTACAGACACTTACATACAGCCACTTACATACAGACGCTTACATACAGACACTTACATACAGACACTTACATACAGACACAAACAGACACTTACATACAGACACTTACATACAGACACTAAGACACTTACATACAGACACTTACACACAGACATTTACATACAGATACTTACATACAGACACTTACATACAGACACTTACATACAGACACTTACATACAGACACTTACATATAGACACTTACATACAGACCCTTACATACAGACACTTAGACACTTACATACTGACACTTACATACAGACTATTACATAGAGACACTTACATACAGACACTTAGACACGTACATACAGACACTTGCATACAGACTCTTACATAAAGACACTTACATACAGACAATTACATACAGACACTTACCTTGAGACACGTACATACAGACACTTACATACAGACACTTACATTGAGACACTTACATACAGACACATACAGACACTGAGACACTTACATAGAGACACTACTTACAGACACTTACATACAGAAGCTTACATACAGACACTTACATACAGACACTTATATACAGACACTTACATACAGACACTTACATACAGACACTGAAACACTTACATAGACACATACAGAAACTTACATACACTTACATACAGACACTTACATACAGACACTTACATACACTTACATACAGACACTGAGACACTTACATACAGACACTTACATACAGACACTTAAATACAGACACTGAGACACTTACATAGACACATACAGACGCTTACATACAGACACTTACATACAGACACTGAGACACTTACATAGACACTTACATACAGAAACTTACATACACTTACATACAGACACTTACATACAGACACTTATATACAGACACTTACATACAGACAGTTACATACAGACACTTACATACAGACACTTACATACAGACACTGAAACACTTACATAGACACTTACATACAGAAACTTACATACACTTACATACAGACACTGAGACACTTACATACAGACACTTACATACAGACACTTATATACAGACACTTACATACAGACAGTTACATACAGACACTTACATACAGACACTGAAACACTTACATAGACACTTACATACAGAAACTTACATACACTTACATACAGACACTGAGACACTTACATACAGACACTTACATACAGACACTTAAATACAGACACTGAGACACTTACATAGACACATACAGACGCTTACATACAGACACTTACATACAGACACTGAGACACTTATATACAGACACTTACATTCAGACAGTTACATACAGACACTTACATACAGACACTGAGACACTTACATAGACACTTACATACAGCAACTTACATACACTTACATACAGACACTTACATACAGACACTTATATACAGACACTTACATACAGACAGTTACATACAGACACTTACATACAGACACTGAAACACTTACATAGACACTTACATACAGAAACTTACATACACTTACATACAGACACTGAGACACTTACATAGACACTTACATACAGAAACTTACATACACTTACATACAGACACTTACATACAGACACTTATATACAGACACTTACATACAGACAGTTACATACAGACACTTACATACAGACACTTACATACAGACACTGAAACACTTACATAGACACTTACATACAGAAACTTACATACACTTACATACAGACACTGAGACACTTACATACAGACACTTACATACAGACACTTAAATACAGACACTGAGACACTTACATAGACACATACAAACCCTTACATACAGACACTTACATACAGACACTGAGACACTTACATACAGACACTTACATATAGACACTTACATACAGACCCTTACATACAGACACTTAGACACTTACATACTGACACTTACATACAGACTCTTACATAGAGACACTTACATACAGACACTTAGACACGTACATACAGACACTTGCATACAGACTCTTACATAAAGACACTTACATACAGACAATTACATACAGACACTTACCTTGAGACACGTACATACAGACACTTACATACAGACACTTACATTGAGACACTTACATACAGACACATACAGACACTGAGACACTTACATAGAGACACTACTTACAGACACTTACATACAGAAGCTTACATACAGACACTTACATACAGACACTTATATACAGACACTTACATACAGACACTTACATACAGACACTGAAACACTTACATAGACACATACAGAAACTTACATACACTTACATACAGACACTTACATACAGACACTTACATACACTTACATACAGACACTGAGACACTTACATACAGACACTTACATACAGACACTTAAATACAGACACTGAGACACTTACATAGACACATACAGACGCTTACATGCAGACACTTACATACAGACACTGAGACACATAGACACTTACATACAGAAACTTACATACACTTACATACAGACACTTACATACAGACACTTATATACAGACACTTACATACAGACAGTTACATACAGACACTTACATACAGACACTTACATACAGACACTGAAACACTTACATAGACACTTACATACAGAAACTTACATACACTTACATACAGACACTGAGACACTTACATACAGACACTTACATACAGACACTTACATACACTTACATACAGACACTTACATACAGACACTTATATACAGACACTTACATTCAGACAGTTACATACAGACACTTACATACAGACACTGAGACACTTACATAGACACTTACATAGACACTTACATACAGCAACTTACATACAGACACTTATATACAGACACTTATATACAGACACTTACATACAGACACTTACATACAGACAGTTACATACAGACACTTACATACAGACACTTACATACAGACACTGAAACACTTACATAGACACTTACATACAGAAACTTACATACACTTACATACAGACACTGAGACACTTACATACAGACACTTACATACAGACACTTAAATACAGACACTGAGACACTTACATAGACACATACAGACGCTTACATACAGACACTTACATACAGACACTGAGACACTTACATACAGACACTTACATATAGACACTTACATACAGACCCTTACATACAGACACTTAGACACTTACATACTGACACTTACATACAGACTCTTACATAGAGACACTTACATACAGACACTTAGACACGTACATACAGACACTTGCATACAGACTCTTACATAAAGACACTTACATACAGACAATTACATACAGACACTTACCTTGAGACACGTACATACAGACACTTACATACAGACACTTACATAGAGACACTTACATACAGACACATACAGACACTGAGACACTTACATAGAGACACTACTTACAGACACTTACATACAGAAGCTTACATACAGACACTTACATACAGACACTTATATACAGACACTTACATACAGACACTTACATACAGACACTGAAACACTTACATAGACACATACAGAAACTTACATACACTTACATACAGACACTTACATACAGACACTTACATACACTTACATACAGACACTGAGACACTTACATACAGACACTTACATACAGACACTGAGACACTTACATAGACACATACAGACGCTTACATACAGACACTTACATACAGACACTGAGACACATAGACACTTACATACAGAAACTTACATACACTTACATACAGACACTTACATACAGACACTTATATACAGACACTTACATACAGACAGTTACATACAGACACTTACATACAGACACTTACATACAGACAATGAAACACTTACATAGACACTTACATACAGAAACTTACATACACTTACATACAGACACTGAGACACTTACATACAGACACTTACATACAGACACTTACATACACTTACATACAGACACTTACATACAGACACTTATATACAGACACTTACATTCAGACAGTTACATACAGACACTTACATACAGACACTGAGACACTTACATAGACACTTACATACAGAAACTTACATACACTTACATACAGACACTTACATACAGACACTTATATACAGACACTTACATACAGACAGTTACATACAGACACTTACATACAGACACTTACATACAGACACTAAAACACTTACATAGACACTTACATACAGAAACTTACATACACTTACATACAGACACTGAGACACTTACATACAGACACTTACATACAGACACTTAAATACAGACACTGAGACACTTACATAGACACATACAGACGCTTACATACAGACACTTACATACAGACACTGAGACACTTACATACAGACACTTACATATAGACACTTACATACAGACCCTTACATACAGACACTTAGACACTTACATACTGACACTTACATACAGACTCTTACATAGAGACACTTACATACAGACACTTAGACACGTACATACAGACACTTGCATACAGACTCTTACATAAAGACACTTACATACAGACAATTACATACAGACACTTACCTTGAGACACGTACATACAGACACTTACATACAGACACTTACATTGAGACACTTACATACAGACACATACAGACACTGAGACACTTACATAGAGACACTACTTACAGACACTTACATACAGAAGCTTACATACAGACACTTGCATACAGACACTTATATACAGACACTTACATACAGACACTTACATACAGACACTTACATACAGACACTGAAACACTTACATAGACACATACAGAAACTTACATACACTTACATACAGACACTTACATACAGACACTTACATACACTTACATACAGACACTGAGACACTTACATACAGACACTTACATACAGACACTTAAATACAGACACTGAGACACTTACATAGACACATACAGACGCTTACATACAGACACTTACATACAGACACTGAGACACTTACATACAGACACTTACATACAGACACTGTGACACTGACATACAGACACTTACATACAGACACTTACATTGAGACACTTACATACAGACACTTACATACAGACACTTAAATACAGACACTGAGACACTTACATAGACACATACAGACGCTTACATACAGACACTTACATACAGACACTGAGACACATAGACACTTACATACAGAAACTTACATACACTTACATACAGACACTTACATACAGACACTTATATACAGACACTTACATACAGACAGTTACATACAGACACTTACATACAGACACTTACATACAGACACTGAAACACTTACATAGACACTTACATACAGAAACTTACATACACTTACATACAGACACTGAGACACTTACATACAGACACTTACATACAGACACTTACATACACTTACATACAGACACTTACATACAGACACTTATATACAGACACTTACATTCAGACAGTTACATACAGACACTTACATACAGACACTGAGACACTTACATAGACACTTACATACAGAAACTTACATACACTTACATACAGACACTTACATACAGACACTTATATACAGACACTTACATACAGACAGTTACATACAGACACTTACATACAGACACTTACATACAGACACTGAAACACTTACATAGACACTTACATACAGAAACTTACATACACTTACATACAGACACTGAGACACTTACATAGACACATACAGACGATTACATACAGACACTTACATACAGACACTGAGACACTTACATACAGACACTTACATATAGACACTTACATACAGACCCTTACATACAGACACTTAGACACTTACATACTGACACTTACATACAGACTCTTACATAGAGACACTTACATACAGACACTTAGACACGTACATACAGACACTTGCATACAGACTCTTACATAAAGACACTTACATACAGACAATTACATACAGACACTTACCTTGAGACACGTACATACAGACACTTACATACAGACACTTACATTGAGACACTTACATACAGACACATACAGACACTGAGACACTTACATAGAGACACTACTTACAGACACTTACATACAGAAGCTTACATACAGACACTTACATACAGACACTTATATACAGACACTTACATACAGACACTTACATACAGACACTTACATACAGACACTGAAACACTTACATAGACACATACAGAAACTTACATACACTTACATACAGACACTTACATACAGACACTTACATACACTTACATACAGACACTGAGACACTTACATACAGACACTTACATACAGACACTTAAATACAGACACTGAGACACTTACATAGACACATACAGACGCTTACATACAGACACTTACATACAGACACTGAGACACATAGACACTTACATACAGAAACTTACATACACTTACATACAGACACTTACATACAGACACTTATATACAGACACTTACATACAGACAGTTACATACAGACACTTACATACAGACACTTACATACAGACACTGAAACACTTACATAGACACTTACATACAGAAACTTACATACACTTACATACAGACACTGAGACACTTACATACAGACACTTCCATACAGACACTTACATACACTTACATACAGACACTTACATACAGACACTTATATACAGACACTTACATTCAGACAGTTACATACAGACACTTACATACAGACACTGAGACACTTACATAGACACTTACATACAGCAACTTACATACACTTACATACAGACACTTACATACAGACACTTATATACAGACACTTACATACAGACAGTTACATACAGACACTTACATACAGACACTTACATACAGACACTGAAACACTTACATAGACACTTACATACAGAAACTTACATACACTTACATACAGACACTGAGACACTTACATACAGACACTTACATACAGACACTTAAATACAGACACTGAGACACTTACATAGACACATACAGACGCTTACATACAGACACTTACATACAGACACTGAGACACTTACATACAGACACTTACATATAGACACTTACATACAGACCCTTACATACAGACACTTAGACACTTACATACTGACACTTACATACAGACTCTTACATAGAGACACTTACATACAGACACTTAGACACGTACATACAGACACTTACATACAGAAGCTTACATACAGACACTTACATACAGACACTTATATACAGACACTTACATACAGACACTTACATACAGACACTGAAACACTTACATAGACACATACAGAAACTTACATACACTTACATACAGACACTTACATACAGACACTTACATACACTTACATACAGACACTGAGACACTTACATACAGACACTTACATACAGACACTTAAATACAGACACTGAGACACTTACATAGACACATACAGACGCTTACATACAGACACTGAGACACATAGACACTTACATACAGAAACTTACATACACTTACATACAGACACTTACATACAGACACTTATATACAGACACTTACATACAGACAGTTACATACAGACACTTACATACAGACACTTACATACAGACACTGAAACACTTACATAGACACTTACATACAGAAACTTACATACACTTACATACAGACACTGAGACACTTACATACAGACACTTACATACAGACACTTACATACACTTACATACAGACACTTACATACAGACATTTATATACAGACACTTACATTCAGACAGTTACATACAGACACTTACATACAGACACTGAGACACTTACATAGACACTTACATACAGCAACTTACATACACTTACATACAGACACTTACATACAGACACTTATATACAGACACTTACATACAGACAGTTACATACAGACACTTACATACAGACACTTACATACAGACACTGAAACACTTACATAGACACTTACATACAGAAACTTACATACACTTACATACAGACACTGAGACACTTACATACAGACACTTACATACAGACACTTAAATACAGACACTGAGACACTTACATAGACACATACAGACGCTTACATACAGACACTTACATACAGACACTGAGACACTTACATACAGACACTTACATATAGACACTTACATACAGACCCTTACATACAGACACTTAGACACTTACATACTGACACTTACATACAGACTCTTACATAGAGACACTTACATACAGACACTTAGACACGTACATACAGACACTTACATACAGAAGCTTACATACAGACACTTACATACAGACACTTATATACAGACACTTACATACAGACACTTACATACAGACACTGAAACACTTACATAGACACATACAGAAACTTACATACACTTACATACAGACACTTACATACAGACACTTACATACACTTACATACAGACACTGAGACACTTACATACAGACACTTACATACAGACACTTAAATACAGACACTGAGACACTTACATAGACACATACAGACGCTTACATACAGACACTTACATACAGACACTGAGACACATAGACACTTACATACAGAAACTTACATACACTTACATACAGACACTTACATACAGACACTTATATACAGACACTTACATACAGACAGTTACATACAGACACTTACATACAGACACTTACATACAGACACTGAAACACTTACATAGACACTTACATACAGAAACTTACATACACTTACATACAGACACTGAGACACTTACATACAGACACTTACATACAGACACTTACATACACTTACATACAGACACTTACATACAGACACTTATATACAGACACTTACATTCAGACAGTTACATACAGACACTTACATACAGACACTGAGACACTTACATAGACACTTACATACAGAAACTTACATACACTTACATACAGACACTTACATACAGACACTTATATACAGACACTTACATACAGACAGTTACATACAGACACTTACATACAGACACTTACATACAGACACTAAAACACTTACATAGACACTTACATACAGAAACTTACATACACTTACATACAGACACTGAGACACTTACATACAGACACTTACATACAGACACTTAAATACAGACACTGAGACACTTACATAGACACATACAGACGCTTACATACAGACACTTACATACAGACACTGAGACACTTACATACAGACACTTACATATAGACACTTACATACAGACCCTTACATACAGACACTTAGACACTTACATACTGACACTTACATACAGACTCTTACATAGAGACACTTACATACAGACACTTAGACACGTACATACAGACACTTGCATACAGACTCTTACATAAAGACACTTACATACAGACAATTACATACAGACACTTACCTTGAGACACGTACATACAGACACTTACATACAGACACTTACATTGAGACACTTACATACAGACACATACAGACACTGAGACACTTACATAGAGACACTACTTACAGACACTTACATACAGAAGCTTACATACAGACACTTGCATACAGACACTTATATACAGACACTTACATACAGACACTTACATACAGACACTTACATACAGACACTGAAACACTTACATAGACACATACAGAAACTTACATACACTTACATACAGACACTTACATACAGACACTTACATACACTTACATACAGACACTGAGACACTTACATACAGACACTTACATACAGACACTTAAATACAGACACTGAGACACTTACATAGACACATACAGACGCTTACATACAGACACTTACATACAGACACTGAGACACTTACATACAGACACTTACATACAGACACTGTGACACTGACATACAGACACTTACATACAGACACTTACATTGAGACACTTACATACAGACACTTACATACAGACACTTAAATACAGACACTGAGACACTTACATAGACACATACAGACGCTTACATACAGACACTTACATACAGACACTGAGACACATAGACACTTACATACAGAAACTTACATACACTTACATACAGACACTTACATACAGACACTTATATACAGACACTTACATACAGACAGTTACATACAGACACTTACATACAGACACTTACATACAGACACTGAAACACTTACATAGACACTTACATACAGAAACTTACATACACTTACATACAGACACTGAGACACTTACATACAGACACTTACATACAGACACTTACATACACTTACATACAGACACTTACATACAGACACTTATATACAGACACTTACATTCAGACAGTTACATACAGACACTTACATACAGACACTGAGACACTTACATAGACACTTACATACAGAAACTTACATACACTTACATACAGACACTTACATACAGACACTTATATACAGACACTTACATACAGACAGTTACATACAGACACTTACATACAGACACTTACATACAGACACTGAAACACTTACATAGACACTTACATACAGAAACTTACATACACTTACATACAGACACTGAGACACTTACATAGACACATACAGACGATTACATACAGACACTTACATACAGACACTGAGACACTTACATACAGACACTTACATATAGACACTTACATACAGACCCTTACATACAGACACTTAGACACTTACATACTGACACTTACATACAGACTCTTACATAGAGACACTTACATACAGACACTTAGACACGTACATACAGACACTTGCATACAGACTCTTACATAAAGACACTTACATACAGACTCTTACATAGAGACACTTACATACAGACACTTAGACACGTACATACAGACACTTACATTGAGACACTTACATACAGACACATACAGACACTGAGACACTTACATAGAGACACTACTTACAGACACTTACATACAGAAGCTTACATACAGACACTTACATACAGACACTTATATACAGACACTTACATACAGACACTTACATACAGACACTGAAACACTTACATAGACACATACAGAAACTTACATACACTTACATACAGACACTTACATACAGACACTTACATACACTTACATACAGACACTGAGACACTTACATACAGACACTTACATACAGACACTTAAATACAGACACTGAGACACTTACATAGACACATACAGACGCTTACATACAGACACTTACATACAGACACTGAGACACATAGACACTTACATACAGAAACTTACATACACTTACATACAGACACTTACATACAGACACTTATATACAGACACTTACATACAGACAGTTACATACAGACACTTACATACAGACACTTACATACAGACACTGAAACACTTACATAGACACTTACATACAGAAACTTACATACACTTACATACAGACACTGAGACACTTACATACAGACACTTACATACAGACACTTACATACACTTACATACAGACACTTACATACAGACACTTATATACAGACACTTACATTCAGACAGTTACATACAGACACTTACATACAGACACTGAGACACTTACATAGACACTTACATACAGAAACTTACATACACTTACATACAGACACTGAGACACTTACATACAGACACTTACATACAGACACTTAAATACAGACACTGAGACACTTACATAGACACATACAGACGCTTACATACAGACACTTACATACAGACACTGAGACACTTACATACAGACACTTACATACAGACACTGTGACACTGACATACAGACACTTACATACAGACACATTGAGACACTTACATACAGAAACTTACATAGAGACACTACTTACAGACACTTACATACAGAAGCTTACATACAGACACTTACATACAGACACTGAGACACTTACATACAGACACTTACATACAGACACTGAGACACTTACATACAGACACTTACAGACACTTACATACAGACACTTACATACAGACACTTACAAACATACACTTACATACAGAAACTTACATACAGACACAAACAGACACTTACATACAGACACTTACATACAGACACTAAGACACTTACATACAGACACTTACACACAGACATTTACATACAGATACTTACATACAGACACTTACATACAGACACTTACATACAGACACTTACATACAGACACTTACATATAGACACTTACATACAGACCCTTACATACAGACACTTAGACACTTACATACTGACACTTACATACAGACTCTTACATAGAGACACTTACATACAGACACTTAGACACGTACATACAGACACTTGCATACAGACTCTTACATAAAGACACTTACATACAGACAATTACATACAGACACTTACCTTGAGACACGTACATACAGACACTTACATACAGACACTTACATTGAGACACTTACATACAGACACATACAGACACTGAGACACTTACATAGAGACACTACTTACAGACACTTACATACAGAAGCTTACATACAGACACTTACATACAGACACTTATATACAGACACTTACATACAGACACTTACATACAGACACTTACATACAGACACTTACATACAGACACTGAAACACTTACATAGACACATACAGAAACTTACATACACTTACATACAGACACTTACATACAGACACTTACATACACTTACATACAGACACTGAGACACTTACATACAGACACTTACATACAGACACTTAAATACAGACACTGAGACACTTACATAGACACATACAGACGCTTACATACAGACACTTACATACAGACACTGAGACACTTACATAGACACTTACATACAGAAACTTACATACACTTACATACAGACACTTACATACAGACACTTATATACAGACACTTACATACAGACAGTTACATACAGACACTTACATACAGACACTTACATACAGACACTGAAACACTTACATAGACACTTACATACAGAAACTTACATACACTTACATACAGACACTGAGACACTTACATACAGACACTTACATACAGACACTTACATACACTTACATACAGACACTTACATACAGACACTTATATACAGACACTTACATACAGACACTGAGACACTTACATAGACACTTACATACAGAAACTTACATACAGAAACTTACATACACTTACATACAGATACTTACATACAGACACTTACATACAGACAGTTACATACAGACACTTACATACAGACACTTACATACAGACACTGAAACACTTACATAGACACTTACATACAGAAACTTACATACACTTACATACAGACACTGAGACACTTACATACAGACACTTACATACAGACACTTACATACACTTACATACAGACACTGAGACACTTACATACAGACACTTACATACAGACACTTAAATACAGACACTGAGACACTTACATAGACACATACAGACGCTTACATACAGACACTTACATACAGACACTGAGACACTTACATACAGACACTTACATACAGACACTGTGACACTGACATACAGACACTTACATACAGACACTTACATTGAGACACTTACATACAGAAACTTACATAGAGACACTACTTACAGACACTTACATACAGAAGCTTACATACAGACACTTACATACAGACACTGAGACACTTACATACAGACACTTACATACAGACACTGAGACACTTACATACAGACACTTACATACAGGCACTTATATACAGACACTTACATACAGACACTTACAAACAGGCACTTACATACAGACACTTACATACAGACACTTACAAACATACACTTACATACAGAAACTTACATACAGACACTTACATACAGATACTTACATACAGACACTTACAGACACTTACATACAGCCACTTACATGAAGACACTTACATACAGACACTTACATACAGACCCTTACATACAGACACTTAGACACTTACATACTGACACTTACATACAGACTCTTACATAGAGATACTTACATACAGACACTTAGACACGTACATACAGACACTTGCATACAGACTCTTACATAAAGACACTTAAATACAGACAATTACATACAGACACTTACCTTGAGACACGTACATACAGACACTTACATACAGACACTTACATTGAGACACTTACATACAGACACTTACATACAGACACTGAGACACTTACATAGAGACACTACTTACAGACACTTACATACAGAAGCTTACATACAGACACTTACATACAGACACTGTGACACTGACATACAGACACTTACATACAGACACTTACATTGAGACACTTACATACAGAAACTTACATAGAGACACTACTTACAGACACTTACATACAGAAGCTTACATACAGACACTTACATACAGACACTGAGACACTTACATACAGACACTTACATACAGACACTGAGACACGTACATACAGACACTTACATACAGGCACATATATACAGACACTTACATACAGACACTTACAAACAGGCACTTACATACAGACACTTACATACAGACACTTACAAACATACACTTACATACAGAAACTTACATACAGACACTTACATACAGATACTTACATACAGACACTTACAGACACTTACATACAGCCACTTACATGAAGACACTTACATACAGACACTTACATACAGACCCTTACAGACAGACACTTAGACACTTACAAACTGACACTTACATACAGACTCTTACATAGAGATACTTACATACAGACACTTAGACACGTACATACAGACACTTGCATACAGACTCTTACATAAAGACACTTACATACAGACAATTACATACAGACACTTACCTTGAGACACGTACATACAGACACTTACATACAGACACTTACATTGAGACACTTACATACAGACACTTACATACAGACACTGAGACACGTACATAGAGACACTACTTACAGACACTTACATACAGAAGCTTACATACAGACACTTACATACAGACACTGTGACACTGACATACAGACACTTACATACAGACACTTACATTGAGACACTTACATACAGAAACTTACATAGAGACACTACTTACAGACACTTACATACAGAAGCTTACATACAGACACTTACATACAGACACTGAGACACTTACATACAGACACTTACATACAGACACTGAGACACTTACATACAGACACTTACATACAGGCACTTATATACAGACACTTACATACAGACACTTACAAACAGGCACTTACATACAGACACTTACATACAGACACTTACAAACATACACTTACATACAGAAACTTACATACAGACACTTACATACAGATACTTACATACAGACACTTACAGACACTTACATACAGCCACTTACATGAAGACACTTACATACAGACACTTACATACAGACCCTTACATACAGACACTTAGACACTTACATACTGACACTTACATACAGACTCTTACATAGAGATACTTACATACAGACACTTAGACACGTACATACAGACACTTGCATACAGACTCTTACATAAAGACACTTACATACAGACAATTACATACAGACACTTACCTTGAGACACGTAAATACAGACACTTACATACAGACACTTACATTGAGACACTTACATACAGACACTTACATACAGACACTGAGACACTTACATAGAGACACTACTTACAGACACTTACATACAGAAGCTTACATACAGACACTTACATACAGACACTTATATACAGACACTTACATACAGACACTTACATACAGACACTTACATACAGACACTTACATACAGACACTGAAACACTTACATAGACACATACAGAAAGTTACATACACTTACATACAGACACTTACATACAGACACTTACATACACTTACATACAGACACTGAGACACTTACATACAGACACTTACATACAGACACTGAGACACTTACATACAGACACTTACATACAGGCACTTATATACAGACACTTACATACAGACACTTACAAACAGGCACTTACATACAGACACTTACATACAGACACTTACAAACATACACTTACATACAGAAACTTACATACAGACACTTACATACAGATACTTACATACAGACACTTACAGACACTCACATACAGCCACTTTCATGAAGACACTTACATACAGACACTTACATACAGACCCTTACATACAGACACTTAGACACTTACATACTGACACTTACATACAGACTCTTACATAGAGATACTTACATACAGACACTTAGACACGTACATACAGACACTTGCATACAGACTCTTACATAAAGACACTTACATACAGACAATTACATACAGACACTTACCTTGAGACACGTACATACAGACACTTACATACAGACACTTACATTGAGACACTTACATACAGACACATACAGACACTGAGACACTTACATAGAGACACTACTTACAGACACTTACATACAGAAGCTTACATACAGACACTTACATACAGACACTTATATACAGACACTTACATACAGACACTTACATACAGACACTGAAACACTTACATAGACACATACAGAAACTTACATACACTTACATACAGACACTTACATACAGACACTTACATACACTTACATACAGACACTGAGACACTTACATACAGACACTTACATACAGACACTTAAATACAGACACTGAGACACTTACATAGACACATACAGACGCTTACATACAGACACTTACATACAGACACTGAGACACATAGACACTTACATACAGAAACTTACATACACTTACATACAGACACTTACATACAGACACTTATATACAGACACTTACATACAGACAGTTACATACAGACACTTACATACAGACACTTACATACAGACACTGAAACACTTACATAGACACTTACATACAGAAACTTACATACACTTACATACAGACACTGAGACACTTACATACAGACACTTACATACAGACACTTACATACACTTACATACAGACACTTACATACAGACACTTATATACAGACACTTACATTCAGACAGTTACATACAGACACTTACATACAGACACTGAGACACTTACATAGACACTTACATACAGAAACTTACATACACTTACATACAGACACTTACATACAGACACTTATATACAGACACTTACATACAGACAGTTACATACAGACACTTACATACATACACTTACATACAGACACTGAAACACTTACATAGACACTTACATACAGAAACTTACATACACTTACATACAGACACTGAGACACTTACATACAGACACTTACATACAGACACTTAAATACAGACACTGAGACACTTACATAGACACATACAGACGCTTACATACAGACACTTACATACAAACACTGAGACACTTACATACAGACACTTACATACAGACACTGTGACACTGACATACAGACACTTACATACAGACACATTGAGACACTTACATACAGAAACTTACATAGAGACACTACTTACAGACACTTACATACAGAAGCTTACATACAGACACTTACATACGGACACTGAGACACTTACATACAGACACTTACATACAGACACTGAGACACTTACATACAGACACTTACAGACACTTACATACAGACACTTACATACAGACACTTACAAACATACACTTACATACAGAAACTTACATACAGACACAAACAGACACTTACATACAGACACTTACATACAGACACTAAGACACTTACATACAGACACTTACACACAGACATTTACATACAGATACTTACATACAGACACTTACATACAGACACTTACATACAGACACTTACATACAGACACTTACATATAGACACTTACATACAGACCCTTACATACAGACACTTAGACACTTACATACTGACACTTACATACAGACTCTTACATAGAGACACTTACATACAGACACTTAGACACGTACATACAGACACTTGCATACAGACTCTTACATAAAGACACTTACATACAGACAATTACATACAGACACTTACCTTGAGACACGTACATACAGACACTTACATACAGACACTTACATTGAGACACTTACATACAGACACATACAGACACTGAGACACTTACATAGAGACACTACTTACAGACACTTACATACAGAAGCTTACATACAGACACTTACATACAGACACTTATATACAGACACTTACATACAGACACTTACATACAGACACTTACATACAGACACTTACATACAGACACTGAAACACTTACATAGACACATACAGAAACTTACATACACTTACATACAGACACTTACATACAGACACTTACATACACTTACATACAGACACTGAGACACTTACATACAGACACTTACATACAGACACTTAAATACAGACACTGAGACACTTACATAGACACATACAGACGCTTACATACAGACACTTACATACAGACACTGAGACACTTACATAGACACTTACATACAGAAACTTACATACACTTACATACAGACACTTACATACAGACACTTATATACAGACACTTACATACAGACAGTTACATACAGACACTTACATACAGACACTTACATACAGACACTGAAACACTTACATAGACACTTACATACAGAAACTTACATACACTTACATACAGACACTGAGACACTTACATACAGACACTTACATACAGACACTTACATACACTTACATACAGACACTTACATACAGACACTTATATACAGACACTTACATACAGACACTTACATACAGACACTGAGACACTTACATAGACACTTACATACAGAAACTTACATACAGAAACTTACATACACTTACATACAGACACTTACATACAGACACTTACATACAGACAGTTACATACAGACACTTACATACAGACACTTACATACAGACACTGAAACACTTACATAGACACTTACATACAGAAACTTACATACACTTACATACAGACACTGAGACACTTACATACAGACACTTACATACAGACACTTACATACACTTACATACAGACACTGAGACACTTACATACAGACACTTACATACAGACACTTAAATACAGACACTGAGACACTTACATAGACACATACAGACGCTTACATACAGACACTTACATACAGACACTGAGACACTTACATACAGACACTTACATACAGACACTGTGACACTGACATACAGACACTTACATACAGACACTTACATTGAGACACTTACATACAGAAACTTACATAGAGACACTACTTACAGACACTTACATACAGAAGCTTACATACAGACACTTACATACAGACACTGAGACACTTACATACAGACACTTACATACAGACACTGAGACACTTACATACAGACACTTACATACAGGCACTTATATACAGACACTTACATACAGACACTTACAAACAGGCACTTACATACAGACACTTACATACAGACACTTACAAACATACACTTACATACAGAAACTTACATACAGACACTTACATACAGATACTTACATACAGACACTTACAGACACTTACATACAGCCACTTACATGAAGACACTTACATACAGACACTTACATACAGACCCTTACATACAGACACTTAGACACTTACATACTGACACTTACATACAGACTCTTACATAGAGATACTTACATACAGACACTTAGACACGTACATACAGACACTTGCATACAGACTCTTACATAAAGACACTTAAATACAGACAATTACATACAGACACTTACCTTGAGACACGTACATACAGACACTTACATACAGACACTTACATTGAGACACTTACATACAGACACTTACATACAGACACTGAGACACTTACATAGAGACACTACTTACAGACACTTACATACAGAAGCTTACATACAGACACTTACATACAGACACTGTGACACTGACATACAGACACTTACATACAGACACTTACATTGAGACACTTACATACAGAAACTTACATAGAGACACTACTTACAGACACTTACATACAGAAGCTTACATACAGACACTTACATACAGACACTGAGACACTTACATACAGACACTTACATACAGACACTGAGACATTTACATACAGACACTTACATACAGGCACTTATATACAGACACTTACATACAGACACTTACAAACAGGCACTTACATACAGACACTTACATACAGACACTTACAAACATACACTTACATACAGAAACTTACATACAGACACTTACATACAGATACTTACATACAGACACTTACAGACACTTACATACAGCCACTTACATGAAGACACTTACATACAGACACTTACATACAGACCCTTACATACAGACACTTAGACACTTACATACTGACACTTACATACAGACTCTTACATAGAGATACTTACATACAGACACTTAGACACGTACATACAGACACTTGCATACAGACTCTTACATAAAGACACTTACATACAGACAATTACATACAGACACTTACCTTGAGACACGTACATACAGACACTTACATACAGACACTTACATTGAGACACTTACATACAGACACTTACATACAGACACTGAGACACTTACATAGAGACACTACTTACAGACACTTACATACAGAAGCTTACATACAGACACTTACATACAGACACTGTGACACTGACATACAGACACTTACATACAGACACTTACATTGAGACACTTACATACAAAAACTTACATATAGACACTACTTACAGACACTTACATACAGAAGCTTACATACAGACACTTACATACAGACACTGAGACACTTACATACAGACACTTACATACAGACACTGAGACACTTACATACAGACACTTACATACAGGCACTTATATACAGACACTTACATACAGACACTTACATACAGACACTTACATACAGACACTGAGACACTTACAAACATACACTTACATACAGAAACTTACATACAGACACTTACATACAGATACTTACATACAGACACTTACAGACACTTACATACAGCCACTTACATGAAGACACTTACATACAGACACTTACATACAGACCCTTACATACAGACACTTAGACACTTACATACTGACACTTACATACAGACTCTTACATAGAGATACTTACATACAGACACTTAGACACGTACATACAGACACTTGCATACAGACTCTTACATAAAGACACTTACATACAGACAATTACATACAGACACTTACCTTGAGACACGTAAATACAGACACTTACATACAGACACTTACATTGAGACACTTACATACAGACACTTACATACAGACACTGAGACACTTACATAGAGACACTACTTACAGACACTTACATACAGAAGGTTACATACAGACACTTACATACAGACACTTATATACAGACACTTACATACAGACACTTACATACAGACACTTACATACAGACACTTACATACAGACACTGAAACACTTACATAGACACATACAGAAAGTTACATACACTTACATACAGACACTTACATACAGACACTTACATACACTTACATACAGACACTGAGACACTTACATACAGACACTTACATACAGACACTGAGACACTTACATACAGACACTTACATACAGGCACTTATATACAGACACTTACATACAGACACTTACAAACAGGCACTTACATACAGACACTTACATACAGACACTTACAAACATACACTTACATACAGAAACTTACATACAGACACTTACATACAGATACTTACATACAGACACTTACAGACACTCACATACAGCCACTTTCATGAAGACACTTACATACAGACACTTACATACAGACCCTTACATACAGACACTTAGACACTTACATACTGACACTTACATACAGACTCTTACATAGAGATACTTACATACAGACACTTAGACACGTACATACAGACACTTGCATACAGACTCTTACATAAAGACACTTACATACAGACAATTACATACAGACACTTACCTTGAGACACGTACATACAGACACTTACATACAGACACTTACATTGAGACACTTACATACAGACACTTACATACAGACACTGAGACACTTACATAGAGACACTACTTACAGACACTTACATACAGAAGCTTACATACAGACACTTACATACAAACACTTATATACAGACACTTACATACAGACACTTACATACAGACACTTACATACAGACACTTACATACAGACACTGAAACACTTACATAGACACATACAGAAAGTTACATACACTTACATACAGACACTTACATACAGACACTTACATACACTTACATACAGACACTGAGACACTTACATACAGACACTTACATACAGACACTTAAATACAGACACTGAGACACTTACATAGACACATACAGACGCTTACATACAGACACTTACATACAGACACTGAGACACTTACATACAGACACTTACATACAGACACTGTGACACTGACATACAGACACTTACATACAGACACTTACATTGAGACACTTACATACAGAAACTTACATACAGACACTGAGACACTTACATAGAGACACTACTTACAGACACTTACATACAGAAGCTTACATACAGACACTTACATACAGACACTGAGACACTTACATACAGACACTTACATACAGACACTTACATACAGACACTTACATACAGACACTTACAACCATACACTTACATACAGAAACTTACATACAGACACTTACATACAGATACTTACATACAGACACTTACATACAGACACTTACATACAGCCACTTACATACAGACACTTACATACAGACACTTACATACAGACACTTACATACAGACACTAAGACACTTACATACAGACACTTACATACAGACACTAAGACACTTACATACAGACACTTACACACAGACATTTACATACAGATACTTACATACAGACACTTACATACAGACACTTACATACAGACACTGTGACACTGACATACAGACACTTACATACAGACACTTACATTGAGACACTTACATACAGAAACTTACATAGAGACACTACTTACAGACACTTACATACAGAAGCTTACATACAGACATTTACATACAGACACTGAGACACTTACATACAGACACTTACATACAGACACTGAGACACTTACATACAGACACTTACATACAGGCACTTATATACAGACACTTACATACAGACACTTACAAACAGGCACTTACATACAGACACTTACATACAGACACTTACAAACATACACTTACATACAGAAACTTACATACAGACACTTACATACAGATACATACAGACACTTACAGACACTTACATACAGCCACTTACATGAAGACACTTACATACAGACACTTACATACAGACCCTTACATACAGACACTTAGACACTTACATACTGACACTTACATACAGACTCTTACATAGAGATACTTACATACAGACACTTAGACACGTACATACAGACACTTGCATACAGACTCTTACATAAAGACACTTACATACAGACAATTACATACAGACACTTACCTTGAGACACGTACATACAGACACTTACATACAGACACTTACATTGAGACACTTACATACAGACACTTACATACAGACACTGAGACACTTACATAGAGACACTACTTACAGACACTTACATACAGAAGCTTACATACAGACACTTACATACAGACACTTATATACAGACACTTACATACAGACACTTACATACAGACACTTACATACAGACACTTACATACAGACACTGAAACACTTACATAGACACATACAGAAAGTTACATACACTTACATACAGACACTTACATACAGACACTTACATACAGACACTTACATACACTTACATACAGACACTGAGACACTTACATACAGACACTTACATACAGACACTGAGACACTTACATACAGACACTTACATACAGGCACTTATATACAGACACTTACATACAGACACTTACAAACAGGCACTTACATACAGACACTTACATACAGACACTTACAAACATACACTTACATACAGAAACTTACATACAGACACTTACATACACTTACATACAGACACTTACAGACACTTACATACAGACAGTTACATACAGACACTTACATACAGACACTTACATACAGACACTGAAACACTTACATAGACACTTACATACAGAAACTTACATACACTTACATACAGACACTGAGACACTTACATACAGACACTTACATACAGACACTTACATACACTTACATACAGACACTGAGACACTTACATACAGACACTTACATACAGACACTTAAATACAGACACTGAGACACTTACATAGACACATACAGACGCTTACATACAGACACTTACATACAGACACTGAGACACTTACATACAGACACTTACATACAGACACTGTGACACTGACATACAGACACTTACATACAGACACTTACATTGAGACACTTACATACAGAAACTTACATAGAGACACTACTTACAGACACTTACATACAGAAGCTTACATACAGACACTTACATACAGACACTGAGACACTTACATACAGACACTTACATACAGACACTGAGACACTTACATACAGACACTTACATACAGGCACTTATATACAGACACTTACATACAGACACTTACAAACAGGCACTTACATACAGACACTTACATACAGACACTTACAAACATACACTTACATACAGAAACTTACATACAGACACTTACATACAGATACTTACATACAGACACTTACAGACACTTACATACAGCCACTTACATGAAGACACTTACATACAGACACTTACATACAGACCCTTACATACAGACACTTAGACACTTACATACTGACACTTACATACAGACTCTTACATAGAGATACTTACATACAGACACTTAGACACGTACATACAGACACTTGCATACAGACTCTTACATAAAGACACTTAAATACAGACAATTACATACAGACACTTACCTTGAGACACGTACATACAGACACTTACATACAGACACTTACATTGAGACACTTACATACAGACACTTACATACAGACACTGAGACACTTACATAGAGACACTACTTACAGACACTTACATACAGAAGCTTACATACAGACACTTACATACAGACACTGTGACACTGACATACAGACACTTACATACAGACACTTACATTGAGACACTTACATACAGAAACTTACATAGAGACACTACTTACAGACACTTACATACAGAAGCTTACATACAGACACTTACATACAGACACTGAGACACTTACATACAGACACTTACATACAGACACTGAGACACTTACATACAGACACTTACATACAGGCACTTATATACAGACACTTACATACAGACACTTACAAACAGGCACTTACATACAGACACTTACATACAGACACTTACAAACATACACTTACATACAGAAACTTACATACAGACACTTACATACAGATACTTACATACAGACACTTACAGACACTTACATACAGCCACTTACATGAAGACACTTACATACAGACACTTACATACAGACCCTTACATACAGACACTTAGACACTTACATACTGACACTTACATACAGACTCTTACATAGAGATACTTACATACAGACACTTAGACACGTACATACAGACACTTGCATACAGACTCTTACATAAAGACACTTACATACAGACAATTACATACAGACACTTACCTTGAGACACGTACATACAGACACTTACATACAGACACTTACATTGAGACACTTACATACAGACACTTACATACAGACACTGAGACACTTACATAGAGACACTACTTACAGACACTTACATACAGAAGCTTACATACAGACACTTACATACAAACACTTATATACAGACACTTACATACAGACACTTACATACAGACACTTACATACAGACACTTACATACAGACACTGAAACACTTACATAGACACATACAGAAAGTTACATACACTTACATACAGACACTTACATACAGACACTTACATACACTTACATACAGACACTGAGACACTTACATACAGACACTTACATACAGACACTTAAATACAGACACTGAGACACTTACATAGACACATACAGACGCTTACATACAGACACTTACATACAGACACTGAGACACTTACATACAGACACTTACATACAGACACTGTGACACTGACATACAGACACTTACATACAAACACTTACATTGAGACACTTACATACAGAAACTTACATACAGACACTGAGACACTTACATAGAGACACTACTTACAGACACTTACATACAGAAGCTTACATACAGACACTTACATACAGACACTGAGACACTTACATACAACAACAACAACCGCCATTCGCCACTAAGTGGCGGTGACGTCACCACGACGCTTGTGCCAGGCTATGTGCACCCTGAGGCCACGTGAAGTGTCGAACGCCCGCTGGCAGGAGGTCACGGGGCAGACCCAGGTGCCACGGGTCGACTGACTGAGATGACTGGCTGATGCACCACCTGTGCCCCCTACTGTGCCAACCTGCTGTGCTTTAGCCACCCGGCGCTCCGCTCGCTGTTGTGAGCGTCGCTCCTCCGCCCTCCGTTGTTGTTGGAGGGCGACTGCCTCCAACTGCCCAGTAGCATCCTTCACGAGCCTCCTCCACAGAGGCCGATCTTGACACCGCTGGTACCAGTCATCGGCAAGTCCACTCAGCTCCACGTCCTCCTGTACCACATCACTCCATCTCTTCTCTAGCCCGTGCCGCGCCCGCTTAGCCCCCTCAATCCGGCCAAACAAAAGCTGTTTCGGCATGCGGTGGCTGGGCATGCGGGCTACATGACCCAGCCATCGCAGCCTTGCCTGCCGGAGGAGCTCACCGATGGGACCCTGCCCAGATCTTTCAAGGATTTGTGAGCTCCTCACACAATCCAGTCTGGTTAAACCCAGGATGGATCGTAGGCAGGCCAGCCTAAATGTTTCTAACCGGCGAAGATGTTCCATTAGGGGGGTCCACGTTTCGCAAGCGTAGAGAAGGGAGGGAATGACCGTGGCCGAGAAGACCTGAAGCTTAGTGCGGAGCGACAGACCAGGTAGCTTCCACACAGCGTTACGCAACCGATGAAAAGATATTGCCGCTCGACTGATTCGGAGTGAGACCTCTGCTGTTAAACTGGTGCCAGTCATAAGCACACTGCCCAGGTATGGGAAACTCTCCACTCTCTCCACAACTGCCCCATCACCGATTGGGAGTTGTGGGGATGGAGTGTCCGATGGTACAAAATACCCAGGCAGGTGCTTGGTTTTGGTGGGGCTGATGGTAAGGCCCCACCTCTTAGTGGCACGCTCCAGTCTCAGCAGCAGCGTCTCCAACTCCTCCTCTGACTGAGCAGCTATTACCAAGTCATCAGCATACATAACGTGGTTGAGCAATAGGGAGCCATCCCTTGACCGCACCCGGGCATCGATTAGCCTCCCATTATATCTGTACCATATGGAGATTCCCCCGGTACAGCTATTGAAGGCTTCACGAACTACGTGGTCAAAATAGATGTTAAATAATGTGGGAGCCAGAGGACATCCCTGTCGCACCCCAAGGTGTACAGGGAATGGCTCTGACTCCCGGCCACGTAGTTTTACCCGGGCCCGCTCACCATTATGAAGGTCCTTAATGATCGTGAGCAGAGGGTCAGGTACTCCAAAAGCACGAAGAACGACCCAGAGCCCCGGCCTACTGATGGTATCATAGGCCTTGACCAGGTCAATAAAGCAGAGATGTAGGTCTTGTTGGAATTCCCTACACCTCTGCTGTAGCAGACGGACAGAAAATATGGCATCTGTGCAGGACCGCCCTTTCCTGAAACCGCATTGGGGCTCCGCAAGCCTCTCCTCAGCGTGCCTGGCAAGGCGATGCTGAATAATCCTTGCCAGGACCTTTCCCGGCACACTGAGGAGTGAGATGCCCCTGTAGTTGTTACAGTCTGTGCGGTCCCCCTTCTTAAAAAGGGGGACCACCAGGGCATCCTTCCAATCCTGCGGAACCCGTCCAGTGGTCCAGACTGTTGTTATGATGTCATATAGGGCAGTCTGTGCACAAACGCCACCCTCCCTCAGCATTTCGCTTGGAAGATCATCTCTGCCCGCTGCCTTTCCTGGTCTCAGACTCCGGATCGCCTTCAATACTTCCTCAGCAGATGGCACCTCAGCCAGCCACTCACAGGGGGTGACTTCATCCAATATTTGAGGCACCGCAGCCTCAGCAGGGTCATCCTCACTTTGTGCCACGATGTTTTCCTGGCTGAGGGATTTTCCCTCCCCCAGGACCTCACAGAAATGCTCAGCAAATCTGCGAACCTGTTCCTGGGGGTCGGAAATTGGATCGCCGTTTTTTCCCCTAATGATGGTAATAGGTGTGGCGCTGCAGGTTACTTTTTTGATGGAGTTAAATAGAGATTTGTGATCACGGGCCACTGAGGCAGACTCCATCTCCTCAGCAACCCGCGACCACCACCCATCCTTGCAGCGCCTCACGGCTCTCCGAACCTCCGAGCGAAGGCTGCGGTAAGCCTCCTCATTCTCTGTCTTGGGACTCTGTAGCCGATGACAGTGGGCCTGTCGCTTTTTCTCAACCATCCTGAACAACTCCTCTGTCATCCAGGGTGTCTGGGGAGGTCTGGACCGCGTACCCAAAGCAGCCATTGCAGCTGCATGAGTCACAGTCCTAAACCTCGCCCATTTACCCTCGACATCAGGAGGAGTCGGGGACGATGCCAATCCCAGCCGCAAGCGATGATGAAATTCTCGCTTGCAACTTTCATCAGATAACTGAGACCAGGCCACTTTAGGTTGGAATGGGGTCCTGGGTGTACACCCACCACCGGAGTGGAAGAATGGCAGGCGCATCTTACAGATGACTAGTCGATGGTCAGAGGGCAGATCAGCTCCACGGTAGGTCCTGGTGTCAAGGACATGGGCTCGCATTCGCTGGTCCGTCACTATGTAGTCCAGCAGATGTTCTTGCTTGGACCCGGCATGCATCCATGATGTTGTGTGGATGCGCCGATGCCGGAACAGCGTGTTGGTAATTACAAGCCCATGGGCTGCACAAAAATCTAGCAGCCTCCTACTGTTGTTATTGAGCTGATCTGGCCCATGCCCTCCAATCACTCCAGGCCAGGTGCCAGTATCATGACCAACTCGGGCATTGAAGTCACCCAACATGATGACTCTATCCCGAGGGGCCACTTTAGCCAGCACCTGTGACAGGAGGTCATAGAAGGCATCTGACTCATCGGCTTTGCCTGCATCCCTCCACGGATGTTCATCTTCGGTGGGGGCATAAGTAACCACGACCACCATTCCTCGCCTCCGGTTGATGGGAAGGCGAGCCCAAAGTAGCCTGGGGCTTACACTTACTTACATACTTACTTACATACAGACACTTACATTGAGACACTTACATACAGAAACTTACATAGAGACACTACTTACAGACACTTACATACAGAAGCTTACATACAGACATTTACATACAGACACTGAGACACTTACATACAGACACTTACATACAGACACTGAGACACTTACATACAGACACTTACATACAGGCACTTATATACAGACACTTACATACAGACACTTACAAACAGGCACTTACATACAGACACTTACATACAGACACTTACAAACATACACTTACATACAGAAACTTACATACAGACACTTACATACAGATACATACAGACACTTACAGACACTTACATACAGCCACTTACATGAAGACACTTACATACAGACACTTACATACAGACCCTTACATACAGACACTTAGACACTCACATACTGACACTTACATACAGACTCTTACATAGAGATACTTACATACAGACACTTAGACACGTACATACAGACACTTGCATACAGACTCTTACATAAAGACACTTACATACAGACAATTACATACAGACACTTACCTTGAGACACGTATATACAGACACTTACATACAGACACTTACATTGAGACACTTACATACAGACACTTACATACAGACACTGAGACACTTACATAGAGACACTACTTACAGACACTTACATACATAAGCTTACATACAGACACTTACATACAGACACTTATATACAGACACTTACATACAGACACTTACATACAGACACTTACATACAGACACTTACATACAGACACTGAAACACTTACATAGACACATACAGAAAGTTACATACACTTACATACAGACACTTACATACAGACACTTACATACACTTACATACAGACACTGAGACACTTACATACAGACACTTACATACAGACACTTAAATACAGACACTGAGACACTTACATAGACACATACAGACGCTTACATACAGACACTTACATACAGACACTGAGACACTTACATACAGACACTTACATACAGACACTGTGACACTGACATACAGACACTTACATACAGACACTTACATTGAGACACTTACATACAGAAACTTACATACAGACACTGAGACACTTACATAGAGACACTACTTACAGACACTTACATACAGAAGCTTACATACAGACACTTACATACAGACACTGAGACACTTACATACAGACACTTACATACAGACACTTACATACAGACACTTACATACAGACACTTACATACAGACACTTACAACCATACACTTACATACAGAAACTTACATACAGACACTTACATACAGATACTTACATACAGACACTTACAGACACTTACATACAGCCACTTACATACAGACACTTACATACAGACACTTACATACAGACACTTACATACAGACACTTACATACAGACACAAACAGACACTTACATACAGACACTTACATACAGACACTAAGACACTTACATACAGACACTTACACACAGACATTTACATACAGATACTTACATACAGACACTTACATACAGACACTTACATACAGACACTGTGACACTGACATACAGACACTTACATACAGACACTTACATTGAGACACTTACATACAGAAACTTACATAGAGACACTACTTACAGACACTTACATACAGAAGCTTACATACAGACACTTACATACAGACACTGAGACACTTACATACAGACACTTACATACAGACACTGAGACACTTACATACAGACACTTACATACAGGCACTTATATACAGACACTTACATACAGACACTTACAAACAGGCACTTACATACAGACACTTACATACAGACACTTACAAACATACACTTACATACAGAAACTTACATACAGATACATACAGACACTTACAGACACTTACATACAGACACTTACATACAGACACTTACATACAGACACTTACATACAGACACTTACATACAGACACTTAGACACCTACATACTGACACTTACATACAGACTCTTACATAGAGATACTTACATACAGACACTTAGACACGTACATACAGACACTTGCATACAGACTCTTACATAAAGACACTTACATACAGACAATTACATACAGACACTTACCTTGAGACACGTACATACAGACACTTACATACAGACACTTACATTGAGACACTTACATACAGACACTTACATACAGACACTGAGACACTTACATAGAGACACTACTTACAGACACTTACATACAGAAGCTTACATACAGACACTTACATACAGACACTTATATACAGACACTTACATACAGACACTTACATACAGACACTTACATACAGACACTTACATACAGACACTGAAACACTTACATAGACACATACAGAAAGTTACATACACTTACATACAGACACATACAGACACTTACATACACTTACATACAGACACTGAGACACTTACATACAGACACTTACATACAGACACTGAGACACTTACATACAGACACTTACATACAGGCACTTATATACAGACACTTACATACAGACACTTACAAACAGGCACTTACATACAGACACTTACATACAGACACTTACAAACATACACTTACATACAGACACTTACATACAGATACTTACATACAGACACTTACAGACACTTACATACAGCCACTTACATGAAGACACTTACATACAGACACTTACATACAGACCCTTACATACAGACACTTAGACACTTATATACTGACACTTACATACAGACTCTTACATAGAGATACTTACATACAGACACTTAGACACGTACATACAGACACTTGCATACAGACTCTTACATAAAGACACTTACATACAGACAATTACATACAGACACTTACCTTGAGACACGTACATACAGACACTTACATACAGACACTTACATTGAGACACTTACATACAGACACTTACATACAGACACTGAGACACTTACATAGAGACACTACTTACAGACACTTACATACAGAAGCTTACATACAGACACTTACATACAGACACTTATATACAGACTCTTACATACAGACACTTACATACAGACACTTACATACAGACATTTACATACAGACACTGAAACACTTACATAGACACATACAGAAAGTTACATACACTTACATACAGACACTTACATACAGACACTTACATACACTTACATACAGACACTGAGACACTTACATACAGACACTTACATACAGACACTTAAATACAGACACTGAGACACTTACATAGAAACATACAGACGCTTACATACAGACACTTACATACAGACACTGAGACACTTACATACAGACACTTACATACAGACACTGTGACACTGACATACAGACACTTACATACAGACACTTACATTGAGACACTTACATACAGAAACTTACATACAGACACTGAGACACTTACATAGAGACACTACTTACAGACACTTACATACAGAAGCTTACATACAGACACTTACATACAGACACTGAGACACTTACATACAGACACTTACATACAGACACTGAGACACTTACAAACAGACACTTACATACAGGCACTTATATACAGACACTTACATACAGACACTTACAAACAGGCACTTACATACAGACACTTACATACAGACACTTACAACCATACACTTACATACAGAAACTTACATACAGACACTTACATACAGATACTTACATACAGACACTTACAGACACTTACATACAGCCACTTACATACAGACACTTACATACAGACACTTACATACAGACACTTACATACAGACACAAACAGACACTTACATACAGACACTTACATACAGACACTAAGACACTTACATACAGACACTTACACACAGACATTTACATACAGATACTTACATACAGACACTTACATACAGACACTTACATACAGACACTGTGACACTGACATACAGACACTTACATACAGACACTTACATTGAGACACTTACATACGGAAACTTACATAGAGACACTACTTACAGACACTTACATACAGAAGCTTACATACAGACACTTACATACAGACACTGAGACACTTACATACAGACACTTACATACAGACACTGAGACACTTACATACAGACACTTACATACAGGCACTTATATACAGACACTTACATACAGACACTTACAAACATACACTTACATACAGAAACTTACATACAGACACTTAGATACAGATACTTACATACAGACACTGAGACACTTACATACAGACACTTACATACAGACACTTAAATACAGACACTGAGACACTTACATAGACACATACAGACGCTTACATACAGACACTTACATACAGACACTGAGACACTTACATACAGACACTTACATACAGACACTGTGACACTGACATACAGACACTTACATACAGACACTTACATTGAGACACTTACATACAGAAACTTACATACAGACACTGAGACACTTACATAGAGACACTACTTACAGACACTTACATACAGAAGCTTACATACAGACACTTACATACAGACACTGAGACACTTACATACAGACACTTACATACAGACACTGAGACACTTACATACAGACACTTACATACAGGCACTTATATACAGACACTTACATACAGACACTTACAAACAGGCACTTACATACAGACACTTACATACAGACACTTACATACAGAAACTTACATACAGACACTTACATACAGATACTTACATACAGACACTTACAGACACTTACATACAGCCACTTACATACAGACACTTACATACAGACACTTACATACAGACACAAACAGACACTTACATACAGACACTTACATACAGACACTAAGACACTTACATACAGACACTTACACACAGACATTTACATACAGATACTTACATACAGACACTTACATACAGACCCTTACATACAGACACTTAGACACTTACATACTGACACTTACATACAGACTCTTACATAGAGATACTTACATACAGACACTTAGACACGTACATACAGACACTTGCATACAGACTCTTACATAAAGACACTTACATACAGACAATTACATACAGACACTTACCTTGAGACACGTACATACAGACACTTACATACAGACACTTACATTGAGACACTTACATACAGACACTTACATACAGACACTGAGACACTTACATAGAGACACTACTTACAGACACTTACATACAGAAGCTTACATACAGACACTTACATACAGACACTTATATACAGACACTTACATACAGACACTTACATACAGACACTTACATACAGACACTGAAACACTTACATAGACACATACAGAAAGTTACATACACTTACATACAGACACTTACATACAGACACTTACATACACTTACATACAGACACTGAGACACTTACATACAGACACTTACATACAGACACTGAGACACTTACATACAGACACTTACATACAGGCACTTATATACAGACACTTACATACAGACACTTACAAACAGGCACTTACATACAGACACTTACATACAGACACTTACAAACATACACTTACATACAGAAACTTACATACAGACACTTACATACAGATACTTACATACAGACACTTACAGACACTTACATACAGCCACTTACATGAAGACACTTACATACAGACACTTACATACAGACCCTTACATACAGACACTTAGACACTTACATACTGACACTTACATACAGACTCTTACATAGAGATACTTACATACAGACACTTAGACACGTACATACAGACACTTGCATACAGACTCTTACATAAAGACACTTACATACAGACAATTACATACAGACACTTACCTTGAGACACGTACATACAGACACTTACATACAGACACTTACATTGAGACACTTACATACAGACACTTACATACAGACACTGAGACACTTACATAGAGACACTACTTACAGACACTTACATACAGAAGCTTACATACAGACACTTACATACAGACACTTATATACAGACACTTACATACAGACACATACAGACACTTACATAGACACTTACATACAGACACTGAAACACTTACATAGACACATACAGAAAGTTACATACACTTACATACAGACACTTACATACAGACACTTACATACACTTACATACAGACACTGAGACACTTACATACAGACACTTACATACAGACACTTAAATACAGACACTGAGACACTTACATAGACACATACAGACGCTTACATACAGACACTTACATACAGACACTGAGACACTTACATACAGACACTTACATACAGACACTGTGACACTGACATACAGACACTTACATACAGACACTTACATTGAGACACTTACATACAGAAACTTACATACAGACACTGAGACACTTACATAGAGACACTACTTACAGACACTTACATACAGAAGCTTACATACAGACACTTACATACAGACACTGAGACACTTACATACAGACACTTACATACAGACACTTACATACAGACACTTACAACCATACACTTACATACAGAAACTTACATACAGACACTTACATACAGATACTTACATACAGACACTTACAGACACTTACATACAGCCACTTACATACAGACACTTACATACAGACACTTACATACAGACACTTACATACAGACACAAACAGACACTTACATACAGACACTTACATACAGACACTAAGACACTTACATACAGACACTTACACACAGACATTTACATACAGATACTTACATACAGACACTTACATACAGACACTTACATACAGACACTGTGACACTGACATACAGACACTTACATACAGACACTTACATTGAGACACTTACATACAGAAACTTACATAGAGACACTACTTACAGACACTTACATACAGAAGCTTACATACAGACACTTACATACAGACACTGAGACACTTACATACAGACACTTACATACAGACACTGAGACACTTACATACAGACACTTACATACAGGCACTTATATACAGACACTTACATACAGACACTTACAAACAGGCACTTACATACAGACACTTACATACAGACACTTACAAACATACACTTACATACAGAAACTTACATACAGATACTTACATACAGACACTTACAGACACTTACATACAGCCACTTACATGAAGACACTTACATACAGACACTTACATACAGACCCTTACATACAGACACTTAGACAATTACATACTGACACTTACATACAGACTCTTACATAGAGATACTTACATACAGACACTTAGACACGTACATACAGACACTTGCATACAGACTCTTACATAAAGACACTTACATACAGACAATTACATACAGACACTTACCTTGAGACACGTACATACAGACACTTACATTGAGACACTTACATACAGACACTTACATACAGACACTGAGACACTTACATAGAGACACTACTTACAGACACTTACATACAGAAGCTTACATACAGACACTTACATACAGACACTTATATACAGACACTTACATACAGACACTTACATACAGACACTTACATACAGACACTTACATACAGACACTGAAACACTTACATAGACACATACAGAAAGTTACATACACTTACATACAGACACATACAGACACTTACATACACTTACATACAGACACTGAGACACTTACATACAGACACTTACATACAGACACTGAGACACTTACATACAGACACTTACATACAGGCACTTATATACAGACACTTACATACAGACACTTACAAACAGGCACTTACATACAGACACTTACATACAGACACTTACAAACATACACTTACATACAGACACTTACATACAGATACTTACATACAGACACTTACAGACACTTACATACAGCCACTTACATGAAGACACTTACATACAGACACTTACATACAGACCCTTACATACAGACACTTAGACACTTACATACTGACACTTACATACAGACTCTTACATAGAGATACTTACATACAGACACTTAGACACGTACATACAGACACTTGCATACAGACTCTTACATAAAGACACTTACATACAGACAATTACATACAGACACTTACCTTGAGACACGTACATACAGACACTTACATACAGACACTTACATTGAGACACTTACATACAGACACTTACATACAGACACTGAGACACTTACATAGAGACACTACTTACAGACACTTACATACAGAAGCTTACATACAGACACTTACATACAGACACTTATATACAGACACTTACATACAGACACTTACATACAGACACTTACATACAGACACTTACATACAGACACTGAAACACTTACATAGACACATACAGAAAGTTACATACACTTACATACATACACTTACATACAGACACTTACATACACTTACATACAGACACTGAGACACTTACATACAGACACTTACATACAGACACTTAAATACAGACACTGAGACACTTACATAGACACATACAGACGCTTACATACAGACACTTACATACAGACACTGAGACACTTACATACAGACACTTACATACAGACACTGTGACACTGACATACAGACACTTACATACAGACACTTACATTGAGACACTTACATACAGAAACTTACATACAGACACTGAGACACTTACATAGAGACACTACTTACAGACACTTACATACAGAAGCTTACATACAGACACTTACATACAGACACTGAGACACTTACATACAGACACTTACATACAGGCACTTATATACAGACACTTACATACAGACACTTACAAACAGGCACTTACATACAGACACTTACATACAGACACTTACAACCATACACTTACATACAGAAACTTACATACAGACACTTACATACAGATACTTACATACAGACACTTACAGACACTTACATACAGACACTTACATACAGACACTTACATACAGACACTTACATACAGACACTTACATACAGACACAAACAGACACTTACATACAGACACTTACATACGGACACTAAGACACTTACATACAGACACTTACACACAGACATTTACATACAGATACTTACATACAGACACTTACATACAGACACTTACATACAAACACTGTGACACTGACATACAGACACTTACATACAGACACTTACATTGAGACACTTACATACAGAAACTTACATAGAGACACTACTTACAGACACTTACATACAGAAGCTTACATACAGACACTTACATACAGACACTGAGACACTTACATACAGACACTTACATACAGACACTGAGACACTTACATACAGACACTTACAAACATACACTTACATACAGAAACTTACATACAGACACTTAGATACAGATACTTACATACAGACACTGAGACACTTACATACAGACACTTACATACAGACACTTAAATACAGACACTGAGACACTTACATAGACACATAAAGACGCTTACATACAGACACTTACATACAGACACTGAGACACTTACATACAGACACTTACATACAGACACTGTGACACTGACATACAGACACTTACATACAGACACTTACATTGAGACACTTACATACAGAAACGTACATACAGACACTGAGACACTTACATAGAGACACTACTTACAGACACTTACATACAGAAGCTTACATACAGACACTTACATACAGACACTGAGACACTTACATACAGACACTTACATACAGACACTGAGACACTTACATACAGACACTTACATACAGGCACTTATATACAGACACTTACATACAGACACTTACAAACAGGCACTTACATACAGACACTTACATACAGACACTTACAACCATACACTTACATACAGAAACTTACATACAGACACTTACATACAGATACTTACATACAGACACTTACAGACACTTACATACAGCCACTTACATACAGACACTTACATACAGACACTTACATACAGACACAAACAGACACTTACATACAGACACTTACATACAGACACTAAGACACTTACATACAGACACTTACACACAGACATTTACATACAGATACTTACATACAGACACTTACATACAGACACTTACATACAGACACTGTGACACTGACATACAGACACTTACATACAGACACTTACATTGAGACACTTACATACAGAAACTTACATAGAGACACTACTTACAGACACTTACATACAGAAGCTTACATACAGACACTTACATACAGACACTGAGACACTTACATACAGACACTTACATACAGACACTGAGACACTTACATACAGACACTTACATACAGGCACTTATATACAGACACTTACATACAGACACTTACAAACATACACTTACATACAGAAACTTACATACAGACACTTAGATACAGATACTTACATACAGACACTTACAGACACTTACATACAGCCACTTACATACAGATGCTTACATACAGACACTTACATACAGACACTTACATACAGACACAAACAGACACTTACATACAGACACTTACATACAGACACTAAGACACTTACATACAGACACTTACACACAGACATTTACATACAGATACTTACATACAGACACTTACATACAGACACTTACATACAGACACTTACATACAGACACTTACATACAGACCCTTACATACAGACACTTAGACACTTACATACTGACACTTACATACAGACTCTTACATAGAGACACTTACATACAGACACTTAGACACGTACATACAGACACTTGCATACAGACTCTTACATAAAGACACTTACATACAGACAATTACATACAGACACTTACCTTGAGACACGTACATACAGACACTTACATACAGACACTTACATTGAGACACTTACATACAGACACATACAGACACTGAGACACTTACATAGAGACACTACTTACAGACACTTACATACAGAAGCTTACATACAGACACTTACATACAGACACTTATATACAGACACTTACATACAGACACTTACATACAGGCACTTATATACAGACACTTACATACAGACACTTACAAACAGGCACTTACATACAGACACTTACATACAGACACTTACAAACATACACTTACATACAGAAACTTACATACAGATACTTACATACAGACACTTACAGACACTTACATACAGCCACTTACATGAAGACACTTACATACAGACACTTACATACAGACCCTTACATACAGACACTTAGACAATTACATACTGACACTTACATACAGACTCTTACATAGAGATACTTACATACAGACACTTAGACACGTACATACAGACACTTGCATACAGACTCTTACATAAAGACACTTACATACAGACAATTACATACAGACACTTACCTTGAGACACGTACATACAGACACTTACAT
Source organism: Petromyzon marinus (assembly GCF_048934315.1). Taxonomy (NCBI): domain Eukaryota; kingdom Metazoa; phylum Chordata; class Hyperoartia; order Petromyzontiformes; family Petromyzontidae; genus Petromyzon; species Petromyzon marinus. Next base: position 463,145 of record NW_027423006.1, read on the forward strand.
TGAGACACTTACATACAGACACTTACATACAGACACTGAGACACTTACATAGAGACACTACTTACAGACACTTACATACAGAAGCTTACATACAGACACTTACATACAGACACTTATATACAGACACTTACATACAGACACTTACATACAGACACTTACATACAGACACTTACATACAGACACTGAAACACTTACATAGACACATACAGAAAGTTACATACACTTACATACAGACACATACAGACACTTACATACACTTACATACAGACACTGAGACACTTACATACAGACACTTACATACAGACACTGAGACACTTACATACAGACACTTACATACAGGCACTTATATACAGACACTTACATACAGACACTTACAAACAGGCACTTACATACAGACACTTACATACAGACACTTACAAACATACACTTACATACAGACACTTACATACAGATACTTACATACAGACACTTACAGACACTTACATACAGCCACTTACATGAAGACACTTACATACAGACACTTACATACAGACCCTTACATACAGACACTTAGACACTTACATACTGACACTTACATACAGACTCTTACATAGAGATACTTACATACAGACACTTAGACACGTACATACAGACACTTGCATACAGACTCTTACATAAAGACACTTACATACAGACAATTACATACAGACACTTACCTTGAGACACGTACATACAGACACTTACATACAGACACTTACATTGAGACACTTACATACAGACACTTACATACAGACACTGAGACACTTACATAGAGACACTACTTACAGACACTTACATACAGAAGCTTACATACAGACACTTACATACAGACACTTATATACAGACACTTACATACAGACACTTACATACAGACACTTACATACAGACACTTACATACAGACACTGAAACACTTACATAGACACATACAGAAAGTTACATACACTTACATACATACACTTACATACAGACACTTACATACACTTACATACAGACACTGAGACACTTACATACAGACACTTACATACAGACACTTAAATACAGACACTGAGACACTTACATAGACACATACAGACGCTTACATACAGACACTTACATACAGACACTGAGACACTTACATTCAGACACTTACATACAGACACTGTGACACTGACATACAGACACTTACATACAGACACTTACATTGAGACACTTACATACAGAAACTTACATACAGACACTGAGACACTTACATAGAGACACTACTTACAGACACTTACATACAGAAGCTTACATACAGACACTTACATACAGACACTGAGACACTTACATACAGACACTTACATACAGGCACTTATATACAGACACTTACATACAGACACTTACAAACAGGCACTTACATACAGACACTTACATACAGACACTTACAACCATACACTTACATACAGAAACTTACATACAGACACTTACATACAGATACTTACATACAGACACTTACAGACACTTACATACAGACACTTACATACAGACACTTACATACAGACACTTACATACAGACACTTACATACAGACACAAACAGACACTTACATACAGACACTTACATACGGACACTAAGACACTTACATACAGACACTTACACACAGACATTTACATACAGATACTTACATACAGACACTTACATACAGACACTTACATACAAACACTGTGACACTGACATACAGACACTTACATACAGACACTTACATTGAGACACTTACATACAGAAACTTACATAGAGACACTACTTACAGACACTTACATACAGAAGCTTACATACAGACACTTACATACAGACACTGAGACACTTACATACAGACACTTACATACAGACACTGAGACACTTACATACAGACACTTACAAACATACACTTACATACAGAAACTTACATACAGACACTTAGATACAGATACTTACATACAGACACTGAGACACTTACATACAGACACTTACATACAGACACTTAAATACAGACACTGAGACACTTACATAGACACATAAAGACGCTTACATACAGACACTTACATACAGACACTGAGACACTTACATACAGACACTTACATACAGACACTGTGACACTGACATACAGACACTTACATACAGACACTTACATTGAGACACTTACATACAGAAACGTACATACAGACACTGAGACACTTACATAGAGACACTACTTACAGACACTTACATACAGAAGCTTACATACAGACACTTACATACAGACACTGAGACACTTACATACAGACACTTACATACAGACACTGAGACACTTACATACAGACACTTACATACAGGCACTTATATACAGACACTTACATACAGACACTTACAAACAGGCACTTACATACAGACACTTACATACAGACACTTACAACCATACACTTACATACAGAAACTTACATACAGACACTTACATACAGATACTTACATACAGACACTTACAGACACTTACATACAGCCACTTACATACAGACACTTACATACAGACACTTACATACAGACACAAACAGACACTTACATACAGACACTTACATACAGACACTAAGACACTTACATACAGACACTTACACACAGACATTTACATACAGATACTTACATACAGACACTTACATACAGACACTTACATACAGACACTGTGACACTGACATACAGACACTTACATACAGACACTTACATTGAGACACTTACATACAGAAACTTACATAGAGACACTACTTACAGACACTTACATACAGAAGCTTACATACAGACACTTACATACAGACACTGAGACACTTACATACAGACACTTACATACAGACACTGAGACACTTACATACAGACACTTACATACAGGCACTTATATACAGACACTTACATACAGACACTTACAAACATACACTTACATACAGAAACTTACATACAGACACTTAGATACAGATACTTACATACAGACACTTACAGACACTTACATACAGCCACTTACATACAGATGCTTACATACAGACACTTACATACAGACACTTACATACAGACACAAACAGACACTTACATACAGACACTTACATACAGACACTAAGACACTTACATACAGACACTTACACACAGACATTTACATACAGATACTTACATACAGACACTTACATACAGACACTTACATACAGACACTTACATACAGACACTTACATACAGACCCTTACATACAGACACTTAGACACTTACATACTGACACTTACATACAGACTCTTACATAGAGACACTTACATACAGACACTTAGACACGTACATACAGACACTTGCATACAGACTCTTACATAAAGACACTTACATACAGACAATTACATACAGACACTTACCTTGAGACACGTACATACAGACACTTACATACAGACACTTACATTGAGACACTTACATACAGACACATACAGACACTGAGACACTTACATAGAGACACTACTTACAGACACTTACATACAGAAGCTTACATACAGACACTTACATACAGACACTTATATACAGACACTTACATACAGACACTTACATACAGACACTTACATACAGACACTTACATACAGACACTGAAACACTTACATAGACACATACAGAAACTTACATACACTTACATACAGACACTTACATACAGACACTTACATACACTTACATACAGACACTGAGACACTTACATACAGACACTTACATACAGACACTTAAATACAGACACTGAGACACTTACATAGACACATACAGACGCTTACATACAGACACTTACATACAGACACTGAGACACTTACATAGACACTTACATACAGAAACTTACATACACTTACATACAGACACTTACATACAGACACTTATATACAGACACTTACATACAGACAGTTACATACAGACACTTACATACAGACACTTACATACAGACACTGAAACACTTACATAGACACTTACATACAGAAACTTACATACACTTACATACAGACACTGAGACACTTACATACAGACACTTACATACAGACACTTACATACACTTACATACAGACACTTACATACAGACACTTATATACAGACACTTACATACAGACACTTACATACAGACACTGAGACACTTACATAGACACTTACATACAGAAACTTACATACAGAAACTTACATACACTTACATACAGACACTTACATACAGACACTTATATACAGACACTTACATACAGACAGTTACATACAGACACTTACATACAGACACTTACATACAGACACTGAAACACTTACATAGACACTTACATACAGAAACTTACATACACTTACATACATACACTGAGACACTTACATACAGACACTTACATACAGACACTTACATACACTTACATACAGACACTGAGACACTTACATACAGACACTTACATACAGACACTTAAATACAGACACTGAGACACTTACATAGACACATACAGACGCTTACATACAGACACATACAGACACTGAGACACTTACATACAGACACTTACATACAGACACTGTGACACTGACATACAGACACTTACATACAGACACTTACATTGAGACACTTACATACAGAAACTTACATAGAGACACTACTTACAGACACTTACATACAGAAGCTTACATACAGACACTTACATACAGACACTGAGACACTTACATACAGACACTTACATACAGACACTGAGACACTTACATACAGACACTTACATACAGGCACTTATATACAGACACTTACATACAGACACTTACAAACAGGCACTTACATACAGACACTTACATACAGACACTTACAAACATACACTTACATACAGAAACTTACATACAGACACTTACATACAGAAGCTTACATACAGACACTTACATACAGACACTTATATACAGACACTTACATACAGACACTTACATACAGACACTTACATACAGACACTTACATACAGACACTGAAACACTTACATAGACACATACAGAAAGTTACATACACTTACATACAGACACTTACATACAGACACTTACATACACTTACATACAGACACTGAGACACTTACATACAGACACTTACATACAGACACTGAGACACTTACATACAGACACTTACATACAGGCACTTATATACAGACACTTACATACAGACACTTACAAACAGGCACTTACATACAGACACTTACATACAGCCACTTACATGAAGACACTTACATACAGACACTTACATACAGACCCTTACATACAGACACTTAGACACTTACATACTGACACTTACATACAGACTCTTACATAGAGATACTTACATACAGACACTTAGACACGTACATACAGACACTTGCATACAGACTCTTACATAAAGACACATACATACAGACAATTACATACAGACACTTACCTTGAGACACGTACATACAGACACTTACATACAGACACTTACATTGAGACACTTACATACAGACACTTACATACAGACACTGAGACACTTACATAGAGACACTACTTACAGACACTTACATACAGAAGCTTACATACAGACACTTACATACAGACACTTATATACAGACACTTCCATACAGACACTTACATACAGACACTTACATACAGACACTTACATACAGCCACTGAAACACTTACATAGACACATACAGAAAGTTACATACACTTACATACAGACACTTACATACAGACACTTACATACACTTACATACAGACACTGAGACACTTACATACAGACACTTACATACAGACACTTACATACACTTACATACAGACACTGAGACACTTACATACAGACACTTACATACAGACACTTAAATACAGACACTGAGACACTTACATAGACACATACAGACGCTTACATACAGACACTTACATACAGACACTGAGACACTTACATACAGACACTTACATACAGACACTGTGACACTGACATACAGACACTTACATACAGACACTTACATTGAGACACTTACATACAGAAACTTACATACAGACACTGAGACACTTACATAGAGACACTACTTACAGACACTTACATACAGAAGCTTACATACAGACACTTACATACAGACACTGAGACACTTACATACAGACACTTACATACAGACACTGAGACACTTACATACAGACACTTACATACAGGCACTTATATACAGACACTTACATACAGACACTTACAAACAGGCACTTACATACAGACACTTACATACAGACACTTACAACCATACACTTACATACAGAAACTTACATACAGACACTTACATACAGATACTTACATACAGACACTTACAGACACTTACATACAGCCACTTATACAGACACTTACATACGGACACTTACATACAGACACTTACATACAGACACAAACAGACACTTACATACAGACACTTACATACAGACACTAAGACACTTACATACAGACACTTACACACAGACATTTACATACAGATACTTACATACAGACACTTACATACAGACACTTACATACAGACACTAACATACAGACACTTACATATAGACACTTACATACAGACCCTTACATACAGACACTTAGACACTTACATACAGACACTTACATACAGACTCTTACATAGAGATACTTACATACAGACACTTAGACACGTACATACAGACACTTACATACAGACTCTTACATAAAGACACTTACATACAGACAATTACATACAAACACTTACATTGAGACACTTACATACAGACACTTACATACAGACACTTACATTGAGACACTTACATACAGACACTTACATACAGACACTGAGACACTTACATAGAGACACCACTTACATATACTTACATACAGAAGCTTACATACAGACACTTACATACAGACACTGAGACACTTACATACAGACACTTACATACAGACACTGAGACACTTACATACAGACACTTACATACAGGCACTTATATACAGACACTTACATACAGACACTTACATACAGACACTGACATACAGACACTTACATACAGACACTTACATACAGACACTTACAAACACACACTGACATACAGACACTGAGACTTACATACAGACACTTACATACAGACACTTACATACAGACACTTACATACAGATACTGAGACACTTACATACAGACACTTACATACAGACACTTACATACAGACACTTACATACAGACACTTACATACAGGCACTTACATACAGACACTTACATAGACACTTACATACAGACACTTACATACTGACACTTACAAACAGACACTGAGACACTTACATACAGACACTTACATACAAACACTTACATACAGACATTTACATACAGACACTTACATACAGACCCTTACATACAGACACTTAGACAATTACATACAGACACTTACATACAGACTCTTACATAAAGACACTTACATACAGACACTTAGACACTTACATACAGACACTTACATACATTCTTGCATAAAGACACTTACATACAGACAATTACATACAGACACTTACATTAAGACACTGAGACACTTACATAGACACTTACATACAGACACTTACATACAGACACTGAGACACTTACATAGACACTTACATACAGATGCTTACATACACTTACATACAGACACTGAGACACTTACATACAGACACTTACATACAGACACTTACATACAGATACTGAGACACTTACATAGACACATACAGACGCTTACATACAGACACTTACATACAGACACTGAGACACTTACATACAGACACTTACATACAGACCATTACATACAGACACTGACATACAGACACTTACAGACACTTACATACAGAAACAAACATACAGACACTTACATACAGACACTTACATAAAGACACTTACATAGACACTGAGACACTTACATACAGACACTTACATACAGACACTTACAGACACTTACATACAGACACTTACATACAGACACTGACATACAGACACTTACAGACACTTACATACAGACACTTATATACAGACAGACACTTACATACAGACACTTACATACTGACACTTACAAACAGACACTGAGACACTTACATACACACACTTACATACAGACACTTACATACAGACACTTACATACAGACACTTACATACAGACACTTACATACAGACACTTACATACAGGCACTTACATACAGACACTTACATACAGACACTTACATACAGACACATACTGACACTTACAAACAGACACTGGGACACTTACATACAGACACTTACATACAAACACTTACATACAGACACTTACATACAGACACTTACATACAGACCCTTACATACAGACACTTAGACAATTACATACAGACACTTACATACAGACTCTTACATAAAGACACTTACATACAGACACTTAGACACTTACATACAGACACTTACATACACTCTTGCATAAAGACACTTACATACAGACAATTACATACAGACACTTACATTAAGACACTGAGACACTTACATAGACACTTACATACAGACACTTACATACAGACACTGAGACACTTACATAGACACTTACATACAGATGCTTACATACACTTACATACAGACACTGAGACACTTACATACAGACACTTACATACAGACACTTACATACAGATACTGAGACACTTACATAGACACATACAGACGCTTACATACAGACACTTACATACAGACACTGAGACACTTACATACAGACACTTACATACAGACCATTACATACAGACACTGACATACAGACACTTACAGACACTTACATACAGAAACAAACATACAGACACTTACATACAGACACTTACATAAAGACACTTACATAGACACTGAGACACTTACATACAGACACTTACATACAGACACTTACAGACACTTACATACAGACACTTACATACAGACACTGACATACAGACACTTACAGACACTTACATACAGACACTTATATACAGACAGACACTTACATACAGACACTTACATACTGACACTTACAAACAGACACTGAGACACTTACATACACACACTTACATACAGACACTTACATACAGACACTTACATACAGACACTTACATACAGACACTTACATACAGACACTTACATACAGACACTTACATACAGACACTTACATACAGACACATACTGACACTTACAAACAGACACTGAGACACTTACATACAGACACTTACATACAAACACTTACATACAGACACTTACATACAGACACTTACATACAGACCCTTACATACAGACACTTAGACAATTACATACAGACACTTACATACAGACTCTTACATAAAGACACTTACATACAGACACTTAGCCACTTACATACAGACACTTACATACACTCTTGCATAAAGACACTTACATACAGACAATTACATACAGACACTTACATTAAGACACTGAGACACTTACATAGACACTTACATACAGACACTTACATACAGACACTGAGACACTTACATAGACACTTACATACAGATGCTTACATACACTTACATACATACACTGAGACACTTACATACAGACACTTACATACAGACACTGAGACACTTACATATACACATACAGATGCTTACATACAGACACTTACATACAGACACTGAGACACTTACATACAGACACTTACATACAGACCATTACTTACAGACACTGACATACAGACACTTACAGACACTTACATACAGAAACAAACATACAGACACTTACATACAGACACTTACATAAAGACACTTACATAGACACTGAGACACTTACATACAGACACTTACATACAGACACTTACAGACACTTACATACAGACACTGACATACAAACACTTACAGACACTTACATACAGACACTTACATACAGACAGACACTTACATACAGACACTTACATACTGACACTTACAAACAGACACTGAGACACTTACATACACACACTTACATACAGACACTTACATACAGACAGACACTTACATACAGACACATACGCACAGACACTTACGTACATACACTTGCGTACAGACACTTATGTACAGACACTTACATAAAGACACTTACATACAGACAATTACATACAAACACTTACATACAGACACTAAGACACTTACATACAGACACTTACATACATACACTTACATACAGACACTGAGACACTTACATACAGACACTTACATACAGACACTTACATACAGACACTGAGACACTTACATACAGACACTTCCATACAGACACTGAGACACTTACATACAGACACTTACATACAGACACTTACATACAGACACTGAGACACTTACATACAGACACTTACATACAGACACTGAGACATTTACATACAGACACTTACATAAAGACACTTAGACACTTACATAGACACTTACATACAGACGCTTACATACAGACACTTACATACAGACACTGAGACACTTACATAGACACTTACATACAGATGCTTACATACACTTACATACATACACTGAGACACTTACATACAGACACTTACATACAGACACTGAGACACTTACATATACACATACAGATGCTTACATACAGACACTTACATACAGACACTGAGACACTTACATACAGACACTTACATACAGACCATTACATACAGACACTGACATACAGACACTTACAGACACTTACATACAGAAACAAACATACAGACACTTACATACAGACACTTACATAAAGACACTTACATAGACACTGAGACACTTACATACAGACACTTACATACAGACACTTACAGACACTTACATACAGACACTGACATACAAACACTTACAGACACTTACATACAGACACTTACATACAGACAGACACTTACATACAGACACTTACATACTGACACTTACAAACAGACACTGAGACACTTACATACACACACTTACATACAGACACTTACATACAGACAGACACTTACATACAGACACATACGCACAGACACTTACGTACATACACTTGCGTACAGACACTTATGTACAGACACTTACATAATGACACTAACATACAGACACTTACGTACAGACACTTACGTACAGACACGTACAGACACTTACGTACAGACACTTACATAAACTTACATACAGACACACAGACACTTACCAACAGACACTTACATACAGACACTTACATACAGACACTTACATACAGACACTTACATACAGACACTTACATACAGACACTTACATACAGACAAGTATACACTTACTTACAGACACTTACATACAAACACTTACATACAGACACACAGCTACTTACATACAGACACTTACATACAGACACTTTCATACAGACACTTACATACAGACACTTACATACATAAACTTACATACAGACACTTACATACAGACACTTACAGACACTTACATACAGACACTTACATACAGACACTTACATACAGACACTTACATACATACACTTACATACAGACACACAAACACTTACATACAGACACTTAGACACTTACATACAGACACATACAGACAATTACATACAGACACTTACATACAGACACTTACATACAGACACTTACATACAGACACCTACATACAGACACTGCGACACTTACATACAGACACTGCGACACTTACATACAGACACTTACATATAGACACTTACATACAGACACTGAGACACTTACATACAGACACTTACATACAGACACTTACATACAGACACTTACATACTGACACAAACAGACACTGAGACACTTACATACAGACACTTGCATACAGACACTTACATACAGATACTGAGACACTTACATACAGACACTTACATACAGACACTTACATACAGACACTTACATACAAACACTTACATACAGACACTTACATACAGACACTTACATACAGGCACTTACATACAGACACTTTCATAGACACTTACATACAGACACTTACATACTGACACTTACAAACAGACACTGAGACACTTACATACAGACACTTACATACAAACACTTACATACAGACACTTACATACAGACAGACACTTACATACAGACACTTACATACATACACTTACATACAGACACTTACATACAGATACTGAGACACTTACATACAGACACTTACATACAGACACTGAGACACTTACATACAGACACTTACATACAGGCACTTATATACAGACACTTACATACAGACACTTACAAACATACACTTACATACAGAAACTTACATACAGACACTTAGATACAGATACTTACATACAGACACTTACAGACACATACATACAGCCACTTACATACAGATGCTTACATACAGACACTTACATACAGACACTTACATACAGACACAAACAGACACTTACATACAGACACTTACATACAGACACTAAGACACTTACATACAGACACTTACACACAGACATTTACATACAGATACTTACATACAGACACTTACATACAGACACTTACATACAGACACTTACATACAGACACTTACATACAGACCCTTACATACAGACACTTAGACACTTACATACTGACACTTACATACAGACTCTTACATAGAGACACTTACATACAGACACTTAGACACGTACATACAGACACTTGCATACAGACTCTTACATAAAGACACTTACATACAGACAATTACATACAGACACTTACCTTGAGACACGTACATACAGACACTTACATACAGACACTTACATTGAGACACTTACATACAGACACATACAGACACTGAGACACTTACATAGAGACACTACTTACAGACACTTACATACAGAAGCTTACATACAGACACTTACATACAGACACTTATATACAGACACTTACATACAGACACTTACATACAGACACTTACATACAGACACTTACATACAGACACTGAAACACTTACATAGACACATACAGAAACTTACATACACTTACATACAGACACTTACATACAGACACTTACATACACTTACATACAGACACTGAGACACTTACATACAGACACTTACATACAGACACTTAAATACAGACACTGAGACACTTACATAGACACATACAGACGCTTACATACAGACACTTACATACAGACACTGAGACACTTACATAGACACTTACATACAGACACTTATATACAGACACTTACATACAGACAGTTACATACAGACACTTACATACAGACACTTACATACAGACACTGAAACACTTACATAGACACTTACATACAGAAACTTACATACACTTACATACAGACACTGAGACACTTACATACAGACACTTACATACAGACACTTACATACACTTACATACAGACACTTACATACAGACACTTATATACAGACACTTACATACAGACACTTACATACAGACACTGAGACACTTACATAGACACTTACATACAGAAACTTACATACAGAAACTTACATACACTTACATACAGACACTTACATACAGACACTTATATACAGACACTTACATACAGACAGTTACATACAGACACTTACATACAGACACTTACATACAGACACTGAAACACTTACATAGACACTTACATACAGAAACTTACATACACTTACATACATACACTGAGACGCTTACATACAGACACTTACATACAGACACTTACATACACTTACATACAGACACTGAGACACTTACATACAGACACTTACATACAGACACTTAAATACAGACACTGAGACACTTACATAGACACATACAGACGCTTACATACAGACACATACAGACACTGAGACACTTACATACAGACACTTACATACAGACACTGTGACACTGACATACAACAACAACAACAACAACCGCCATTCGCCACTAAGTGGCGGTGACGTCACCACGACGCTTGTGCCAGGCTATGTGCACCCTGAGGCCACGTGAAGTGTCGAACGCCCGCTGGCAGGAGGTCACGGGGCAGACCCAGGTGCCACGGGTCGACTGACTGAGATGACTGGCTGATGCACCACCTGTGCCCCCTACTGTGCCAACCTGCTGTGCTTTAGCCACCCGGCGCTCCGCTCGCTGTTGTGAGCGTCGCTCCTCCGCCCTCCGTTGTTGTTGGAGGGCGACTGCCTCCAACTGCCCAGTAGCATCCTTCACGAGCCTCCTCCACAGAGGCCGATCTTGACACCGCTGGTACCAGTCATCGGCAAGTCCACTCAGCTCCACGTCCTCCTGTACCACATCACTCCATCTCTTCTCTAGCCCGTGCCGCGCCCGCTTAGCCCCCTCAATCCGGCCAAACAAAAGCTGTTTCGGCATGCGGTGGCTGGGCATGCGGGCTACATGACCCAGCCATCGCAGCCTTGCCTGCCTGAGGAGCTCACCGATGGGACCCTGCCCAGATCTTTCAAGGATTTGTGAGCTCCTCACCAAATCCAGTCTGGTTAAACCCAGGATGGATCGTAGGCAGGTCAGCCTAAATGTTTCTAACCGGCGAAGATGTTCCATTAGGGGGGTCCACGTTTCGCAAGCGTAGAGAAGGGAGGGAATGACCGTGGCCGAGAAGACCTGAAGCTTAGTGCGGAGCGACAGACCAGGTAGCTTCCACACAGCGTTACGCAACCGATGAAAAGATATTGCCGCTCGACTGATTCGGAGTGAGACCTCTGCTGTTAAACTGGAGCCAGTCATAAGCACACTGCCCAGGTATGGGAAACTCTCCACTCTCTCCACAACTGCCCCATCACCGATTGGGAGTTGTGGGGGTGGAGTGTCCGACGGTACAAAATACCCAGGCAGGTGCTTAGTTTTGGTGGGGCTGATGGTAAGGCCCCACCTCTTAGTGGCACGCTCCAGTCTCAGCAGCAGCGTCTCCAACTCCTCCTCTGACTGAGCAGCTATTACCAAGTCATCAGCATACATAACGTGGTTGAGCAATAGGGAGCCATCCCTTGACCGCACCCGGGCATCGATTAGCCTCCCATTATATCTGTACCATATGGAGATTCCCCCGGTACAGCTATTGAAGGCTTCACGAACTACGTGGTCAAAATAGATGTTAAATAATGTGGGAGCCAGAGGACATCCCTGTCGCACCCCAAGGTGTACAGGGAATGGCTCTGACTCCCGGCCACGTAGTTTTACCCGGGCCCGCTCACCATCATGAAGGTCCTTAATGATCGTGAGCAGAGGGTCAGGTACTCCAAAAGCACGAAGAACGACCCAGAGCCCAGGCCTACTGATGGTATCATAGGCCTTGACCAGGTCAATAAAGCAGAGATGTAGGTCTTGTTGGAATTCCCTACACCTCTGCTGTAGCAGACGGACAGAAAATATGGCATCTGTGCAGGACCGCCCTTTCCTGAAACCGCATTGGGGCTCCGCAAGCCTCTCCTCAGCGTGCCTGGCAAGGCGATGCTGAATAATCCTTGCCAGGACCTTTCCCGGCACACTGAGGAGTGAGATGCCCCTGTAGTTGTTACAGTCTGTGCGGTCCCCCTTCTTAAAAAGGGGGACCACCAGGGCATCCTTCCAATCCTGCGGAACCCGTCCAGTGGTCCAGACTGTTGTTATGATGTCATATAGGGCAGTCTGTGCACAAACGCCACCCTCCCTCAGCATTTCGCTTGGGAGATCATCTCTGCCCGCTGCCTTTCCTGGTCTCAGACTCTGGATCGCCTTCAATACTTCCTCAGCAGATGGCACCTCAGCCAGCCACTCACAGGGGGTGACTTCATCCAATATTTGAGGCACCGCAGCCTCAGCAGGGTCATCCTCACTTTGTGCCACGATGTTTTCCTGGCTGTGGGATTTTCCCTCCCCCAGGACCTCACAGAAATGCTCAGCAAATCTGCGAACCTGTTCCTGGGGGTCGGAAATTGGATCACCGTTTTTTCCCCTAATGATGGTAATAGGTGTGGCGCTGCAGGTTACTTTTTTGATGGAGTTAAATAGCGATTTGTGATCACGGGCCACTGAGGCAGACTCCATCTCCTCAGCAACCCGCGACCACCACCCATCCTTGCAGCGCCTCACGGCTCTCCGAACCTCCGAGCGAAGGCTGCGGTAAGCCTCCTCATTCTCTGACGTGGGATTCTGTAGCCGATGACAGTGGGCCTGTCGCTTTTTCTCAACCATCCTGAACAACTCCTCTGTCATCCAGGGTGTCTGGGGAGGTCTGGACCGCGTACCCAAAGCAGCCATTGCAGCTGCATGAGTCACAGTCCTAAACCTCGCCCATTTACCCTCGACATCAGGAGGAGTCGGGGACGATGCCAATCCCAGCCGCAAGCGATGATGAAATTCTCGCTTGCAACTTTCATCAGATAACTGAGACCAGGCCACTTTAGGTTGGAATGGGGTCCTGGGTGTACACCCACCACCGGAGTGGAAGAATGGCAGGCGCATCTTACAGATGACTAGTCGATGGTCAGAGGGCAGATCAGCTCCACGGTAGGTCCTGGTGTCAAGGACATGGGCTCGCATTCGCTGGTCCGTCACTATGTAGTCCAGCAGATGTTCTTGCTTGGACCCGGCATGCATCCATGATGTTGTGTGGATGCGCCGATGCCGGAACAGCGTGTTGGTAATTACAAGCCCATGGGCTGCACAAAAATCTAGCAGCCTCCTACCGTTGTTATTGAGCTGATCTGGCCCATGCCCTCCAATCACTCCAGACCAGGTGCCAGTATCATGACCAACTCGGGCATTGAAGTCACCCAACATGATGACTCTATCCCGAGGGGCCACTTTAGCCAGCACCTGTGACAGGAGGTCATAGAAGGCATCTGACTCATCGGCTTTGCCTGCATCCCTCCACGGATGTTCATCTTCGGTGGGGGCATAAGTAACCACGACCACCATTCCTCGCCTCCGGTTGATGGGAAGGCGAGCCCAAAGTAGCCTGGGGCTTACAGCTTCCCACACCTCACCGCCACGCTCCCACGCCCCCTTCATTCTTTTATTCAAAAGAAGACCCACACCCTGTTGTTTGGCAGTCTGCTGCCCCGAGTAGAGGACTGTCCACCCCTCATGGTGGCAGGAGCCAGAGCCGGTCCACCGGACCTCCTGAATGCCGCATAGATCCAGGCGGTACCGGTCCAGCTCCCGACAGAGGAGTGGCAGCCTCTCCTCTGCAGTGAGCGTTCGAACATTCCACGTGGCCACCCGTAGTGGCTTTTCGTTGTTTCTGGAGTAGCCCCGAGGGTAGGTATTCAATCTCCTGGCTCCGCCAATTGGGGTTTGGCCAGGAGACGTCATAGACGCCTGGCCCCCCGGGGCCTCCGGCACAAGCTTAGTTGTTACATATTTCACTTTAATTCGTGGTTTTGTGGTAATTAATTGAAGGTGGAGGGGTTACCAGCCCCTCGCACCCGTCCAGAGCCCCCGTTTAGCCCCTGTGGTGGACACATATGCCATGAGGGGAGGAGCCAATCAAAAGTGGAACTCCCCCCACAGCACTGTCCACGACAGAGTTGCCCGTCCGGCACCGCGAGGAGGTAGGGGGTTGTTTTGCCACATACAGACACTTACTGACATACAGACACTTACATACAGACACTTACATTGAGACACTTACATACAGAAACTTACATAGAGACACTACTTACAGACACTTACATACAGAAGCTTACATACAGACACTTACATACAGACACTGAGACACTTACATACAGACACTTACATACAGACACTGAGACACTTACATACAGACACTTACATACAGGCACTTATATACAGACACTTACATACAGACACTTACAAACAGGCACTTACATACAGACACTTACATACAGACACTTACAAACATACACTTACATACAGAAACTTACATACAGACACTTACATACAGATACTTACATACAGACACTTACAGACACTTACATACAGCCACTTACATGAAGACACTTACATACAGACACTTACATACAGACCCTTACATACAGACACTTAGACACTTACATACTGACACTTACATACAGACTCTTACATAGAGATACTTACATACAGACACTTAGACACGTACATACAGACACTTGCATACAGACACTTACATTGAGACACTTACATACAGACACTTACATACAGACACTGAGACACTTACAATGAGACACTACTTACAGACACTTACATACAGAAGCTTACATACAGACACTTACATACAGACACTTATATACAGACACTTACATACAGACACTTACATACAGACACTTACATACAGACACTTACATACAGACACTGAAACACTTACATAGACACATACAGAAAGTTACATACACTTACATACAGACACTTACATACAGACACTTACATACACTTACATACAGACACTGAGACACTTACATACAGACACTTACATACAGACACTGAGACACTTACATACAGACACTTACATACAGGCACTTATATACAGACACTTACATACAGACACTTACAAACAGGCACTTACATACAGACACTTACATACAGCCACTTACATGAAGACACTTACATACAGACACTTACATACAGACCCTTACATACAGACACTTAGACACTTACATACTGACACTTACATACAGACTCTTACATAGAGATACTTACATACAGACACTTAGACACGTACATACAGACACTTGCATACAGACTCTTACATAAAGACACATACATACAGACAATTACATACAGACACTTACCTTGAGACACGTACATACAGACACTTACATACAGACACTTACATTGAGACACTTACATACAGACACTTACATACAGACACTGAGACACTTACATAGAGACACTACTTACAGACACTTACATACAGAAGCTTACATACAGACACTTACATACAGACACTTATATACAGACACTTCCATACAGACACTTACATACAGACACTTACATACAGACACTTACATACAGCCACTGAAACACTTACATAGACACATACAGAAAGTTACATACACTTACATACAGACACTTACATACAGACACTTACATACACTTACATACAGACACTGAGACACTTACATACAGACACTTACATACAGACACTTAAATACAGACACTGAGACACTTACATAGACACATACAGACGCTTACATACAGACACTTACATACAGACACTGAGACACTTACATACAGACACTTACATACAGACACTGTGACACTGACATACAGACACTTACATACAGACACTTACATTGAGACACTTACATACAGAAACTTACATACAGACACTGAGACACTTACATAGAGACACTACTTACAGACACTTACATACAGAAGCTTACATACAGACACTTACATACAGACACTGAGACACTTACATACAGACACTTACATACAGACACTGAGACACTTACATACAGACACTTACATACAGGCACTTATATACAGACACTTACATACAGACACTTACAAACAGGCACTTACATACAGACACTTACATACAGACACTTACAACCATACACTTACATACAGAAACTTACATACAGACACTTACATACAGATACTTACATACAGACACTTACAGACACTTACATACAGCCACTTATACAGACACTTACATACAGACACTTACATACAGACACTTACATACAGACACAAACAGACACTTACATACAGACACTTACATACAGACACTAAGACACTTACATACAGACACTTACACACAGACATTTACATACAGATACTTACATACAGACACTTACATACAGGCACTTACATACAGACACTAACATACAGACACTTACATATAGACACTTACATACAGACCCTTACATACAGACACTTAGACACTTACATACAGACACTTACATACAGACTCTTACATAGAGATACTTACATACAGACACTTAGACACGTACATACAGACACTTACATACAGACTCTTACATAAAGACACTTACATACAGACAATTACATACAAACACTTACATTGAGACACTTACATACAGACACTTACATACAGACACTTACATTGAGACACTTACATACAGACACTTACATACAGACACTGAGACACTTACATAGATACACTACTTACATACACTTACATACAGAAGCTTACATACAGACACTTACATACAGACACTGAGACACTTACATACAGACACTTACATACAGACACTGAGACACTTACATACAGACACTTACATACAGGCACTTATATACAGACACTTACATACAGACACTTACATACAGACACTGACATACAGACACTTACATACAGACACTTACATACAGACACTTACAAACACACACTGACATACAGACACTGAGACTTACATACAGACACTTACATACAGACACTTACATACAGACACTTACATACAGATACTGAGACACTTACATACAGACACTTACATACAGACACTTACATACAGACACTTACATACAGACACTTACATACAGGCACTTACATACAGACACTTACATAGACACTTACATACAGACACTTACATACTGACACTTACAAACAGACACTGAGACACTTACATACAGACACTTACATACAAACACTTACATACAGACACTTACATACAGACACTTACATACAGACCCTTACATACAGACACTTAGACAATTACATACAGACACTTACATACAGACTCTTACATAAAGACACTTACATACAGACACTTAGACACTTACATACAGACACTTACATACATTCTTGCATAAAGACACTTACATACAGACAATTACATACAGACACTTACATTAAGACACTGAGACACTTACATAGACACTTACATACAGACACTTACATACAGACACTGAGACACTTACATAGACACTTACATACAGATGCTTACATACACTTACATACAGACACTGAGACACTTACATACAGACACTTACATACAGACACTTACATACAGATACTGAGACACTTACATAGACACATACAGACGCTTACATACAGACACTTACATACAGACACTGAGACACTTACATACAGACACTTACATACAGACCATTACATACAGACACTGACATACAGACACTTACAGACACTTACATACAGAAACAAACATACAGACACTTACATACAGACACTTACATAAAGACACTTACATAGACACTGAGACACTTACATACAGACACTTACATACAGACACTTACAGACACTTACATACAGACACTTACATACAGACACTG
The DNA here is from genome assembly GCF_048934315.1 of Petromyzon marinus. Taxonomy (NCBI): domain Eukaryota; kingdom Metazoa; phylum Chordata; class Hyperoartia; order Petromyzontiformes; family Petromyzontidae; genus Petromyzon; species Petromyzon marinus. Next base: position 484,139 of record NW_027423006.1, read on the forward strand.
ACATACAGACACTTACAGACACTTACATACAGACACTTATATACAGACAGACACTTACATACAGACACTTACATACTGACACTTACAAACAGACACTGAGACACTTACATACACACACTTACATACAGACACTTACATACAGACACTTACATACAGACACTTACATACAGACACTTACATACAGACACTTACATACAGGCACTTACATACAGACACTTACATACAGACACTTACATACAGACACATACTGACACTTACAAACAGACACTGAGACACTTACATACAGACACTTACATACAAACACTTACATACAGACACTTACATACAGACACTTACATACAGACCCTTACATACAGACACTTAGACAATTACATACAGACACTTACATACAGACTCTTACATAAAGACACTTACATACAGACACTTACATACACTCTTGCATAAAGACACTTACATACAGACAATTACATACAGACACTTACATTAAGACACTGAGACACTTACATAGACACTTACATACAGACACTTACATACAGACACTGAGACACTTACATAGACACTTACATACAGATGCTTACATACACTTACATACAGACACTGAGACACTTACATACAGACACTTACATACAGACACTTACATACAGATACTGAGACACTTACATAGACACATACAGACGCTTACATACAGACACTTACATACAGACACTGAGACACTTACATACAGACACTTACATACAGACCATTACATACAGACACTGACATACAGACACTTACAGACACTTACATACAGAAACAAACATACAGACACTTACATACAGACACTTACATAAAGACACTTACATAGACACTGAGACACTTACATACAGACACTTACATACAGACACTTACAGACACTTACATACAGACACTTACATACAGACACTGACATACAGACACTTACAGACACTTACATACAGACACTTATATACAGACAGACACTTACATACAGACACTTACATACTGACACTTACAAACAGACACTGAGACACTTACATACACACACTTACATACAGACACTTACATACAGACACTTACATACAGACACTTACATACAGACACTTACATACAGACACTTACATACAGGCACTTACATACAGACACTTACATACAGACACTTACATACAGACACATACTGACACTTACAAACAGACACTGAGACACTTACATACAGACACTTACATACAAACACTTACATACAGACACTTACATACAGACACTTACATACAGACCCTTACATACAGACACTTAGACAATTACATACAGACACTTACATACAGACTCTTACATAAAGACACTTACATACAGACACTTAGACACTTACATACAGACACTTACATACACTCTTGCATAAAGACACTTACATACAGACAATTACATACAGACACTTACATTAAGACACTGAGACACTTACATAGACACTTACATACAGACACTTACATACAGACACTGAGACACTTACATAGACACTTACATACAGATGCTTACATACACTTACATACATACACTGAGACACTTACATACAGACACTTACATACAGACACTGAGACACTTACATATACACATACAGATGCTTACATACAGACACTTACATACAGACACTGAGACACTTACATACAGACACTTACATACAGACCATTACATACAGACACTGACATACAGACACTTACAGACACTTACATACAGAAACAAACATACAGACACTTACATACAGACACTTACATAAAGACACTTACATAGACACTGAGACACTTACATACAGACACTTACATACAGACACTTACAGACACTTACATACAGACACTGACATACAAACACTTACAGACACTTACATACAGACACTTACATACAGACAGACACTTACATACAGACACTTACATACTGACACTTACAAACAGACACTGAGACACTTACATACACACACTTACATACAGACACTTACATACAGACAGACACTTACATACAGACACATACGCACAGACACTTACGTACATACACTTGCGTACAGACACTTATGTACAGACACTTACATAATGACACTAACATACAGACACTTACGTACAGACACTTACGTACAGACACGTACAGACACTTACGTACAGACACTTACATAAACTTACATACAGACACACAGACACTTACCAACAGACACTTACATACAGACACTTACATACAGACACTTACATACAGACACTTACATACAGACACTTACATACAGACACTTACATACAGACAAGTATACACTTACTTACAGACACTTACATACAAACACTTACATACAGACACACAGCTACTTACATACAGACACTTACATACAGACACTTTCATACAGACACTTACATACAGACACTTACATACATAAACTTACATACAGACACTTACATACAGACACTTACAGACACTTACATACAGACACTTACATACAGACACTTACATACAGACACTTACATACATACACTTACATACAGACACACAAACACTTACATACAGACACTTAGACACTTACATACAGACACATACAGACAATTACATACAGACACTTACATACAGACACTTACATACAGACACTTACATACAGACACCTACATACAGACACTGCGACACTTACATACAGACACTGCGACACTTACATACAGACACTTACATATAGACACTTACATACAGACACTGAGACACTTACATACAGACACTTACATACAGACACTTACATACAGACACTTACATACTGACACAAACAGACACTGAGACACTTACATACAGACACTTGCATACAGACACTTACATACAGATACTGAGACACTTACATACAGACACTTACATACAGACACTTACATACAGACACTTACATACAGACACTTTCATAGACACTTACATACAGACACTTACATACTGACACTTACAAACAGACACTGAGACACTTACATACAGACACTTACATACAAACACTTACATACAGACACTTACATACAGACAGACACTTACATACAGACACTTACATACATACACTTACATACAGACACTTTCATACAGATACTGAGACACTTACATACAGACACTTACATACAGACACATACAGACACTTACATACAGACACTTACATACAGACACTTACATACAGACACTTACATAGACACTTACATACAGACACTTACATACTGACACTTACAAACAGACACTGAGACACTTACATACAGACACTTACATACAAACACTTACATACAGACACTTACATACAGACACTTACATACAGACCCTTACATACAGACACTTAGACAATTACATACAGACACTTACATACAGACTTTTACATAAAGACACTTACATACAGACACTTAGCCACTTACATACAGACACTTACATACTGACACTTACAAACAGACACTGAGACACTTACATACAGACACTTACATACAAACACTTACATACAGACACTTACATACAGACAATTACATACAGACACTTACATACAGACACTGAGACACTTACATACAGACACTTACATACAGACACTTACATACAGACACTGAGACACTTACATAGACGCTTACATACAGACGCTTACATCCACTTACATACAGACACTGAGACACTTACATACAGACACTTACATACAGACACTTACATACAGACACTGAGACACTTACATAGACACATACAGACGCTTACATACAGACACTTACATACAGACACTGAGACACTTACATACAGACACTTACAAACAGACCAATACATACAGACACTGACATACAGACACTTACAGACACTTACATACAGAAACAAACATACAGACACTTACATACAGACACTTACATAAAGACACTTACATAGACACTGAGACACTTACATACAGGCACTTACATACAGACACTTACAGACACTTACATACAGACACTTACATACAGACACTCACATACAGACACTTACGTACAGACACTTACATACAGACAGACACTTACATACAGACACTTACATACTGACACTTACAAACAGACACTGAGACACTTACATACACACTTACATACAGACACTTACATACAGATAGACACTTACATACAGACACTTACGTACAGACACTTACGTACAGACACGTACAGACACTTACGTACAGACACTCACATACAGCCACTCATGTACACACACTTACATTCACACATTTACATACAGATACTTACATACAGACACTTACATACACACACTTACATACACACACTTACATACAGACACTTACAGACAGACACTTATATACAGACACTTACATACAGACTTTTACATACAGACACTTACATACGGACACTTACATACAGACACTTACATACAGACACTTACGTACAGACACTTACATACACTTACATACAGACACACAGACACTTACATACAGACACTTACATACAGACACTTACATACAGACACTTACATACAGACAAGTAGACACTTACTTACAGACACTTACATACAAACACTTACATACAGACACACAGCCACTTACATACAGACACTTACATACATACACTTTCATACAGACACTTACATACAGAAACTTACATACATAAACTTACATACAGACACACAGACACTTACATACAGACACTTACAGACACTTACATACAGACACTTACATACAGACACTTACATACAGACACTTACATACAGACACTTACATACAGACAAGTAGACACTTACTTACAGCCACTTACATACAAACACTTACATACAGACGCACAGCCACTTACATACAGACACTTACATACAGACACTTTCATACAGACACTTACATACAGACACTTACATACATACACTTACATACAGACACACAGACACTTGCATACAGACACTTACAGACACTTACATACAGACACTTACATACAGACACTTTCATACAGACACTTACATACAGACACTTACATACATACACTTACATACAGACACACAGACACTTGCATACAGACACTTACAGACACTTACATACAGACACTTACATACAGACACTTACATACAGACACTTACATACAGACACTTACATACATACACTTACATACAGACACTTACATACAGATACTGAGACACTTACATACAGACACTTACATTCAGACACTTACATACAGACACTTACATACAGACACTTACATAGACACTTACATACAGACACTTACATACTGACACTTACAAACAGACACTGAGACACTTACATACAGACACTTACATACAAACACTTACATACAGACACTTACATACAGACACTTACATACAGACCCTTACATACAGACACTTAGACAATTACATACAGACACTTACATACAGACTCTTACATAAAGACACTTACATACAGACACTTAGCCACTTACATACAGACACTTACATACACTCTTACATAAAGACACTTACATACAGACAATTACATACAGACACTTACATACAGACACTTACATACAGACACTTACATACAGACACTTACATACAGACACTGAGACACTTACATAGACACTTACATACAGACGCTTACATCCACTTACATACAGACACTGAGACACTTACATACAGACACTTACATACAGACACTTACATACAGACACTGAGACACTTACATAGACACATACAGACGCTTACATACAGACACTTACATACAGACACTGAGACACTTACATACAGACACTTACAAACAGACCAATACATACAGACACTGACATACAGACACTTACAGACACTTACATACAGAAACAAACATACAGACACTTACATACAGACACTTACATACAGACTCTTACATAAAGACACTTACATACAGACACTTAGCCACTTACATACAGACACTTACATACAGACTCTTACATAAAGACACTTACATACAGACAATTACATACAAACACTTACATACAGACACTAAGACACTTACATACAGACACTTACATACAGACACTGAGTCACTTACATAGACACTTACATACAGACGCTTACATACACTTACATACAGACACTGAGACACTTACATACATATACTTACATACAGACACTTACATACAGACACTTACATACAGACACTGAGACACTTACATACAGACACTTCCATACAGACACTGAGACACTTACATACAGACACTTACATACAGACACTTACATACAGACACTTACATACAGACATTGAGACACTTACATACAGACACTTACATACAGACACTGAGACACTTACATACAGTCGCTTACATAAAGACACTGAGACACTTACATAGACACTTACATACAGATTCTTACATACAGACACTTACATACAGACACTGAGACACTTACATACAGACACTTACATACAGACACATACAGACGCTGAGACACTTACATACAGACACTTACATACAGACACTTACATACTGACACTTACATACAGACACTTACATACACTCTTGCATAAATACACTTACATACATATACTTACATACAGACACTTACATACAGACACTTACATACAGACACTGAGACACTTACATACAGACACTTCCATACAGACACTGAGACACTTACATACAGACACTTACATACAGACACTTACATACAGACACTTACATACAGACATTGAGACACTTACATACAGACACTTACATACAGACACTGAGACACTTACATACAGTCGCTTACATAAAGACACTGAGACACTTACATAGACACTTACATACAGATGCTTACATACAGACACTTACATACAGACACTGAGACACTTACATACAGACACTTACATACAGACACATACAGACGCTGAGACACTTACATACAGACACTTACATACAGACACTTACATACAGACATGAAGACACTTACATACAGACACTTACATACTGACACTTACATACAGACACTTACATACAGACACTTACAAACAGACACTTACATACAGAAACTTACACACAGACACTTACATACAGATACTTACATACAGACACTTACAGACACTTAAATACAGCCACCTACATACAGAGACTTACATACAGACACTTACATACAGATACTTACATACAGACACATACAGACACTTAGATACAGACACTTACATACAGACACTGAGACACTTACATACAGACACTTACATACAGACACTTACATACAGAAACTTACATACAGACACTGAGATACTTACATACAGACACTTACATACGGACACTTAACATACAGACACTTACATACAGACACTTACATACAGACACTTACATACAGACACTTACATACAGACACTGAGACACTTACATACAGACACTTACATACAGACACTTACTTAGACATTTACTTAGAGACACTGAGACACTTAAATACAAACACTTACATACAGACACTTACATACAGACACTTACATACAGACACTGAGACACTTACATACATACACTTACATAAAGACACTGAGACACTTACCTAGACACTTGCATACAGATGCTTACATACAGACACTTACATACAGACACTGAGACACTTACATACAGACACTTACATACAGACACGAAGACACTTACATACAGACACTTACATACTGACACTTACATACAGACACTTACATACAGACACTTACAAACAGACACTTACATACAGAAACTTACACACAGACACTTACATACAGATACTTACATACAGACACTTACAGACACTTAAATACAGCCACCTACATACAGAGACTTACATACAGACACTTACATACAGACACTTACATACAGACACATACAGACACTTAGATACAGACACTTACATACAGACACTGAGACACTTACATACAGACACTTACATACAGACACTTACATACAGACACTGAGATATTTACAAACACTTAACGTACAGACACTTACACTTACATACAGACACTTATATACAGACACTTACATAGAAACACTTACATACAGACACTTACTTAGACACTTACTTAGACACTTACTTACAGACACTGAGACACTTAAATACAAACACTTACATACAGACACTTACATACAGACACTTACAAACACACACTGACATACAGACACTTACATACAAACATTTACATACAGATACTGAGACACTTACATACAGACACTTACATAGAGACACTTACATACAAACACTGACATACAGACACTTACATACAGACACTTACATACAGACACTGAGACACTTACATACAGACACTTACATACAGAAACTTACATACAGACACTGAGATACTTACATACAGACACTTACATACAGACACTTAACATACAGACACTTACATACAGACACTTACATACAGACACTTACATACAACAACAACAACAACCGCCATTCACCACTAAGTGGCGGTGACGTCACCACTTAGATACAGACACTTACATACAGACACTGAGACACTTACATACAGACACTTACATACAGACACTTACATACAGACACTGAGATATTTACAAACACTTAACGTACAGACACTTACACTTACATACAGACACTTATATACAGACACTTACATAGAAACACTTACATACAGACACTTACTTAGACACTTACTTAGACACTTACTTACAGACACTGAGACACTTAAATACAAACACTTACATACAGACACTTACATACAGACACTTACAAACACACACTGACATACAGACACTTACATACAAACATTTACATACAGATACTGAGACACTTACATACAGACACTTACATAGAGACACTTACATACAAACACTGACATACAGACACTTACATACAGACACTTACATACAGACACTGAGACACTTACATACAGACACTTACATACAGAAACTTACATACAGACACTGAGATACTTACATACAGACACTTACATACAGACACTTAACATACAGACACTTACATACAGACACTTACATACAGACACTTACATACAACAACAACAACAACCGCCATTCACCACTAAGTGGCGGTGACGTCACCACGACGCTTGTGCCAGGCTATGTGCACCCTGAGGCCACGTGAAGTGTCGAACGCCCGCTGGCAGGAGGTCACGGGGCAGACCCAGGTGCCACGGGTCGACTGACTGAGATGACTGGCTGATGCACCACCTGTGCCCCCTACTGTGCCAACCTGCTGTGCTTTAGCCACCCGGCGCTCCGCTCGCTGTTGTGAGCGTCGCTCCTCCGCCCTCCGTTGTTGTTGGAGGGCGACTGCCTCCAACTGCCCAGTAGCATCCTTCACGAGCCTCCTCCACAGAGGCCGATCTTGACACCGCTGGTACCAGTCATCGGCAAGTCCACTCAGCTCCACGTCCTCCTGTACCACATCACTCCATCTCTTCTCTAGCCCGTGCCGCGCCCGCTTAGCCCCCTCAATCCGGCCAAACAAAAGCTGTTTCGGCATGCGGTGGCTGGGCATGCGGGCTACATGACCCAGCCATCGCAGCCTTGCCTGCTGGAGGAGCTCACCGATGGGACCCTGCCCAGATCTTTCAAGGATTTGTGAGCTCCTCACACAATCCAGTCTGGTTAAACCCAGGATGGATCGTAGGCAGGCCAGCCTAAATGTTTCTAACCGGCGAAGATGTTCCATTAGGGGGGTCCACTTACATACAGACACTTACATACAGACACTGAGATATTCACATACAGACACTTACATACAAACACTTAACATACAGACACTTACATACAGACACTTACATACAGACACTTACTTAGACATTTACTTACAGACACTGAGACACTTAAATACAAACACTTACATACAGACACTTTCATACAGACACTTACAAACACACACTGACATACAGACACTGAGACTTACATACAGACACTTACATACAGACACTTACATACAGACACTTACATAAAGACATTTACATACAGATACTGAGACACTTACATACAGACACTTACATACAGACACTTACATACACACACTTACATACAAACACCTACATACAGGCACTTACATACAGACACTTACATAGACACTTACATACAGACACTTACATACTGACACAAACAGACACTGAGACACTTACATACAGACACTTACATACAAACACGTACATACAGACACTTACATACAGACACTTACATAGAGACACTTACATACAGACCCTTACATACAGACACTTAGACACTTACATACAGACACTTACATACAGACTCTTACATAAAGACACTTACATACAGACACTTAGACACTTACATACAGACTCTTACATAAAGACACTTACATACAGACAATTACATACAGACACTTACATACAGACACTAAGACACTTACATACAGACACTTACATACAGACACTTACATACAGACACTGAGACACTTACATAGACACTTACATACAGACGCTTACATACACTTACATACAGACACTGAGACACTTACATACATATACTTACATACAGACACTTACATACAGACACTTACATACAGACACTGAGACACTTACATACAGACACTTCCATACAGACACTGAGACACTTACATACAGACACTGAGACACTTACATACAGACACTTACATACAGACACTTACATACAGACACTGAGACACTTACATAGACACTTACATACAGACGCTTACATACACTTACATACAGACACTGAGACACTTACATACATATACTTACATACAGACACTTACATACAGACACTTACATACAGACACTGAGACACTTACATACAGACACTTACATACAGACACTGAGACACTTACATAGACACTTACATACAGATGCTTACATACAGACACTTACATACAGACACTGAGACACTTACATACAGACACTTACATACAGACACATACAGACGCTGAGACACTTACATACAGACACTTACATACAGACACTTACATACAGACACGAAGACACTTACATACAGACACTTACATACTGACACTTACATACAGACACTTACATACAGACACTTACAAACAGACACTTACATACAGAAACTTACACACAGACACTTACATACAGATACTTACATACAGACACTTACAGACACTTAAATACAGCCACCTACATACAGAGACTTACATACAGACACTTACATACAGACACTTACATACAGACACATACAGACACTTAGATACAGACACTTACATACAGACACTGAGACACTTAAATACAAACACTTACATACAGACACTTTCATACAGAAACTTACAAACACACACTGACATACAGACACTGAGACTTACATACAGACACTTACATACAGACACTTACATACAGACACTTACATAAAGACATTTACATACAGATACTGAGACACTTACATACAGACACTTACATACAGACACTTACATACACACACTTACATACAAACACCTACATACAGGCACTTACATACAGACACTTACATAGACACTTACATACAGACACTTACATACTGACACAAACAGACACTGAGACACTTACATACAGACACTTACATACAAACACGTACATACAGACACTTACATACAGACACTTACATAGAGACACTTACATACAGACCCTTACATACAGACACTTAGACACTTACATACAGACACTTACATACAGCATCTTACATAAAGACACTTACATACAGACACTTACAAACATACACTTACATACAGAAACTTACATACAGACACTTACATACAGACACTTACATACAGACACGAAGACACTTACATACAGACACTTACATACTGACACTTACATACAGACACTTACATACAGACACTTACAAACAGACACTTACATACAGAAACTTACACACAGACACTTACATACAGATACTTACATACAGACACTTACAGACACTTAAATACAGCCACCTACATACAGAGACTTACATACAGACACTTACATACAGACACTTACATACAGACACATACAGACACTTAGATACAGACACTTACATACAGACACTGAGACACTTACATACAGACACTTACATACAGACACTTACATACAGACACTGAGATATTTACATACAGACACTTACATACAAACACTTAACGTACAGACACTTACATACAGACACTTATATACAGACACTTACATAGAAACACTTACATACAGACACTTACTTAGACACTTACTTAGACACTTACTTACAGACACTGAGACACTTAAATACAAACACTTACATACAGACACTTACATACAGACACTTACAAACACACACTGACATACAGACACTTACATACAAACATTTACATACAGATACTGAGACACTTACATACAGACACTTACATAGAGACACTTACATACAAACACTGACATACAGACACTTACATACAGACACTTACATACTGACACTGAGACACTTACATACAGACACTTACATACAGAAACTTACATACAGACACTGAGATACTTACATACAGACACTTACATACAGACACTTAACATACAGACACTTACATACAGACACTTACATACAGACACTTACATACAACAACAACAACAACCGCCATTCACCACTAAGTGGCGGTGACGTCACCACGACGCTTGTGCCAGGCTATGTGCACCCTGAGGCCACGTGAAGTGTCGAACGCCCGCTGGCAGGAGGTCACGGGGCAGACCCAGGTGCCACGGGTCGACTGACTGAGATGACTGGCTGATGCACCACCTGTGCCCCCTACTGTGCCAACCTGCTGTGCTTTAGCCACCCGGCGCTCCGCTCGCTGTTGTGAGCGTCGCTCCTCCGCCCTCCGTTGTTGTTGGAGGGCGACTGCCTCCAACTGCCCAGTAGCATCCTTCACGAGCCTCCTCCACAGAGGCCGATCTTGACACCGCTGGTACCAGTCATCGGCAAGTCCACTCAGCTCCACGTCCTCCTGTACCACATCACTCCATCTCTTCTCTAGCCCGTGCCGCGCCCGCTTAGCCCCCTCAATCCGGCCAAACAAAAGCTGTTTCGGCATGCGGTGGCTGGGCATGCGGGCTACATGACCCAGCCATCGCAGCCTTGCCTGCCTGAGGAGCTCACCGATGGGACCCTGCCCAGATCTTTCAAGGATTTGTGAGCTCCTCACCAAATCCAGTCTGGTTAAACCCAGGATGGATCGTAGGCAGGTCAGCCTAAATGTTTCTAACCGGCGAAGATGTTCCATTAGGGGGGTCCACGTTTCGCAAGCGTAGAGAAGGGAGGGAATGACCGTGGCCGAGAAGACCTGAAGCTTAGTGCGGAGCGACAGACCAGGTAGCTTCCACACAGCGTTACGCAACCGATGAAAAGATATTGCCGCTCGACTGATTCGGAGTGAGACCTCTGCTGTTAAACTGGAGCCAGTCATAAGCACACTGCCCAGGTATGGGAAACTCTCCACTCTCTCCACAACTGCCCCATCACCGATTGGGAGTTGTGGGGGTGGAGTGTCCGACGGTACAAAATACCCAGGCAGGTGCTTAGTTTTGGTGGGGCTGATGGTAAGGCCCCACCTCTTAGTGGCACGCTCCAGTCTCAGCAGCAGCGTCTCCAACTCCTCCTCTGACTGAGCAGCTATTACCAAGTCATCAGCATACATAACGTGGTTGAGCAATAGGGAGCCATCCCTTGACCGCACCCGGGCATCGATTAGCCTCCCATTATATCTGTACCATATGGAGATTCCCCCGGTACAGCTATTGAAGGCTTCACGAACTACGTGGTCAAAATAGATGTTAAATAATGTGGGAGCCAGAGGACATCCCTGTCGCACCCCAAGGTGTACAGGGAATGGCTCTGACTCCCGGCCACGTAGTTTTACCCGGGCCCGCTCACCATCATGAAGGTCCTTAATGATCGTGAGCAGAGGGTCAGGTACTCCAAAAGCACGAAGAACGACCCAGAGCCCAGGCCTACTGATGGTATCATAGGCCTTGACCAGGTCAATAAAGCAGAGATGTAGGTCTTGTTGGAATTCCCTACACCTCTGCTGTAGCAGACGGACAGAAAATATGGCATCTGTGCAGGACCGCCCTTTCCTGAAACCGCATTGGGGCTCCGCAAGCCTCTCCTCAGCGTGCCTGGCAAGGCGATGCTGAATAATCCTTGCCAGGACCTTTCCCGGCACACTGAGGAGTGAGATGCCCCTGTAGTTGTTACAGTCTGTGCGGTCCCCCTTCTTAAAAAGGGGGACCACCAGGGCATCCTTCCAATCCTGCGGAACCCGTCCAGTGGTCCAGACTGTTGTTATGATGTCATATAGGGCAGTCTGTGCACAAACGCCACCCTCCCTCAGCATTTCGCTTGGGAGATCATCTCTGCCCGCTGCCTTTCCTGGTCTCAGACTCTGGATCGCCTTCAATACTTCCTCAGCAGATGGCACCTCAGCCAGCCACTCACAGGGGGTGACTTCATCCAATATTTGAGGCACCGCAGCCTCAGCAGGGTCATCCTCACTTTGTGCCACGATGTTTTCCTGGCTGTGGGATTTTCCCTCCCCCAGGACCTCACAGAAATGCTCAGCAAATCTGCGAACCTGTTCCTGGGGGTCGGAAATTGGATCACCGTTTTTTCCCCTAATGATGGTAATAGGTGTGGCGCTGCAGGTTACTTTTTTGATGGAGTTAAATAGCGATTTGTGATCACGGGCCACTGAGGCAGACTCCATCTCCTCAGCAACCCGCGACCACCACCCATCCTTGCAGCGCCTCACGGCTCTCCGAACCTCCGAGCGAAGGCTGCGGTAAGCCTCCTCATTCTCTGACGTGGGATTCTGTAGCCGATGACAGTGGGCCTGTCGCTTTTTCTCAACCATCCTGAACAACTCCTCTGTCATCCAGGGTGTCTGGGGAGGTCTGGACCGCGTACCCAAAGCAGCCATTGCAGCTGCATGAGTCACAGTCCTAAACCTCGCCCATTTACCCTCGACATCAGGAGGAGTCGGGGACGATGCCAATCCCAGCTGCAAGCGATGATGAAATTCTCGCTTGCAACTTTCATCAGATAACTGAGACCAGGCCACTTTAGGTTGGAATGGGGTCCTGGGTGTACACCCACCACCGGAGTGGAAGAATGGCAGGCGCATCTTACAGATGACTAGTCGATGGTCAGAGGGCAGATCAGCTCCACGGTAGGTCCTGGTGTCAAGGACATGGGCTCGCATTCGCTGGTCCGTCACTATGTAGTCCAGCAGATGTTCTTGCTTGGACCCGGCATGCATCCATGATGTTGTGTGGATGCGCCGATGCCGGAACAGCGTGTTGGTAATTACAAGCCCATGGGCTGCACAAAAATCTAGCAGCCTCCTACCGTTGTTATTGAGCTGATCTGGCCCATGCCCTCCAATCACTCCAGACCAG
Source organism: Petromyzon marinus (assembly GCF_048934315.1). Classification (NCBI taxonomy): domain Eukaryota; kingdom Metazoa; phylum Chordata; class Hyperoartia; order Petromyzontiformes; family Petromyzontidae; genus Petromyzon; species Petromyzon marinus. The sequence goes on from NW_027423006.1 coordinate 499,365, forward strand.
GTGCCAGTATCATGACCAACTCGGGCATTGAAGTCACCCAACATGATGACTCTATCCCGAGGGGCCACTTTAGCCAGCACCTGTGACAGGAGGTCATAGAAGGCATCTGACTCATCGGCTTTGCCTGCATCCCTCCACGGATGTTCATCTTCGGTGGGGGCATAAGTAACCACGACCACCATTCCTCGCCTCCGGTTGATGGGAAGGCGAGCCCAAAGTAGCCTGGGGCTTACAGCTTCCCACACCTCACCGCCACGCTCCCACGCCCCCTTCATTCTTTTATTCAAAAGAAGACCCACACCCTGTTGTTTGGCAGTCTGCTGCCCCGAGTAGAGGACTGTCCACCCCTCATGGTGGCAGGAGCCAGAGCCGGTCCACCGGACCTCCTGAATGCCGCATAGATCCAGGCGGTACCGGTCCAGCTCCCGACAGAGGAGTGGCAGCCTCTCCTCTGCAGTGAGCGTTCGAACATTCCACGTGGCCACCCGTAGTGGCTTTTCGTTGTTTCTGGAGTAGCCCCGAGGGTAGGTATTCAATCTCCTGGCTCCGCCAATTGGGGTTTGGCCAGGAGACGTCATAGACGCCTGGCCCCCCGGGGCCTCCGGCACAAGCTTAGTTGTTACATATTTCACTTTAATTCGTGGTTTTGTGGTAATTAATTGAAGGTGGAGGGGTTACCAGCCCCTCGCACCCGTCCAGAGCCCCCGTTTAGCCCCTGTGGTGGACACATATGCCATGAGGGGAGGAGCCAATCAAAAGTGGAACTCCCCCCACAGCACTGTCCACGACAGAGTTGCCCGTCCGGCACCGCGAGGAGGTAGGGGGTTGTTTTGCCACATACAGACACTTACTGACATACAGACACTTACATACAGACACTTACATTGAGACACTTACATACAGAAACTTACATAGAGACACTACTTACAGACACTTACATACAGAAGCTTACATACAGACACTTACATACAGACACTGAGACACTTACATACAGACACTTACATACAGACACTGAGACACTTACATACAGACACTTACATACAGGCACTTATATACAGACACTTACATACAGACACTTACAAACAGGCACTTACATACAGACACTTACATACAGACACTTACAAACATACACTTACATACAGAAACTTACATACAGACACTTACATACAGATACTTACATACAGACACTTACAGACACTTACATACAGCCACTTACATGAAGACACTTACATACAGACACTTACATACAGACCCTTACATACAGACACTTAGACACTTACATACTGACACTTACATACAGACTCTTACATAGAGATACTTACATACAGACACTTAGACACGTACATACAGACACTTGCATACAGACACTTACATTGAGACACTTACATACAGACACTTACATACAGACACTGAGACACTTACAATGGGACACTACTTACAGACACTTACATACAGAAGCTTACATACAGACACTTACATACAGACACTTATATACAGACACTTACATACAGACACTTACATACAGACACTTACATACAGACACTTACATACAGACACTGAAACACTTACATAGACACATACAGAAAGTTACATACACTTACATACAGACACTTACATACAGACACTTACATACACTTACATACAGACACTGAGACACTTACATACAGACACTTACATACAGACACTGAGACACTTACATACAGACACTTACATACAGGCACTTATATACAGACACTTACATACAGACACTTACAAACAGGCACTTACATACAGACACTTACATACAGCCACTTACATGAAGACACTTACATACAGACACTTACATACAGACCCTTACATACAGACACTTAGACACTTACATACTGACACTTACATACAGACTCTTACATAGAGATACTTACATACAGACACTTAGACACGTACATACAGACACTTGCATACAGACTCTTACATAAAGACACATACATACAGACAATTACATACAGACACTTACCTTGAGACACGTACATACAGACACTTACATACAGACACTTACATTGAGACACTTACATACAGACACTTACATACAGACACTGAGACACTTACATAGAGACACTACTTACAGACACTTACATACAGAAGCTTACATACAGACACTTACATACAGACACTTATATACAGACACTTCCATACAGACACTTACATACAGACACTTACATACAGACACTTACATACAGCCACTGAAACACTTACATAGACACATACAGAAAGTTACATACACTTACATACAGACACTTACATACAGACACTTACATACACTTACATACAGACACTGAGACACTTACATACAGACACTTACATACAGACACTTAAATACAGACACTGAGACACTTACATAGACACATACAGACGCTTACATACAGACACTTACATACAGACACTGAGACACTTACATACAGACACTTACATACAGACACTGTGACACTGACATACAGACACTTACATACAGACACTTACATTGAGACACTTACATACAGAAACTTACATACAGACACTGAGACACTTACATAGAGACACTACTTACAGACACTTACATACAGAAGCTTACATACAGACACTTACATACAGACACTGAGACACTTACATACAGACACTTACATACAGACACTGAGACACTTACATACAGACACTTACATACAGGCACTTATATACAGACACTTACATACAGACACTTACAAACAGGCACTTACATACAGACACTTACATACAGACACTTACAACCATACACTTACATACAGAAACTTACATACAGACACTTACATACAGATACTTACATACAGACACTTACAGACACTTACATACAGCCACTTATACAGACACTTACATACAGACACTTACATACAGACACTTACATACAGACACAAACAGACACTTACATACAGACACTTACATACAGACACTAAGACACTTACATTCAGACACTTACACACAGACATTTACATACAGATACTTACATACAGACACTTACATACAGGCACTTACATACAGACACTAACATACAGACACTTACATATAGACACTTACATACAGACCCTTACATACAGACACTTAGACACTTACATACAGACACTTACATACAGACTCTTACATAGAGATACTTACATACAGACACTTAGACACGTACATACAGACACTTACATACAGACTCTTACATAAAGACACTTACATACAGACAATTACATACAAACACTTACATTGAGACACTTACATACAGACACTTACATACAGACACTTACATTGAGACACTTACATACAGACACTTACATACAGACACTGAGACACTTACATAGAGACACTACTTACATACACTTACATACAGAAGCTTACATACAGACACTTACATACAGACACTGAGACACTTACATACAGACACTTACATACAGACACTGAGACACTTACATACAGACACTTACATACAGGCACTTATATACAGACACTTACATACAGACACTTACATACAGACACTGACATACAGACACTTACATACAGACACTTACATACAGACACTTACAAACACACACTGACATACAGACACTGAGACTTACATACAGACACTTACATACAGACACTTACATACAGACACTTACATACAGATACTGAGACACTTACATACAGACACTTACATACAGACACTTACATACAGACACTTACATACAGACACTTACATACAGGCACTTACATACAGACACTTACATAGACACTTACATACAGACACTTACATACTGACACTTACAAACAGACACTGAGACACTTACATACAGACACTTACATACAAACACTTACATACAGACACTTACATACAGACACTTACATACAGAGCCCTTACATACAGACACTTAGACAATTACATACAGACACTTACATACAGACTCTTACATAAAGACACTTACATACAGACACTTAGACACTTACATACAGACACTTACATACATTCTTGCATAAAGACACTTACATACAGACAATTACATACAGACACTTACATTAAGACACTGAGACACTTACATAGACACTTACATACAGACACTTACATACAGACACTGAGACACTTACATAGACACTTACATACAGATGCTTACATACACTTACATACAGACACTGAGACACTTACATACAGACACTTACATACAGACACTTACATACAGATACTGAGACACTTACATAGACACATACAGACGCTTACATACAGACACTTACATACAGACACTGAGACACTTACATACAGACACTTACATACAGACCATTACATACAGACACTGACATACAGACACTTACAGACACTTACATACAGAAACAAACATACAGACACTTACATACAGACACTTACATAAAGACACTTACATAGACACTGAGACACTTACATACAGACACTTACATACAGACACTTACAGACACTTACATACAGACACTTACATACAGACACTGACATACAGACACTTACAGACACTTACATACAGACACTTATATACAGACAGACACTTACATACAGACACTTACATACTGACACTTACAAACAGACACTGAGACACTTACATACACACACTTACATACAGACACTTACATACAGACACTTACATACAGACACTTACATACAGACACTTACATACAGACACTTACATACAGGCACTTACATACAGACACTTACATACAGACACTTACATACAGACACATACTGACACTTACAAACAGACACTGAGACACTTACATACAGACACTTACATACAAACACTTACATACAGACACTTACATACAGACACTTACATACAGACCCTTACATACAGACACTTAGACAATTACATACAGACACTTACATACAGACTCTTACATAAAGACACTTACATACAGACACTTAGACACTTACATACAGACACTTACATACACTCTTGCATAAAGACACTTACATACAGACAATTACATACAGACACTTACATTAAGACACTGAGACACTTACATAGACACTTACATACAGACACTTACATACAGACACTGAGACACTTACATAGACACTTACATACAGATGCTTACATACACTTACATACAGACACTGAGACACTTACATACAGACACTTACATACAGACACTTACATACAGATACTGAGACACTTACATAGACACATACAGACGCTTACATACAGACACTTACATACAGACACTGAGACACTTACATACAGACAGTTACATACAGACCATTACATACAGACACTGACATACAGACACTTACAGACACTTACATACAGAAACAAACATACAGACACTTACATACAGACACTTACATAAAGACACTTACATAGACACTGAGACACTTACATACAGACACTTACATACAGACACTTACAGACACTTACATACAGACACTTACATACAGACACTGACATACAGACACTTACAGACACTTACATACAGACACTTATATACAGACAGACACTTACATACAGACACTTACATACTGACACTTACAAACAGACACTGAGACACTTACATACACACACTTACATACAGACACTTACATACAGACACTTACATACAGACACTTACATACAGACACTTACATACAGACACTTACATACAGGCACTTACATACAGACACTTACATACAGACACTTACATACAGACACATACTGACACTTACAAACAGACACTGAGACACTTACATACAGACACTTACATACAAACACTTACATACAGACACTTACATACAGACACTTACATACAGACCCTTACATACAGACACTTAGACAATTACATACAGACACTTACATACAGACTCTTACATAAAGACACTTACATACAGACACTTAGACACTTACATACAGACACTTACATACACTCTTGCATAAAGACACTTACATACAGACAATTACATACAGACACTTACATTAAGACACTGAGACACTTACATAGACACTTACATACAGACACTTACATACAGACACTGAGACACTTACATAGACACTTACATACAGATGCTTACATACACTTACATACATACACTGAGACACTTACATACAGACACTTACATACAGACACTGAGACACTTACATATACACATACAGATGCTTACATACAGACACTTACATACAGACACTGAGACACTTACATACAGACACTTACATACAGACCATTACATACAGACACTGACATACAGACACTTACAGACACTTACATACAGAAACAAACATACAGACACTTACATACAGACACTTACATAAAGACACTTACATAGACACTGAGACACTTACATACAGACACTTACATACAGACACTTACAGACACTTACATACAGACACTGACATACAAACACTTACAGACACTTACATACAGACACTTACATACAGACAGACACTTACATACAGACAATTACATACTGACACTTACAAACAGACACTGAGACACTTACATACACACACTTACATACAGACACTTACATACAGACAGACACTTACATACAGACACATACGCACAGACACTTACGTACATACACTTGCGTACAGACACTTATGTACAGACACTTACATAATGACACTAACATACAGACACTTACGTACAGACACTTACGTACAGACACGTACAGACACTTACGTACAGACACTTACATAAACTTACATACAGACACACAGACACTTACCAACAGACACTTACATACAGACACTTACATACAGACACTTACATACAGACACTTACATACAGACACTTACATACAGACACTTACATACAGACAAGTATACACTTACTTACAGACACTTACATACAAACACTTACATACAGACACACAGCTACTTACATACAGACACTTACATACAGACACTTTCATACAGACACTTACATACAGACACTTACATACATAAACTTACATACAGACACTTACATACAGACACTTACAGACACTTACATACAGACACTTACATACAGACACTTACATACAGACACTTACATACATACACTTACATACAGACACACAAACACTTACATACAGACACTTAGACACTTACATACAGACACATACAGACAATTACATACAGACACTTACATACAGACACTTACATACAGACACTTACATACAGACACCTACATACAGACACTGCGACACTTACATACAGACACTGCGACACTTACATACAGACACTTACATATAGACACTTACATACAGACACTGAGACACTTACATACAGACACTTACATACAGACACTTACATACAGACACTTACATACTGACACAAACAGACACTGAGACACTTACATACAGACACTTGCATACAGACACTTACATACAGATACTGAGACACTTACATACAGACACTTACATACAGACACTTACATACAGACACTTACATACAAACACTTACATACAGACACTTACATACAGACACTTACATACAGGCACTTACATACAGACACTTTCATAGACACTTACATACAGACACTTACATACTGACACTTACAAACAGACACTGAGACACTTACATACAGACACTTACATACAAACACTTACATACAGACACTTACATACAGACAGACACTTACATACAGACACTTACATACATACACTTACATACAGACACTTACATACAGATACTGAGACACTTACATACAGACACTTACATACAGACACATACAGACACTTACATACAGACACTTACATACAGACACTTACATACAGACACTTACATAGACACTTACATACAGACACTTACATACTGACACTTACAAACAGACACTGAGACACTTACATACAGACACTTACATACAAACACTTACATACAGACACTTACATACAGACACTTACATACAGACCCTTACATACAGACACTTAGACAATTACATACAGACACTTACATACAGACTTTTACATAAAGACACTTACATACAGACACTTAGCCACTTACATACAGACACTTACATACTGACACTTACAAACAGACACTGAGACACTTACATACAGACACTTACATACAAACACTTACATACAGACACTTACATACAGACAATTACATACAGACACTTACATACAGACACTGAGACACTTACATACAGACACTTACATACAGACACTTACATACAGACACTGAGACACTTACATAGATGCTTACATACAGACGCTTACATCCACTTACATACAGACACTGAGACACTTACATACAGACACTTACATACAGACACTTACATACAGACACTGAGACACTTACATAGACACATACAGACGCTTACATACAGACACTTACATACAGACACTGAGACACTTACATACAGACACTTACAAACAGACCAATACATACAGACACTGACATACAGACACTTACAGACACTTACATACAGAAACAAACATACAGACACTTACATACAGACACTTACATAAAGACACTTACATAGACACTGAGACACTTACATACAGGCACTTACATACAGACACTTACAGACACTTACATACAGACACTTACATACAGACACTCACATACAGACACTTACGTACAGACACTTACATACAGACAGACACTTACATACAGACACTTACATACTGACACTTACAAACAGACACTGAGACACTTACATACACACTTACATACAGACACTTACATACAGACAGACACTTACATACAGACACTTACGTACAGACACTTACGTACAGACACGTACAGACACTTACGTACAGACACTCACATACAGCCACTCATGTACACACACTTACATTCACACATTTACATACAGATACTTACATACAGACACTTACATACACACACTTACATACACACACTTACATACAGACACTTACAGACAGACACTTATATACAGACACTTACATACAGACTTTTACATACAGACACTTACATACGGACACTTACATACAGACACTTACATACAGACACTTACGTACAGACACTTACATACACTTACATACAGACACACAGACACTTACATACAGACACTTACATACAGACACTTACATACAGACACTTACATACAGACAAGTAGACACTTACTTACAGCCACTTACATACAAACACTTACATACAGACGCACAGCCACTTACATACAGACACTTACATACAGACACTTTCATACAGACACTTACATACAGACACTTACATACATACACTTACATACAGACACACAGACACTTGCATACAGACACTTACAGACACTTACATACAGACACTTACATACAGACACTTTCATACAGACACTTACATACATACACTTACATACATACACTTACATACAGACACACAGACACTTGCATACAGACACTTACAGACACTTACATACAGACACTTACATACAGACACTTACATACAGACACTTACATACAGACACTTACATACATACACTTACATACAGACACTTACATACAGATACTGAGACACTTACATACAGACACTTACATACAGACACTTACATACAGACACTTACATACAGACACTTACATAGACACTTACATACAGACACTTACATACTGACACTTACAAACAGACACTGAGACACTTACATACAGACACTTACATACAAACACTTACATACAGACACTTACATACAGACACTTACATACAGACCCTTACATACAGACACTTAGACAATTACATACAGACACTTACATACAGACTCTTACATAAAGACACTTACATACAGACACTTAGCCACTTACATACAGACACTTACATACACTCTTACATAAAGACACTTACATACAGACAATTACATACAGACACTTACATACAGACACTTACATACAGACACTTACATACAGACACTTACATACAGACACTGAGACACTTACATAGACACTTACATACAGACGCTTACATCCACTTACATACAGACACTGAGACACTTACATACAGACACTTACATACAGACACTTACATACAGACACTGAGACACTTACATAGACACATACAGACGCTTACATACAGACACTTACATACAGACACTGAGACACTTACATACAGACACTTACAAACAGACCAATACATACAGACACTGACATACAGACACTTACAGACACTTACATACAGAAACAAACATACAGACACTTACATACAGACACTTACATACAGACTCTTACATAAAGACACTTACATACAGACACTTAGCCACTTACATACAGACACTTACATACAGACTCTTACATAAAGACACTTACATACAGACAATTACATACAAACACTTACATACAGACACTAAGACACTTACATACAGACACTTACATACAGACACTGAGTCACTTACATAGACACTTACATACAGACGCTTACATACACTTACATACAGACACTGAGACACTTACATACATATACTTACATACAGACACTTACATACAGACACTTACATACAGACACTGAGACACTTACATACAGACACTTCCATACAGACACTGAGACACTTACATACAGACACTTACATACAGACACTTACATACAGACACTTACATACAGACATTGAGACACTTACATACAGACACTTACATACAGACACTGAGACACTTACATACAGTCGCTTACATAAAGACACTGAGACACTTACATAGACACTTACATACAGATGCTTACATACAGACACTTACATACAGACACTGAGACACTTACATACAGACACTTACATACAGACACATACAGACGCTGAGACACTTACATACAGACACTTACATACAGACACTTACATACTGACACTTACATACAGACACTTACATACACTCTTGCATAAAGACACTTACATACATATACTTACATACAGACACTTACATACAGACACTTACATACAGACACTGAGACACTTACATACAGACACTTCCATACAGACACTGAGACACTTACATACAGACACTTACATACAGACACTTACATACAGACACTTACATACAGACATTGAGACACTTACATACAGACACTTACATACAGACACTGAGACACTTACATACAGTCGCTTACATAAAGACACTGAGACACTTACATAGACACTTACATACAGATGCTTACATACAGACACTTACATACAGACACTGAGACACTTACATACAGACACTTACATACAGACACATACAGACGCTGAGACACTTACATACAGACACTTACATACAGACACTTACATACAGACACGAAGACACTTACATACAGACACTTACATACTGACACTTACATACAGACACTTACATACAGACACTTACAAACAGACACTTACATACAGAAACTTACACACAGACACTTACATACAGATACTTACATACAGACACTTACAGACACTTAAATACAGCCACCTACATACAGAGACTTACATACAGACACTTACATACAGATACTTACATACAGACACATACAGACACTTAGATACAGACACTTACATACAGACACTGAGACACTTACATACAGACACTTACATACAGACACTTACATACAGAAACTTACATACAGACACTGAGATACTTACATACAGACACTTACATACGGACACTTAACATACAGACACTTACATACAGACACTTACATACAGACACTTACATACAGACACTTACATACAGACACTGAGACACTTACATACAGACACTTACATACAGACACTTACTTAGACATTTACTTAGAGACACTGAGACACTTAAATACAAACACTTACATACAGACACTTACATACAGACACTTACATACAGACACTGAGACACTTACATACATACACTTACATAAAGACACTGAGACACTTACCTAGACACTTGCATACAGATGCTTACATACAGACACTTACATACAGACACTGAGACACTTACATACAGACACTTACATACAGACACGAAGACACTTACATACAGACACTTACATACTGACACTTACATACAGACACTTACATACAGACACTTACAAACAGACACTTACATACAGAAACTTACACACAGACACTTACATACAGATACTTACATACAGACACTTACAGACACTTAAATACAGCCACCTACATACAGAGACTTACATACAGACACTTACATACAGACACTTACATACAGACACATACAGACACTTAGATACAGACACTTACATACAGACACTGAGACACTTACATACAGACACTTACATACAGACACTTACATACAGACACTGAGATATTTACAAACACTTAACGTACAGACACTTACACTTACATACAGACACTTATATACAGACACTTACATAGAAACACTTACATACAGACACTTACTTAGACACTTACTTAGACACTTACTTACAGACACTGAGACACTTAAATACAAACACTTACATACAGACACTTACATACAGACACTTACAAACACACACTGACATACAGACACTTACATACAAACATTTACATACAGATACTGAGACACTTACATACAGACACTTACATAGAGACACTTACATACAGATACTGAGACACTTACATACAGACACTTACATACAGACACTTACATACAGACACTTACATACAAACACTTACATACAGACACTTACATACAGACACTTACATACAGGCACTTACATACAGACACTTTCATAGACACTTACATACAGACACTTACATACTGACACTTACAAACAGACACTGAGACACTTACATACAGACACTTACATACAAACACTTACATACAGACACTTACATACAGACAGACACTTACATACAGACACTTACATACATACACTTACATACAGACACTTACATACAGATACTGAGACACTTACATACAGACACTTACATACAGACACATACAGACACTTACATACAGACACTTACATACAGACACTTACATACAGACACTTACATAGACACTTACATACAGACACTTACATACTGACACTTACAAACAGACACTGAGACACTTACATACAGACACTTACATACAAACACTTACATACAGACACTTACATACAGACACTTACATACAGACCCTTACATACAGACACTTAGACAATTACATACAGACACTTACATACAGACTTTTACATAAAGACACTTACATACAGACACTTAGCCACTTACATACAGACACTTACATACTGACACTTACAAACAGACACTGAGACACTTACATACAGACACTTACATACAAACACTTACATACAGACACTTACATACAGACAATTACATACAGACACTTACATACAGACACTGAGACACTTACATACAGACACTTACATACAGACACTTACATACAGACACTGAGACACTTACATAGACGCTTACATACAGACGCTTACATCCACTTACATACAGACACTGAGACACTTACATACAGACACTTACATACAGACACTTACATACAGACACTGAGACACTTACATAGACACATACAGACGCTTACATACAGACACTTACATACAGACACTGAGACACTTACATACAGACACTTACAAACAGACCAATACATACAGACACTGACATACAGACACTTACAGACACTTACATACAGAAACAAACATACAGACACTTACATACAGACACTTACATAAAGACACTTACATAGACACTGAGACACTTACATACAGGCACTTACATACAGACACTTACAGACACTTACATACAGACACTTACATACAGACACTCACATACAGACACTTACGTACAGACACTTACATACAGACAGACACTTACATACAGACACTTACATACTGACACTTACAAACAGACACTGAGACACTTACATACACACTTACATACAGACACTTACATACAGACAGACACTTACATACAGACACTTACGTACAGACACTTACGTACAGACACGTACAGACACTTACGTACAGACACTCACATACAGCCACTCATGTACACACACTTACATTCACACATTTACATACAGATACTTACATACAGACACTTACATACACACACTTACATACACACACTTACATACAGACACTTACAGACAGACACTTATATACAGACACTTACATACAGACTTTTACATACAGACACTTACATACGGACACTTACATACAGACACTTACATACAGACACTTACGTACAGACACTTACATACACTTACATACAGACACACAGACACTTACATACAGACACTTACATACAGACACTTACATACAGACACTTACATACAGACAAGTAGACACTTACTTACAGACACTTACATACAAACACTTACATACAGACACACAGCCACTTACATACAGACACTTACATACATACACTTTCATACAGACACTTACATACAGAAACTTACATACATAAACTTACATACAGACACACAGACACTTACATACAGACACTTACAGACACTTACATACAGACACTTACATACAGACACTTACATACAGACACTTACATACAGACACTTACATACAGACAAGTAGACACTTACTTACAGCCACTTACATACAAACACTTACATACAGACGCACAGCCACTTACATACAGACACTTACATACAGACACTTTCATACAGACACTTACATACAGACACTTACATACATACACTTACATACAGACACACAGACACTTGCATACAGACACTTACAGACACTTACATACAGACACTTACATACAGACACTTTCATACAGACACTTACATACAGACACTTACATACATACACTTACATACAGACACACAGACACTTGCATACAGACACTTACAGACACTTACATACAGACACTTACATACAGACACTTACATACAGACACTTACATACAGACACTTACATACATACACTTACATACAGACACTTACATACAGATACTGAGACACTTACATACAGACACTTACATACAGACACTTACATATAGACACTTACATACAGACACTTACATAGACACTTACATACAGACACTTACATACTGACACTTACAAACAGACACTGAGACACTTACATACAGACACTTACATACAAACACTTACATACAGACACTTACATACAGACACTTACATACAGACCCTTACATGCAGACACTTAGACAATTACATACAGACACTTACATACAGACTCTTACATAAAGACACTTACATACAGACACTTAGCCACTTACATACAGACACTTACATACACTCTTACATAAAGACACTTACATACAGACAATTACATACAGACACTTACATACAGACACTTACATACAGACACTTACATACAGACACTTACATACAGACACTGAGACACTTACATAGACACTTACATACAGACGCTTACATCCACTTACATACAGACACTGAGACACTTACATACAGACACTTACATACAGACACTTACATACAGACACTGAGACACTTACATAGACACATACAGACGCTTACATACAGACACTTACATACAGACACTGAGACACTTACATACAGACACTTACAAACAGACCAATACATACAGACACTGACATACAGACACTTACAGACACTTACATACAGAAACAAACATACAGACACTTACATACAGACACTTACATACAGACTCTTACATAAAGACACTTACATACAGACACTTAGCCACTTACATACAGACACTTACATACAGACTCTTACATAAAGACACTTACATACAGACAATTACATACAAACACTTACATACAGACACTAAGACACTTACATACAGACACTTACATACAGACACTGAGTCACTTACATAGACACTTACATACAGACGCTTACATACACTTACATACAGACACTGAGACACTTACATACATATACTTACATACAGACACTTACATACAGACACTTACATACAGACACTGAGACACTTACATACAGACACTTCCATACAGACACTGAGACACTTACATACAGACACTTACATACAGACACTTACATACAGACACTTACATACAGACATTGAGACACTTACATACAGACACTTACATACAGACACTGAGACACTTACATACAGTCGCTTACATAAAGACACTGAGACACTTACATAGACACTTACATACAGATGCTTACATACAGACACTTACATACAGACACTGAGACACTTACATACAGACACTTACATACAGACACATACAGACGCTGAGACACTTACATACAGACACTTACATACAGACACTTACATACTGACACTTACATACAGACACTTACATACACTCTTGCATAAAGACACTTACATACATATACTTACATACAGACACTTACATACAGACACTTACATACAGACACTGAGACACTTACATACAGACACTTCCATACAGACACTGAGACACTTACATACAGACACTTACATACAGACACTTACATACAGACACTTACATACAGACATTGAGACACTTACATACAGACACTTACATACAGACACTGAGACACTTACATACAGTCGCTTACATAAAGACACTGAGACACTTACATAGACACTTACATACAGATGCTTACATACAGACACTTACATACAGACACTGAGACACTTACATACAGACACTTACATACAGACACATACAGACGCTGAGACACTTACATACAGACACTTACATACAGACACTTACATACAGACACGAAGACACTTACATACAGACACTTACATACTGACACTTACATACAGACACTTACATACAGACACTTACAAACAGACACTTACATACAGAAACTTACACACAGACACTTACATACAGATACTTACATACAGACACTTACAGACACTTAAATACAGCCACCTACATACAGAGACTTACATACAGACACTTACATACAGATACTTACATACAGACACATACAGACACTTAGATACAGACACTTACATACAGACACTGAGACACTTACATACAGACACTTACATACAGACACTTACATACAGAAACTTACATACAGACACTGAGATACTTACATACAGACACTTACATACGGACACTTAACATACAGACACTTACATACAGACACTTACATACAGACACTTACATACAGACACTTACATACAGACACTGAGACACTTACATACAGACACTTACATACAGACACTTACTTAGACATTTACTTAGAGACACTGAGACACTTAAATACAAACACTTACATACAGACACTTACATACAGACACTTACATACAGACACTGAGACACTTACATACATACACTTACATAAAGACACTGAGACACTTACCTAGACACTTGCATACAGATGCTTACATACAGACACTTACATACAGACACTGAGACACTTACATACAGACACTTACATACAGACACGAAGACACTTACATACAGACACTTACATACTGACACTTACATACAGACACTTACATACAGACACTTACAAACAGACACTTACATACAGAAACTTACACACAGACACTTACATACAGATACTTACATACAGACACTTACAGACACTTAAATACAGCCACCTACATACAGAGACTTACATACAGACACTTACATACAGACACTTACATACAGACACATACAGACACTTAGATACAGACACTTACATACAGACACTGAGACACTTACATACAGACACTTACATACAGACACTTACATACAGACACTGAGATATTTACAAACACTTAACGTACAGACACTTACACTTACATACAGACACTTATATACAGACACTTACATAGAAACACTTACATACAGACACTTACTTAGACACTTACTTAGACACTTACTTACAGACACTGAGACACTTAAATACAAACACTTACATACAGACACTTACATACAGACACTTACAAACACACACTGACATACAGACACTTACATACAAACATTTACATACAGATACTGAGACACTTACATACAGACACTTACATAGAGACACTTACATACAAACACTGACATACAGACACTTACATACAGACACTTACATACAGACACTGAGACACTTACATACAGACACTTACATACAGACACTTACATACAGACACTGAGACACTTACATACAGACACTTACATACAGAAACTTACATACAGACACTGAGATACTTACATACAGACACTTACATACAGACACTTAACATACAGACACTTACATACAGACACTTACATACAGACACTTACATACAACAACAACAACAACAACCGCCATTCACCACTAAGTGGCGGTGACGTCACCACTTAGATACAGACACTTACATACAGACACTGAGACACTTACATACAGACACTTACATACAGACACTTACATACAGACACTGAGATATTTACAAACACTTAACGTACAGACACTTACACTTACATACAGACACTTATATACAGACACTTACATAGAAACACTTACATACAGACACTTACTTAGACACTTACTTAGACACTTACTTACAGACACTGAGACACTTAAATACAAACACTTACATACAGACACTTACATACAGACACTTACAAACACACACTGACATACAGACACTTACATACAAACATTTACATACAGATACTGAGACACTTACATACAGACACTTACATAGAGACACTTACATACAAACACTGACATACAGACACTTACATACAGACACTTACATACAGACACTGAGACACTTACATACAGACACTTACATACAGAAACTTACATACAGACACTGAGATACTTACATACAGACACTTACATACAGACACTTAACATACAGACACTTACATACAGACACTTACATACAGACACTTACATACAACAACAACAACAACCGCCATTCACCACTAAGTGGCGGTGACGTCACCACGACGCTTGTGCCAGGCTATGTGCACCCTGAGGCCACGTGAAGTGTCGAACGCCCGCTGGCAGGAGGTCACGGGGCAGACCCAGGTGCCACGGGTCGACTGACTGAGATGACTGGCTGATGCACCACCTGTGCCCCCTACTGTGCCAACCTGCTGTGCTTTAGCCACCCGGCGCTCCGCTCGCTGTTGTGAGCGTCGCTCCTCCGCCCTCCGTTGTTGTTGGAGGGCGACTGCCTCCAACTGCCCAGTAGCATCCTTCACGAGCCTCCTCCACAGAGGCCGATCTTGACACCGCTGGTACCAGTCATCGGCAAGTCCACTCAGCTCCACGTCCTCCTGTACCACATCACTCCATCTCTTCTCTAGCCCGTGCCGCGCCCGCTTAGCCCCCTCAATCCGGCCAAACAAAAGCTGTTTCGGCATGCGGTGGCTGGGCATGCGGGCTACATGACCCAGCCATCGCAGCCTTGCCTGCCGGAGGAGCTCACCGATGGGACCCTGCCCAGATCTTTCAAGGATTTGTGAGCTCCTCACACAATCCAGTCTGGTTAAACCCAGGATGGATCGTAGGCAGGCCAGCCTAAATGTTTCTAACCGGCGAAGATGTTCCATTAGGGGGGTCCACTTACATACAGACACTTACATACAGACACTGAGATATTCACATACAGACACTTACATACAAACACTTAACATACAGACACTTACATACAGACACTTACATACAGACACTTACTTAGACATTTACTTACAGACACTGAGACACTTAAATACAAACACTTACATACAGACACTTTCATACAGACACTTACAAACACACACTGACATACAGACACTGAGACTTACATACAGACACTTACATACAGACACTTACATACAGACACTTACATAAAGACATTTACATACAGATACTGAGACACTTACATACAGACACTTACATACAGACACTTACATACACACACTTACATACAAACACCTACATACAGGCACTTACATACAGACACTTACATAGACACTTACATACAGACACTTACATACTGACACAAACAGACACTGAGACACTTACATACAGACACTTACATACAAACACGTACATACAGACACTTACATACAGACACTTACATAGAGACACTTACATACAGACCCTTACATACAGACACTTAGACACTTACATACAGACACTTACATACAGACTCTTACATAAAGACACTTACATACAGACACTTAGACACTTACATACAGACTCTTACATAAAGACACTTACATACAGACAATTACATACAGACACTTACATACAGACACTAAGACACTTACATACAGACACTTACATACAGACACTTACATACAGACACTGAGACACTTACATAGACACTTACATACAGACGCTTACATACACTTACATACAGACACTGAGACACTTACATACATATACTTACATACAGACACTTACATACAGACACTTACATACAGACACTGAGACACTTACATACAGACACTTCCATACAGACACTGAGACACTTACATACAGACACTGAGACACTTACATACAGACACTTACATACAGACACTTACATACAGACACTGAGACACTTACATAGACACTTACATACAGACGCTTACATACACTTACATACAGACACTGAGACACTTACATACATATACTTACATACAGACACTTACATACAGACACTTACATACAGACACTGAGACACTTACATACAGACACTTACATACAGACACTGAGACACTTACATAGACACTTACATACAGATGCTTACATACAGACACTTACATACAGACACTGAGACACTTACATACAGACACTTACATACAGACACATACAGACGCTGAGACACTTACATACAGACACTTACATACAGACACTTACATACAGACACGAAGACACTTACATACAGACACTTACATACTGACACTTACATACAGACACTTACATACAGACACTTACAAACAGACACTTACATACAGAAACTTACACACAGACACTTACATACAGATACTTACATACAGACACTTACAGACACTTAAATACAGCCACCTACATACAGAGACTTACATACAGACACTTACATACAGACACTTACATACAGACACATACAGACACTTAGATACAGACACTTACATACAGACACTGAGACACTTAAATACAAACACTTACATACAGACACTTTCATACAGAAACTTACAAACACACACTGACATACAGACACTGAGACTTACATACAGACACTTACATACAGACACTTACATACAGACACTTACATAAAGACATTTACATACAGATACTGAGACACTTACATACAGACACTTACATACAGACACTTACATACACACACTTACATACAAACACCTACATACAGGCACTTACATACAGACACTTACATAGACACTTACATACAGACACTTACATACTGACACAAACAGACACTGAGACACTTACATACAGACACTTACATACAAACACGTACATACAGACACTTACATACAGACACTTACATAGAGACACTTACATACAGACCCTTACATACAGACACTTAGACACTTACATACAGACACTTACATACAGCATCTTACATAAAGACACTTACATACAGACACTTACAAACATACACTTACATACAGAAACTTACATACAGACACTTACATACAGACACTTACATACAGACACGAAGACACTTACATACAGACACTTACATACTGACACTTACATACAGACACTTACATACAGACACTTACAAACAGACACTTACATACAGAAACTTACACACAGACACTTACATACAGATACTTACATACAGACACTTACAGACACTTAAATACAGCCACCTACATACAGAGACTTACATACAGACACTTACATACAGACACTTACATACAGACACATACAGACACTTAGATACAGACACTTACATACAGACACTGAGACACTTACATACAGACACTTACATACAGACACTTACATACAGACACTGAGATATTTACATACAGACACTTACATACAAACACTTAACGTACAGACACTTACATACAGACACTTATATACAGACACTTACATAGAAACACTTACATACAGACACTTACTTAGACACTTACTTAGACACTTACTTACAGACACTGAGACACTTAAATACAAACACTTACATACAGACACTTACATACAGACACTTACAAACACACACTGACATACAGACACTTACATACAAACATTTACATACAGATACTGAGACACTTACATACAGACACTTACATAGAGACACTTACATACAAACACTGACATACAGACACTTACATACAGACACTTACATACAGACACTGAGACACTTACATACAGACACTTACATACAGAAACTTACATACAGACACTGAGATACTTACATACAGACACTTACATACAGACACTTAACATACAGACACTTACATACAGACACTTACATACAGACACTTACATACAACAACAACAACAACCGCCATTCACCACTAAGTGGCGGTGACGTCACCACGACGCTTGTGCCAGGCTATGTGCACCCTGAGGCCACGTGAAGTGTCGAACGCCCGCTGGCAGGAGGTCACGGGGCAGACCCAGGTGCCACGGGTCGACTGACTGAGATGACTGGCTGATGCACCACCTGTGCCCCCTACTGTGCCAACCTGCTGTGCTTTAGCCACCCGGCGCTCCGCTCGCTGTTGTGAGCGTCGCTCCTCCGCCCTCCGTTGTTGTTGGAGGGCGACTGCCTCCAACTGCCCAGTAGCATCCTTCACGAGCCTCCTCCACAGAGGCCGATCTTGACACCGCTGGTACCAGTCATCGGCAAGTCCACTCAGCTCCACGTCCTCCTGTACCACATCACTCCATCTCTTCTCTAGCCCGTGCCGCGCCCGCTTAGCCCCCTCAATCCGGCCAAACAAAAGCTGTTTCGGCATGCGGTGGCTGGGCATGCGGGCTACATGACCCAGCCATCGCAGCCTTGCCTGCCGGAGGAGCTCACCGATGGGACCCTGCCCAGATCTTTCAAGGATTTGTGAGCTCCTCACACAATCCAGTCTGGTTAAACCCAGGATGGATCGTAGGCAGGCCAGCCTAAATGTTTCTAACCGGCGAAGATGTTCCATTAGGGGGGTCCACTTACATACAGACACTTACATACAGACACTGAGATATTCACATACAGACACTTACATACAAACACTT
The DNA here is from genome assembly GCF_048934315.1 of Petromyzon marinus. Lineage (NCBI taxonomy): Eukaryota > Metazoa > Chordata > Hyperoartia > Petromyzontiformes > Petromyzontidae > Petromyzon > Petromyzon marinus. The sequence continues at coordinate 522,175 of NW_027423006.1, forward strand.
AACATACAGACACTTACATACAGACACTTACATACAGACACTTACTTAGACATTTACTTACAGACACTGAGACACTTAAATACAAACACTTACATACAGACACTTTCATACAGACACTTACAAACACACACTGACATACAGACACTGAGACTTACATACAGACACTTACATACAGACACTTACATACAGACACTTACATAAAGACATTTACATACAGATACTGAGACACTTACATACAGACACTTACATACAGACACTTACATACACACACTTACATACAAACACCTACATACAGGCACTTACATACAGACACTTACATAGACACTTACATACAGACACTTACATACTGACACAAACAGACACTGAGACACTTACATACAGACACTTACATACAAACACGTACATACAGACACTTACATACAGACACTTACATAGAGACACTTACATACAGACCCTTACATACAGACACTTAGACACTTACATACAGACACTTACATACAGACTCTTACATAAAGACACTTACATACAGACACTTAGACACTTACATACAGACTCTTACATAAAGACACTTACATACAGACAATTACATACAGACACTTACATACAGACACTAAGACACTTACATACAGACACTTACATACAGACACTTACATACAGACACTGAGACACTTACATAGACACTTACATACAGACGCTTACATACACTTACATACAGACACTGAGACACTTACATACATATACTTACATACAGACACTTACATACAGACACTTACATACAGACACTGAGACACTTACATACAGACACTTCCATACAGACACTGAGACACTTACATACAGACACTGAGACACTTACATACAGACACTTACATACAGACACTTACATACAGACACTGAGACACTTACATAGACACTTACATACAGACGCTTACATACACTTACATACAGACACTGAGACACTTACATACATATACTTACATACAGACACTTACATACAGACACTTACATACAGACACTGAGACACTTACATACAGACACTTACATACAGACACTGAGACACTTACATAGACACTTACATACAGATGCTTACATACAGACACTTACATACAGACACTGAGACACTTACATACAGACACTTACATACAGACACATACAGACGCTGAGACACTTACATACAGACACTTACATACAGACACTTACATACAGACACGAAGACACTTACATACAGACACTTACATACTGACACTTACATACAGACACTTACATACAGACACTTACAAACAGACACTTACATACAGAAACTTACACACAGACACTTACATACAGATACTTACATACAGACACTTACAGACACTTAAATACAGCCACCTACATACAGAGACTTACATACAGACACTTACATACAGACACTTACATACAGACACATACAGACACTTAGATACAGACACTTACATACAGACACTGAGCCACTTAAATACAAACACTTACATACAGACACTTTCATACAGAAACTTACAAACACACACTGACATACAGACACTGAGACTTACATACAGACACTTACATACAGACACTTACATACAGACACTTACATAAAGACATTTACATACAGATACTGAGACACTTACATACAGACACTTACATACAGACACTTACATACACACACTTACATACAAACACCTACATACAGGCACTTACATACAGACACTTACATAGACACTTACATACAGACACTTACATACTGACACAAACAGACACTGAGACACTTACATACAGACACTTACATACAAACACGTACATACAGACACTTACATACAGACACTTACATAGAGACACTTACATACAGACCCTTACATACAGACACTTAGACACTTACATACAGACACTTACATACAGACTCTTACATAAAGACACTTACATACAGACACTTAGACACTTACATACAGACACTTACATACAGACTCTTACATAAAGACACTTACATACAGACAATTACATACAGACACTTACATACAGACACTTACAAACAGACACTTACATACAGAAACTTACACACAGACACTTACATACAGATACTTTCATACAGACACTTACAGACACTTAAATACAGCCACCTACATACAGAGACTTACATACAGACACTTACATACAGCCACTTACATACAGACACATACAGACACTTAGATACAGACACTTACATACAGACACTGAGACACTTACATACCGACACTTACATACAGACACTTACATACAGACACTGAGATATTAACATACAGACACTTACATACAAACACTTAACGTACAGACACTTACATACAGACACTTATATACAGACACTTACATAGAAACACTTACATACAGACACTTACTTAGACACTTACTTACAGACACTGAGACTCTTAAATACAAACACTTACATACAGACACTTACATACAGACACTTACAAACACACACTGACATACAGACACTGAGACTTACATACAGACACTTACATACAGACACTTACATACAGACACTTACATAAAGACATTTACATACAGATACTGAGACACTTACATACAGACACTTACATACAGACACTTACATACACACACTTACATACAAACACTTACATACAGGCACTTACATACAGACACTTACATAGACACTTACATACAGACACTTACATACTGACACAAACAGACACTGAGACACTTACATACAGACACTTACATAGAGACACTTACATACAGACCCTTACATACAGACACTTAGACACTTACATACAGACACTTACATACAGACTCTTACATAAAGACACTTACATACAGACACTTACATACAAACACTTACATACAGACACTAAGACACTTACATACAGACACTTACATACAGACACTTACATACAGACACTGAGTCACTTACATAGACACTTACATACAGACGCTTACATACACTTACATACAGACACTGAGACACTTACATACATATACTTACATACAGACACTTACATACAGACACTTACATACAGACACTTACATACAGACAATTACATACAGACACTTACATACAGACACTAAGACACTTACATACAGACACTTACATACAGACACTTACATACAGACACTGAGACACTTACATAGACACTTACATACAGACGCTTACATACACTTACATACAGACACTGAGACACTTACATACATATACTTACATACAGACACTTACATACAGACACTTACATACAGACACTGAGACACTTACATACAGACACTTCCATACAGACACTGAGACACTTACATACAGACACTTACATACAGACACTTACATACAGACACTGAGACACTTACATAGACACTTACATACAGACGCTTACATACACTTACATACAGACACTGAGACACTTACATACATATACTTACATACAGACACTTACATACAGACACTTACATACAGACACTGAGACACTTACATACAGACACTTACAAACAGACACTGAGACACTTACATACAGACACTGAGACACTTACATACAGACACTTACATAAAGACACTGAGACACTTACATAGACACTTACATACAGATGCTTACATACAGACACGTTCATACAGATGTAGTGGGTTCCAGGACACGGAGACGGCAGAATAGAAGCAGCACTATTTATTTAAACCTTAACAAGGGTTACACTAGAAGGGGTAGCGGCCCCTCCACCCGTATAACTCAGGAACACACCCCAGGCTCTCTAGCCTAAGCTCTAGGCTCCCAGTTCCTCCTGGTAGGGCTCTAAGGGAGGCTATCAGATCCGGCCCTGGTTAGGCACAGATCTCGGCACCCCGCCGACCAGACCGGCCCTTAGAAGGACTCTGACTCTGGGGCTCTGGGGCCGCACCACTGGCTTGCTGTGCCGGCCCTGAAAAGGGCAGCGGTCACAGGAGTTCCAGGGTCTCACCTAGCTGGCCTTCTTTCTTCACTGGTTGCTTCAGCCTCGGGCCCCACACTCTGCCCCGAGCTCCCTGGCTCCCCGCACTTTATACCCACTGGAGCCTTAGCGGACGTTGTTGTAGCCACCAAGGTGTGGGTGAACCACACCTTCCCGTGCCATGTGTTTATTCCCCATAGCACCCCTACATCACCCCCTCCCGTGTAACCCGCAGCCGTCCCGGCTGCAACAATACTCGAACAATAAACACAACAAACCCCCACCCGTGCGTGCCTCATAAGAACGAACACCCCAATAAATAACCCAACCCACCTATACAAAATTACACTATATACACATATACATTGTACCCCCCCCCCCATCAACGCAGCAAGAAAACTTAACAGTGAACAACAAGAGTAACAAGAACCATTTTTACAACAAGCGGCGCATTTTGGCGCGAGTCCGATTTGCGGGTCCATCGTAGGGGGAGGGTCCGGTCGGCCCGGCAGTGGGCACCGGCTGTGCAGGTGCACCGTCTTCCGTCACCCCGGAAGGGCAAACTCCGTCCCCACCGGGTGGCGCAGGCGCGCTGGAAGCCGTCATTCTTGAGGCGCCTGAAGGTGGAACAGTTAGCGAAGCATCAAGGGCAGGTGACGAAGACGCCGTCCGGGAGTCAGCGGAGACATCACATGCTCGGCCTGTGTAATGTGGTGGAGGGACGCGCGGCGCCACAAACGGCTTCAGACGCGAGGGGTGTACGTACCAGCGGCGTTTCCCCCACTGGATACGAACGCACTGCGGCCGCATAACCTTCACAATAACCACAGGGCCCCTCCAAGGCCGCAACAATTTCGCCGAGGTCGCCAACGGCACCTGAGGGCAGTGCAGCCAGGCTTGATCGCCTGGCTTCCACGCATGTGTGCGTGATTGGCGCGACCTCTCGTTGGCCTTCTGCCGAGAGGAAGAGTTTTGGGCCGCTGCCTCCCGCGCCTCGGTCAACCTCAGGATATTAAATTTAACGTGGTCGGCCAATTTCGATTTTCTGCTGGTTTCCGAGACGCGGAGCTGATTCGCAATTGGTGGGTCAACGTCGCGACCGTACATCAAAAAGAACGGCGAGAAGCCGGTTGCCGCGTGAGGAGCCATTCTATAGGCGGCCAAAACCCCCGGAATGTGAAGGTCCCAATCGGTCTGGGAGTCACACACCTGGTGACACAACATAGATGTGAGCGTCCTATGCAGCCGCTCCACCATGCCATCGGTTTGTGGGTGATAGGGGGAAGTGCGAATCTTTTTCGTACCAAGAAGCGCACACACCTCGTGCAGAAGGACGCCAGAGAAGTTCTTCCCTTGGTCAGTCAGCAGCCGTTCGGGAGCACCCTTGTCGAGGACATAGCCCTGGACAAAGGCCTCGGCAATGGCTGCTGCTGACTGGTTAGCAAGAGGCCATGCCATAGGCCATCGGGTGAAATATTCCACGCCAACCAGCAGGTACTTGTTACCCCTAGGGGTCGCAGGGAAGGGCCCCAATATATCGAGTGCGACGAGTTCGTTAACCCGAGAGACCGTGATAGATTGTAGCGGTGGGCAGGCGCCTTTCGCTGGTGGTTTTCGTTGGGCGCACTGAGTGCATGCACCCAGGAGGTCATCCACATCCCTTGCCATACCCGGCCAGAAGAAATCCAGCTGGAGCACGGCAAGGGTCTTGTGGGTCCCCAGGTGCAAAAGTCGCTCGTGTGCGGCCCAAACGGCCTTACCCCGCAAAGCGGATGGCACCACAAGCCTGTGACGGCAGGCCCTCCCATCCCAATGCATTAGGAGCCCCTGGAGCAGCCCGTACGAATCAATCCCCGCGACCCCCCGCACGGAACCCCCTGCGCGACGACGCAACGCGAGGAGGGATGCGTCCTCTATCTGGAGGCGCCCCCATTCCGCAACGGACAACCCCAGCAAGGAGTCCGCACCTCCTTCCCCGACAGGACCCTCAGGCAAGGGGTCCTCAGTGGCAGCAGCGAGAACCGGGATATCTAAGGGGGGGCTATCCTCTGGCGGCTTACAACGCCCCGATCCCCTGAGACAAGCGCAATCTGAGGCGGGCGGCAGGCGAGACAGCGCATCCGCATTAGTGTGCCGAGCACCCTTCCGATATGTGGTCGTGAAATCATAATCCTGAAGGATTTCGAGCCATCGGGACAATTGCCCCGAAGGCTGTGTCACCCGCAAGGCATATTGTAATGCCGCATGGTCCGTACGGACAGTGAAATGCCGACCGTACAGGTATGGGCGATACTGTTGCATAAAAAATACAATAGCCAAGAGTTCCCGACGCATGACGCAGTATCTCTGTTCCGCCGGAGACAAAACCCTACTGCCATAAGCCACGACGCGTTCCACACCACAGATCACCTGTGAGAGCACACCCCCAATGCCCGTATTGCTGGCGTCTGTATCGAGCAGGAAGGGTTCCGAAAAATCGGGGTAGCTCAATGGAGGGGCCCGCACGAGAGCGTCGCGAAGGGAACAAAAAGCGACCTCCTCCTCCTGGCCCCAGTGAAATTTCACTCCCTTCGCCGTCAGAGCGTGTAAGGGCTTAGCAATGGTCGCGAAATCCGCGACGAACCGCCGGTAATAAGACGCAAATCCAATGAAACTCCTGACCTCAGCCACCGAGGTGGGGGTTGGCCAGGAGTTGACACACTGCGTCTTTGCGGGATCGGTGGATATGCCCGAGCGGCTGACGATGTGCCCCAAATAGCGTACGGATTCCCGTAGCAGGTGGCACTTTTGCGGCTTAAATTTCAAATTCGCAGCACGCATTTTGAGGAACACGGCGCGCAAGCGCAAAAGGTGTTCGTCAAATGTCTTGCTGAACACGATGACGTCATCCAGATAGATCAAACAGACGTTCCACTGTAAGCCAGCCAAAACCAGTTCCATAAGGCGCTGAAATGTCGCCGGAGCGGAGTGTAATCCCATAGGTAACCGGTTAAATTGGAATAGGCCGTGTGGTGTGCGAAACGCAGTCTTTGGCTTGGACTCATCATCCAATGGGAGTTGCCAAAATCCGGATAACAAGTCCAACGTAGAAAAAAAACGTGCGCCAGCCAGAGCATCCAGAGATTCGTCCATCCGGGGAAGTGGATACGCGTCGGCCACGGAGATCTTATTAAGGCGGCGAAAATCCACACAGAATCGCAAGGACCCATCGTGCTTTTTGACAAGCACTATGGGTGCTCCCCATGGACTGGTGGAAGGGGCTATAATGTCTGCAGCCAGCATGTCATCCACTGCCAATTTGACATGATCTTTTTCGGCCGGACTTAACCGAAAAGGATTCTGGCGTACCGGGGCATTGTCACCCGTGTCAATGTGGTGACGCAACAATTTCGTGCACCCAATGTCATATTTGTGTTTACTAAAAACATCGGAAAATTCCGTCAGAAGGGTGCGTAGGCCGGCACGCTGGGAGTCGGACAGATCACTCGTGCCCGAACATAGTGTGTCCATCCAACTATCGTCCCCCTCAGAATGCGGTTGAGCCAGAGGATCGGTCCCCACATTACCCATAACCGTGTCTACCACGGGGACCGGTGTCGCGTGCGCGAGCACAGTTCCCTGAGGAACGACGGCCGTCTGTACGCCAACGTTAAGGACGAGGATAAACGGGTCATCGCTCCCCTTAACGAGCGTTTGAGCGGCCACCAGATCCAGCCCGTTTTCCCCAGCCCTCGAGGGCCCTAACAGAATTCCCTGGTCCAGAACACCGGGCACGAAAGGCCGACGCAAGCGAAGGGGCACGAGCATTTGCGCCCCGGGAGGTACACGCACCGTCCGAGTAACGAACGCTTGTATCGACGCGCACGCTGCCCTTGAGGTGACAGGGGAAGGCAGGAATGTTACCCGTCGGCCCGAGGGAAGCTCGATGCAACCCTGATCAATTAGAATTTTAATCGGCATTTTGCCCAAAAAGTCCGTCCCCAACAAGCACGGAACCGCCAGCGAGGACGAGACTAATATCGGCCCGGAGAGTTTGATATCGCCAATGCAAATTTGTGCTCGAATTTGGCCTATGATACCCAGCGAACCCCCGTTCGCTGCGTAACACGGAACGGTGACTGGGAGCAAGGGGCGGCTTTGAACGGGAAGAATATTATAAATCAAGTCTGACACAATGGTCGCCGAAGCTCCCGTATCGACGAGGATACGCACCTCGACCCCGTCAATGCGACCCGCGACCACGGACGAGCCTGCCGACGTAGCAACAATGCGGTGGGCCAATTCCGTCCACTGCCCCGGCCCGAGCACCCTCTCGACCCCGCCGCCACCCAACAAACCAATGGGCGTACCCCGAGGCCCGTACACCGAAACGCGCGAGGTGGGGACAGGTGTGTGCACAGGCCGAGCATGTGGGGTGCCGCGACTTGCCGGGTTGCGATGCGGAGGCCTGTAGGCTGGAGCGCCGTCCGACCGTCCCGGCTGTCGTTGACGAGGCGCCCGGCATTCCGCAGCCACGTGGCCCTTGCGGCCACAGTTGTAGCACGTGATGAGCGCCTTGGGGTGCTCCTGGCGATCCGGTGTGGTCCGAGCCGGCCTCCCTCCGGATCTCCACTCCACCGGGCGACCCGCCGCGAAGACCTCCTCGGAGGGGGGGATGGTCGGCGTCCCAGCGCACACCGCAGCTGCGCCCTTGGGGACGAGAGGTGATCGACGCTGCGCTATCAGGTGCGCGTGGATGTGTCTTGCTGCCCGCAAGGAGCACATGTCCGCGTCGTCCTCTGCGACGATGACGATCTGTAGCTCCTGGGCCAACGCCAGGAGCTTCTCCGTCACCATCGCGTCCACCCCTTCGCCGTCCATCCGCGGGAAAGCCGCTTTTGCGAGGGCCAGGAGAGCCGTGCGATACGCCAGCGGTGGCTCCTTCTGGCCCCTGCACCGCTCGTGGAAGAGTTTGCGGCAGTCCGACGATGGCCCGTAGACTATGGTGAGGACCTGGAGCGCCGACTGTAGCGTAGATCGCGTTGATCTGGGAGCTGTGATGAGCGTAGCAAGGGCGTCATCGTCCAGCATGGCCGGTAGCGCACTCAACGCCTCGTTGTCCGTCCAGCCGGCCATCTCTTGATGAGCGAGAAAGCGGCGTTGAAAGGCCCCCCAGTCGCCACCGTCTGAAACGAACTCCTTCAACACCGGCAGGCGTTGTTGAAACGATGGCTTCGTCTCTGAGAGGTGCCGCGCGCCATTTCCGGCCTCTCCACCGGTGTCTGAGGGGCTGGGGACACCCATCGGCGGTCGCGCAGGTGATGACGATGCGCCCGCCGATTGGTCCTGACAGCGGGCGTCCGTTGGTGATGACGTCACCACCGCTGATTGGCCCACAGCGTCCACGTGGCGCTGCGACCCTCCAATCGCCGTGGCGGACACTGTCATGGCGGCAAATCCGAAATCTGGTGGCTGTGTTTCGGCGGGAATGGCCGTTGAACGGCGTTCGTCTCTCTGCCGCCTTTGCGCCCGCAGCCCCGCGCGGTTGATTTCCTCCAGCGTGGAAGCCACGGCATACAGCAGCTCAGCCAGTCGAGAGTGAGCCGCCTGCAACCCGTCCTCCATCGGCGGCCACTCCTCCAGCGGCGGCTGCTGTTGGGGCGTCTGGGACATCCCAGGATCGTCGGCCGCGGCCTCTGGCGCAATCCCAGGCGAGCCGTCCTCCTCCTGGGGTTCCTGTGATCGGTTTGTACTCCTTGTGTCCATTTTAAGACCACTTCTGACACCAGTTGTAGTGGGTTCCAGGACACGGAGACGGCAGAATAGAAGCAGCACTATTTATTTAAACCTTAACAAGGGTTACACTAGAAGGGGTAGCGGCCCCTCCACCCGTATAACTCAGGAACACACCCCAGGCTCTCTAGCCTAAGCTCTAGGCTCCCAGTTCCTCCTGGTAGGGCTCTAAGGGAGGCTATCAGATCCGGCCCTGGTTAGGCACAGATCTCGGCACCCCGCCGACCAGACCGGCCCTTAGAAGGACTCTGACTCTGGGGCTCTGGGGCCGCACCACTGGCTTGCTGTGCCGGCCCTGAAAAGGGCAGCGGTCACAGGAGTTCCAGGGTCTCACCTAGCTGGCCTTCTTTCTTCACTGGTTGCTTCAGCCTCGGGCCCCACACTCTGCCCCGAGCTCCCTGGCTCCCCGCACTTTATACCCACTGGAGCCTTAGCGGACGTTGTTGTAGCCACCAAGGTGTGGGTGAACCACACCTTCCCGTGCCATGTGTTTATTCCCCATAGCACCCCTACACAGACACTGAGACACTTACATACAGACACTTACATACAGACACATACAGACGCTGAGACACTTACATACAGACACTTACATACAGACACTTACATACAGACACGAAGACACTTACATACAGACACTTACATACTGACACTTACATACAGACACTTACATACAGACACTTACAAACAGACACTTACATACAGAAACTTACACACAGACACTTACATACAGATACTTACATACAGACACTTACAGACACTTAAATACAGCCACCTACATACAGAGACTTACATACAGACACTTACATACAGACACTTACATACAGACACATACAGACACTTAGATACAGACACTTACATACAGACACTGAGACACTTACATACCGACACTTACATACGGACACTTACATACAGACACTGAGATATTAACATACAGACACTTACATACAAACACTTAACGTACAGACACTTACATACAGACACTTATATACAGACACTTACATAGAAACACTTACATACAGACACTTACTTAGACACTTACTTACAGACACTGAGACTCTTAAATACAAACACTTACATACAGACACTTACATACAGACACTTACAAACACACACTGACATACAGACACTGAGACTTACATACAGACACTTACATACAGACACTTACATACAGACACTTACATAAAGACATTTACATACAGATACTGAGACACTTACATACAGACACTTACATACAGACACTTACATACACACACTTACATACAAACACTTACATACAGGCACTTACATACAGACACTTACATAGACACTTACATACAGACACTTACATACTGACACAAACAGACACTGAGACACTTACATACAGACACTTACATAGAGACACTTACATACAGACCCTTACATACAGACACTTAGACACTTACATACAGACACTTACATACAGACTCTTACATAAAGACACTTACATACAGACACTTACATACAAACACTTACATACAGACACTAAGACACTTACATACAGACACTTACATACAGACACTTACATACAGACACTGAGTCACTTACATAGACACTTACATACAGACGCTTACATACACTTACATACAGACACTGAGACACTTACATACATATACTTACATACAGACACTTACATACAGACACTTACATACAGACACTGAGACACTTACATACAGACACTTCCATACAGACACTGAGACACTTACATACAGACACTTACATACAGACACTTACATACAGACACTTACATACAGACACTGAGACACTTACATACAGACACTTACATACAGACACTGAGACACTTACATACAGACGCTTACATAAAGACACTGAGACACTTACATAGACACTTACATACAGACGCTTACATACAGACACTTACATACAGACACTGAGACACTTACATACAGACACTTACATACAGACACATACAGACGCTGAGACACGTACATACAGACACTTACATACAGACACTGAGACACTTACATACAGACACTTACATAAAGACACGAAGACACTTACATACAGACACTTACATACTGACACATACAGACACTTAAATACAGACACTTACAAACAGACACTTACATACAGAAACTTACACACAGACACTTACATACAGATACTTACATACAGACACTTACAGACACTTAAATACAGCCACCTACATACAGAGACTTACATACAGACACTTACATACAGACACATACAGACACTTACATACAGACACTTACATACAGACACTGAGATATTCACATACAGACACTTACATACAAACACTTAACATACAGACACTTGCATACAGACACTTACATACAGACACTTACTTAGACACTTACTTACAGACACTGAGACACTTAAATACAGACACTTACATACAGACACTTACATACAGACACTTACAAACACACACTGACATACAGACACTGAGACTTACATACAGACACTTACATACAGACACTTACATACAGACACTTACATACAGACACTGAGACACTTACATACAGACACTTACATACAGACACTTATATACACACACTTACATACAGACACTTACATACAGACACCTACATACAGACACTTACATACAGGCACTTACATACAGACACTTACATAGACACTTACATACAGACACTTACATACAGGCACTTACATACAGACACTTACATAGACACTTACATACAGACACTTGCATACAGACACTTATATACACACACTTGCATACAGACACTTACATACAAACACTTACATACAGACACTTACATACAGACACTTACATACAGACACTTACATACAGACCCTTACATACACACACTTACACACTAACATACAGACACTTACATACAGACTCTTACATAAAGACACTTACATACAGACACTTAGACACTTACATACAGACACTTACATACAGACTCTTACATAAAGACACTTACATACAGACAATTACATACAGACACTTACATACAGACACTAAGACACTTACATACAGACAATTACATACAGACACTTACATACAGACACTGAGACACTTACATAGATACTTACATACAGATGCTTACATACACTTACATACAGACACTGAGACATTTACATACAGACACTTACATACAGACACTTACATACAGACACTTACATACAGACACTGAGGCACTTACATACAGACACTTACATACAGACACTGAGACACTTACATACAGACACTTACATACAGACACTTACATACAGACACTTACATACAGACACTGAGACACTTACATACAGACACTTACATACAGACACTGAGACACTTACATACAGGCACTGAGACACTTACATACAGACACTTACATAAAGACACTGAGACACTTACATAGACACTTACATACAGACGCTTACATACAGACACTGAGACACTTACATACAGACACTTTCATACAGACACTTACATACAGACACTGAGACACTTACATACAGACACTAACATACAGACACTTACATACAGACACTTACATACAGACACTTACATACAGACACTTACATACTGACACTGTGACACTGACATACAGACACTTACATACAGATACTTACATAGAGACACTTACATACAGAAACTTACATACAGACACTTACATACAGATACTTACATACAGACACTTACAGACACTTACATACATCCACTTACATACAGACACTTACATACAGAAACTTACATACAGACACTTACATACAGACACATACAGACACTTACATACAGACACTTACATACAGACCCTAAGACACTTACATACAGACACTTACACACAGACATTTACATACAGATACTTGCATACAGACACTTACATACAGACACTTACATACAGACACTGAGACACTTACATACAGACACTTACATACAGAAACTTACATAGAGACACTGAGATACTTACATACAGACACTTACATACAGACAATTAACATACGGACACTTACATACAGACACTTACATACAGACACTTACATACAGACACTTACATACAGACACTGAGACACTTACATACAGACACTTACATACAGACACTTACATACAGACACTGAGATATTCACATACAGACACTTACATACAAACACTTAACATACAGACACTTACATACAGACACTTATATACAGACACTTACTTAGACATTTACTTACAGACACTGAGACACTTAAATACAAACACTTCCATACAGACACTTACATACAGACACTTACAAACACACACTGACATACAGACACTGAGACTTACATACAGACACTTACATACAGACACTTACATACAGAAACTTACATAAAGACATTTACATAAAGACACTTACATAGATACTGGGACACTTACATACAGACACTTACATACAGACACTTACATACAGACACTTACATACAGATACTTACATAGAGACACTTACATACAGAAACTTACATACAGACACTTACATACAGATACTTACATACAGACACTTACATACAAACACTTACATACAGACACTTACATACAGACACTTACATACAGACACTTACATACAGACCCTTACATACACACACTTACACACTAACATACAGACACTTACATACAGACTCTTACATAAAGACACTTACATACAGACACTTAGACACTTACATACAGACACTTACATACAGACTCTTACATAAAGACACTTACATACAGACAATTACATACAGACACTTACATACAGACACTAAGACACTTACATACAGACAATTACATACAGACACTTACATACAGACACTGAGACACTTACATAGATACTTACATACAGACGCTTACATACACTTACATACAGACACTGAGACATTTACATACAGACACTTACATACAGACACTTACATACAGACACTTACATACAGACACTGAGGCACTTACATACAGACACTTACATACAGACACTGAGACACTTACATACAGACACTTACATACAGACACTTACATACAGACACTTACATACAGACACTGAGACACTTACATACAGACACTTACATACAGACACTGAGACACTTACATACAGGCACTGAGACACTTACATACAGACACTTACATAAAGACACTGAGACACTTACATAGACACTTACATACAGACGCTTACATACAGACACTTAGACACTTACATACAGACACTTTCATACAGACACTTACATACAGACACTGAGACACTTACATATAGACGCTTACATACAGACACTTACATACAGACACTGAGACACTTACATACAGACACTAACATACAGACACTTACATACAGACACTTACATACAGACACTTACATACAGACACTTACATACTGACACTGTGACACTGACATACAGACACTTACATACAGATACTTACATAGAGACACTTACATACAGAAACTTACATACAGACACTTACATACAGATACTTACATACAGACACTTACAGACACTTACATACATCCACTTACATACAGACACTTACATACAGAAACTTACATACAGACACTTACATACAGACACATACAGACACTTACATACAGACACTTACATACAGACACTTACATACAGACAGTTACATACAGACACTTACATACAGACACTTACATACAGACACTGAAACACTTACATACAGACACTTACATACAGACACATACAGACGCTGAGACACTTACATACAGACACTTACATACAGACACTGAGACACTTACATACAGACACTTACATACAGACACTGAGATATTCACATACAGACACTTACATACAAACACTTAACATACAGACACTTGCATACAGACACTTACATACAGACACTTACTTAGACACTTACTTACAGACACTGAGACACTTAAATACAGACACTTACATACAGACACTTACATACAGACACTTACAAACACACACTGACATACAGACACTGAGACTTACATACAGACACTTACATACAGACACTTACATACAGACACTTACATACAGACACTGAGACACTTACATACAGACACTTACATACAGACACTTATATACACACACTTACATACAGACACTTACATACAGACACTTACATACAGACACTTACATACAGGCACTTACATACAGACACTTACATAGACACTTACATACAGACACTTACATACAGGCACTTACATACAGACACTTACATAGACACTTACATACAGACACTTACATACAGACACTTATATACACACACTTACATACAGACACTTACATACAAACACTTACATACAGACACTTACATACAGACACTTACATACAGACACTTACATACAGACCCTTACATACACACACTTACACACTAACATACAGACACTTACATACAGACTCTTACATAAAGACACTTACATACAGACACTTAGACACTTACATACAGACACTTACATACAGACTCTTACATAAAGACACTTACATACAGACAATTACATACAGACACTTACATACAGACACTAAGACACTTACATACAGACAATTACATACAGACACTTACATACAGACACTGAGACACTTACATAGATACTTACATACAGACGCTTACATACACTTACATACAGACACTGAGACATTTACATACAGACACTTACATACAGACACTTACATACAGACACTTACGTACAGACACTGAGGCACTTACATACAGACACTTACATACAGACACTGAGACACTTACATACAGACACTTACATACAGACACTTACATACAGACACTTACATACAGACACTGAGACACTTACATACAGACACTTACATACAGACACTGAGACACTTACATACAGGCACTGAGACACTTACATACAGACACTTACATAAAGACACTGAGACACTTACATAGACACTTACATACAGACGCTTACATACAGACACTGAGACACTTACATACAGACACTTTCATACAGACACTTACATACAGACACTGAGACACTTACATATAGACGCTTACATACAGACACTTACATACAGACACTGAGACACTTACATACAGACACTAACATACAGACACTTACATACAGACACTTACATACAGACACTTACATACAGACACTTACATACTGACACTGTGACACTGACATACAGACACTTACATACAGATACTTACATAGAGACACTTACATACAGAAACTTACATACAGACACTTACATACAGATACTTACATACAGACACTTACAGACACTTACATACATCCACTTACATACAGACACTTACATACAGAAACTTACATACAGACACTTACATACAGACACATACAGACACTTACATACAGACACTTACATACAGACACTTACATACAGACAGTTACATACAGACACTTACATACAGACACTTACATACAGACACTGAAACACTTACATACAGACACTTACATACAGACACATACAGACGCTGAGACACTTACATACAGACACTTACATACAGACACTGAGACACTTACATACAGACACTTACATACAGACACGAAGACACTTACATACAGACACTTACATACTGACACATACAGACACTTACATACAGACACTTTCTAACAGACACTTTCATACAGAAACTTACACACAGACACTTACATACAGATACTTACATACAGACACTTACAGACACTTAAATACAGCCACCTACATACAGAGACTTACATACAGACACTTACATACAGACACATACAGACACTTACATACAGACACTTACATACAGACACTGAGATATTCACATACAGACACTTACATACAAACACTTAACATACAGACACTTGCATACAGACACTTACATACAGACACTTACTTAGACACTTACTTACAGACACTGAGACACTTAAATACAGACACTTACATACAGACACTTACATACAGACACTTACAAACACACACTGACATACAGACACTGAGACTTACATACAGACACTTACATACAGACACTTACATACAGACACTTACATACAGACACTGAGACACTTACATACAGACACTTACATACAGACACTTATATACACACACTTACATACAGACACTTACATACAGACACTTACATACAGACACTTACATACAGGCACTTACATACAGACACTTACATAGACACTTACATACAGACACTTACATACAGGCACTTACATACAGACACTTACATAGACACTTACATACAGACACTTACATACAGACACTTATATACACACACTTACATACAGACACTTACATACAAACACTTACATACAGACACTTACATACAGACACTTACATACAGACACTTACATACAGACCCTTACATACACACACTTACACACTAACATACAGACACTTACATACAGACTCTTACATAAAGACACTTACATACAGACACTTAGACACTTACATACAGACACTTACATACAGACTCTTACATAAAGACACTTACATACAGACAATTACATACAGACACTTACATACAGACACTAAGACACTTACATACAGACAATTACATACAGACACTTACATACAGACACTGAGACACTTACATAGATACTTACATACAGACGCTTACATACACTTACATACGGACACTGAGACATTTACATACAGACACTTACATACAGACACTTACATACAGACACTTACATACAGACACTGAGGCACTTACATACAGACACTTACATACAGACACTGAGACACTTACATACAGACACTTACATACAGACACTTACATACAGACACTTACATACAGACACTGAGACACTTACATACAGACACTTACATACAGACACTGAGACACTTACATACAGGCACTGAGACACTTACATACAGACGCTTAAATACAGACACTTACATACAGACACTGAGACACTTACATACAGACACTAACATACAGACACTTACATACAGACACTTACATACAGACACTTACATACAGACACTTACATACTGACACTGTGACACTGACATACAGACACTTACATACAGATACTTACATAGAGACACTTACATACAGAAACTTACATACAGACACTTACATACAGATACTTACATACAGACACTTACAGACACTTACATACATCCACTTACATACAGACACTTACATACAGAAACTTACATACAGACACTTACATACAGACACATACAGACACTTACATACAGACACTTACATACAGACCCTAAGACACTTACATACAGACACTTACACACAGACATTTACATACAGATACTTGCATACAGACACTTACATACAGACACTTACATACAGACACTGAGACACTTACATACAGACACTTACATACAGAAACTTACATAGAGACACTGAGATACTTACATACAGACACTTACATACAGACAATTAACATACGGACACTTACATACAGACACTTACATACAGACACTTACATACAGACACTTACATACAGACACTGAGACACTTACATACAGACACTTACATACAGACACTTACATACAGACACTGAGATATTCACATACAGACACTTACATACAAACACTTAACATACAGACACTTACATACATACACTTATATACAGACACTTACTTAGACATTTACTTACAGACACTGAGACACTTAAATACAAACACTTCCATACAGACACTTACATACAGACACTTACAAACACACACTGACATACAGACACTGAGACTTACATACAGACACTTACATACAGACACTTACATACAGAAACTTACATAAAGACATTTACATAAAGACACTTACATAGATACTGGAACACTTACATACAGACACTTACATACAGACACTTACATACAGACACTTACATACAGATACTTACATAGAGACACTTACATACAGAAACTTACATACAGACACTTACATACAGATACTTACATACAGACACTTACATACAAACACTTACATACAGACACTTACATACAGACACTTACATACAGACACTTACATACAGACCCTTACATACACACACTTACACACTAACATACAGACACTTACATACAGACTCTTACATAAAGACACTTACATACAGACACTTAGACACTTACATACAGACACTTACATACAGACTCTTACATAAAGACACTTACATACAGACAATTACATACAGACACTTACATACAGACACTAAGACACTTACATACAGACAATTACATACAGACACTTACATACAGACACTGAGACACTTACATAGATACTTACATACAGACGCTTACATACACTTACATACAGACACTGAGACATTTACATACAGACACTTACATACAGACACTTACATACAGACACTTACATACAGACACTGAGGCACTTACATACAGACACTTACATACAGACACTGAGACACTTACATACAGACACTTACATACAGACACTTACATACAGACACTTACATACAGACACTGAGACACTTACATACAGACACTTACATACAGACACTGAGACACTTACATACAGGCACTGAGACACTTACATACAGACACTTACATAAAGACACTGAGACACTTACATAGACACTTACATACAGACGCTTACATACAGACACTGAGACACTTACATACAGACACTTTCATACAGACACTTACATACAGACACTGAGACACTTACATATAGACGCTTACATACAGACACTTACATACAGACACTGAGACACTTACATACAGACACTAACATACAGACACTTACATACAGACACTTACATACAGACACTTACATACAGACACTTACATACTGACACTGTGACACTGACATACAGACACTTACATACAGATACTTACATAGAGACACTTACATACAGAAACTTACATACAGACACTTACATACAGATACTTACATACAGACACTTACAGACACTTACATACATCCACTTACATACAGACACTTACATACAGAAACTTACATACAGACACTTACATACAGACACATACAGACACTTACATACAGACACTTACATACAGACCCTAAGACACTTACATACAGACACTTACACACAGACATTTACATACAGATACTTGCATACAGACACTTACATACAGACACTTACATACAGACACTGAGACACTTACATACAGACACTTACATACAGAAACTTACATAGAGACACTGAGATACTTACATACAAAGAGATCCCCCATATAGCCTTAACAGACTGTAGGGGTAAGTGCTGTTAGCGAGCACCTATGAAGGCCGGAACGGTACACGAGGGGGTGGGTGGCCAGCACCACGCCCGACCGCCTTTGTCTCCCCAGTGGCGATATTTACACACCGCACCAGGTACTCATTTTGAGGCTGAGTCGACCTAGGGGAGGCCCGGGACCGGTTCAGATAATCGTCACTGGTGTTGGCCGTGAGCGGGAATCGAACCCGGGTCGCCAGGTCCATAGCGCAGCGCGCTAACCGCGACACTTACATACAGAAACTTACATAGAGACACTGAGATACTTACATACAGACACTTACATACAGACAATTAACATACGGACACTTACATACAGACACTTACATACAGACACTTACATACAGACACTTACATACAGACACTGAGACACTTACATACAGACACTTACATACAGACACTTACATACAGACACTGAGATATTCACATACAGACACTTACATACAAACACTTAACATACAGACACTTACATACAGACACTTATATACAGACACTTACTTAGACATTTACTTACAGACACTGAGACACTTAAATACAAACACTTCCATACAGACACTTACATACAGACACTTACAAACACACACTGACATACAGACACTGAGACTTACATACAGACACTTACATACAGACACTTACATACAGAAACTTACATAAAGACATTTACATAAAGACACTTACATAGATACTGGGACACTTACATACAGACACTTACATACAGACACTTACATACAGACACTTACATACAGATACTTACATAGAGACACTTACATACAGAAACTTACATACAGACACTTACATACAGATACTTACATACAGACACTTACAGACACTTACATACAGCCACTTACATACAGACACTTACATACAGACACTTACATACAGACACTTACATACAGACACATACAGACACTTGTATACAGACATTTACATACAGACCCTAAGACACTTACATACAGACACTTACACACAGACATTTACATACAGATACTTACATACAGACACTTACATACAGACACTTACATACAGACGCTGAGATACTTGCATACAGACACTTACATACAGACACTTACATACAGACACATACAGACACTTAGATACAGACACTTACATACAGACACTGAGACACTTACATACCGACACTTACATACGGACACTTACATACAGACACTGAGATATTAACATACAGACACTTACATACAAACACTTAACGTACAGACACTTACATACAGACACTTATATACAGACACTTACATAGAAACACTTACATACAGACACTTACTTAGACACTTACTTACAGACACTGAGACTCTTAAATACAAACACTTACATACAGACACTTACATACAGACACTTACAAACACACACTGACATACAGACACTGAGACTTACATACAGACACTTACATACAGACACTTACATACAGACACTTACATAAAGACATTTACATACAGATACTGAGACACTTACATACAGACACTTACATACAGACACTTACATACACACACTTACATACAAACACTTACATACAGGCACTTACATACAGACACTTACATAGACACTTACATACAGACACTTACATACTGACACAAACAGACACTGAGACACTTACATACAGACACTTACATAGAGACACTTACATACAGACCCTTACATACAGACACTTAGACACTTACATACAGACACTTACATACAGACTCTTACATAAAGACACTTACATACAGACACTTACATACAAACACTTACATACAGACACTAAGACACTTACATACAGACACTTACATACAGACACTTACATACAGACACTGAGTCACTTACATAGACACTTACATACAGACGCTTACATACACTTACATACAGACACTGAGACACTTACATACATATACTTACATACAGACACTTACATACAGACACTTACATACAGACACTGAGACACTTACATACAGACACTTCCATACAGACACTGAGACACTTACATACAGACACTTACATACAGACACTTACATACAGACACTTACATACAGACACTGAGACACTTACATACAGACACTTACATACAGACACTGAGACACTTACATACAGACGCTTACATAAAGACACTGAGACACTTACATAGACACTTACATACAGACGCTTACATACAGACACTTACATACAGACACTGAGACACTTACATACAGACACTTACATACAGACACATACAGACGCTGAGACACTTACATACAGACACTTACATACAGACACTGAGACACTTACATACAGACACTTACATAAAGACACGAAGACACTTACATACAGACACTTACATACTGACACATACAGACACTTAAATACAGACACTTACAAACAGACACTTACATACAGAAACTTACACACAGACACTTACATACAGATACTTACATACAGACACTTACAGACACTTAAATACAGCCACCTACATACAGAGACTTACATACAGACACTTACATACAGACACATACAGACACTTACATACAGACACTTACATACAGACACTGAGATATTCACATACAGACACTTACATACAAACACTTAACATACAGACACTTGCATACAGACACTTACATACAGACACTTACTTAGACACTTACTTACAGACACTGAGACACTTAAATACAGACACTTACATACAGACACTTACATACAGACACTTACAAACACACACTGACATACAGACACTGAGACTTACATACAGACACTTACATACAGACACTTACATACAGACACTTACATACAGACACTGAGACACTTACATACAGACACTTACATACAGACACTTATATACACACACTTACATACAGACACTTACATACAGACACCTACATACAGACACTTACATACAGGCACTTACATACAGACACTTACATAGACACTTACATACAGACACTTACATACAGGCACTTACATACAGACACTTACATAGACACTTACATACAGACACTTACATACAGACACTTATATACACACACTTACATACAGACACTTACATACAAACACTTACATACAGACACTTACATACAGACACTTACATACAGACACTTACATACAGACCCTTACATACACACACTTACACACTAACATACAGACACTTACATACAGACTCTTACATAAAGACACTTACATACAGACACTTAGACACTTACATACAGACACTTACATACAGACTCTTACATAAAGACACTTACATACAGACAATTACATACAGACACTTACATACAGACACTAAGACACTTACATACAGACAATTACATACAGACACTTACATACAGACACTGAGACACTTACATAGATACTTACATACAGATGCTTACATACACTTACATACAGACACTGAGACATTTACATACAGACACTTACATACAGACACTTACATACAGACACTTACATACAGACACTGAGGCACTTACATACAGACACTTACATACAGACACTGAGACACTTACATACAGACACTTACATACAGACACTTACATACAGACACTTACATACAGACACTGAGACACTTACATACAGACACTTACATACAGACACTGAGACACTTACATACAGGCACTGAGACACTTACATACAGACACTTACATAAAGACACTGAGACACTTACATAGACACTTACATACAGACGCTTACATACAGACACTGAGACACTTACATACAGACACTTTCATACAGACACTTACATACAGACACTGAGACACTTACATACAGACACTAACATACAGACACTTACATACAGACACTTACATACAGACACTTACATACAGACACTTACATACTGACACTGTGACACTGACATACAGACACTTACATACAGATACTTACATAGAGACACTTACAAACAGAAACTTACATACAGACACTTACATACAGATACTTACATACAGACACTTACAGACACTTACATACATCCACTTACATACAGACACTTACATACAGAAACTTACATACAGACACTTACATACAGACACATACAGACACTTACATACAGACACTTACATACAGACCCTAAGACACTTACATACAGACACTTACACACAGACATTTACATACAGATACTTGCATACAGACACTTACATACAGACACTTACATACAGACACTGAGACACTTACATACAGACACTTACATACAGACAATTAACATACGGACACTTACATACAGACACTTACATACAGACACTTACATACAGACACTTACATACAGACACTGAGACACTTACATACAGACACTTACATACAGACACTTACAT
Organism: Petromyzon marinus; assembly: GCF_048934315.1. Classification (NCBI taxonomy): domain Eukaryota; kingdom Metazoa; phylum Chordata; class Hyperoartia; order Petromyzontiformes; family Petromyzontidae; genus Petromyzon; species Petromyzon marinus. The sequence continues at coordinate 547,193 of NW_027423006.1, forward strand.
ACAGACACTGAGATATTCACATACAGACACTTACATACAAACACTTAACATACAGACACTTACATACAGACACTTATATACAGACACTTACTTAGACATTTACTTACAGACACTGAGACACTTAAATACAAACACTTCCATACAGACACTTACATACAGACACTTACAAACACACACTGACATACAGACACTGAGACTTACATACAGACACTTACATACAGACACTTACATACAGAAACTTACATAAAGACATTTACATAAAGACACTTACATAGATACTGGGACACTTACATACAGACACTTACATACAGACACTTACATACAGACACTTACATACAGATACTTACATAGAGACACTTACATACAGAAACTTACATACAGACACTTACATACAGATACTTACATACAGACACTTACATACAAACACTTACATACAGACACTTACATACAGACACTTACATACAGACACTTACATACAGACCCTTACATACACACACTTACACACTAACATACAGACACTTACATACAGACTCTTACATAAAGACACTTACATACAGACACTTAGACACTTACATACAGACACTTACATACAGACTCTTACATAAAGACACTTACATACAGACAATTACATACAGACACTTACATACAGACACTAAGACACTTACATACAGACAATTACATACAGACACTTACATACAGACACTGAGACACTTACATAGATACTTACATACAGACGCTTACATACACTTACATACAGACACTGAGACATTTACATACAGACACTTACATACAGACACTTACATACAGACACTTACATACAGACACTGAGGCACTTACATACAGACACTTACATACAGACACTGAGACACTTACATACAGACACTTACATACAGACACTTACATACAGACACTTACATACAGACACTGAGACACTTACATACAGACACTTACATACTGACACTGAGACACTTACATACAGGCACTGAGACACTTACATACAGACACTTACATAAAGACACTGAGACACTTACATAGACACTTACATACAGACGCTTACATACAGACACTTAGACACTTACATACAGACACTTTCATACAGACACTTACATACAGACACTGAGACACTTACATATAGACGCTTACATACAGACACTTACATACAGACACTGAGACACTTACATACAGACACTAACATACAGACACTTACATACAGACACTTACATACAGACACTTACATACAGACACTTACATACTGACACTGTGACACTGACATACAGACACTTACATACAGATACTTACATAGAGACACTTACATACAGAAACTTACATACAGACACTTACATACAGATACTTACATACAGACACTTACAGACACTTACATACATCCACTTACATACAGACACTTACATACAGAAACTTACATACAGACACTTACATACAGACACATACAGACACTTACATACAGACACTTACATACAGACACTTACATACAGACAGTTACATACAGACACTTACATACAGACACTTACATACAGACACTGAAACACTTACATACAGACACTTACATACAGACACATACAGACGCTGAGACACTTACATACAGACACTTACATACAGACACTGAGACACTTACATACAGACACTTACATACAGACACTGAGATATTCACATACAGACACTTACATACAAACACTTAACATACAGACACTTGCATACAGACACTTACATACAGACACTTACTTAGACACTTACTTACAGACACTGAGACACTTAAATACAGACACTTACATACAGACACTTACATACAGACACTTACAAACACACACTGACATACAGACACTGAGACTTACATACAGACACTTACATACAGACACTTACATACAGACACTTACATACAGACACTGAGACACTTACATACAGACACTTACATACAGACACTTATATACACACACTTACATACAGACACTTACATACAGACACTTACATACAGACACTTACATACAGGCACTTACATACAGACACTTACATAGACACTTACATACAGACACTTACATACAGGCACTTACATACAGACACTTACATAGACACTTACATACAGACACTTACATACAGACACTTATATACACACACTTACATACAGACACTTACATACAAACACTTACATACAGACACTTACATACAGACACTTACATACAGACACTTACATACAGACCCTTACATACACACACTTACACACTAACATACAGACACTTACATACAGACTCTTACATAAAGACACTTACATACAGACACTTAGACACTTACATACAGACACTTACATACAGACTCTTACATAAAGACACTTACATACAGACAATTACATACAGACACTTACATACAGACACTAAGACACTTACATACAGACAATTACATACAGACACTTACATACAGACACTGAGACACTTACATAGATACTTACATACAGACGCTTACATACACTTACATACAGACACTGAGACATTTACATACAGACACTTACATACAGACACTTACATACAGACACTTACGTACAGACACTGAGGCACTTACATACAGACACTTACATACAGACACTGAGACACTTACATACAGACACTTACATACAGACACTTACATACAGACACTTACATACAGACACTGAGACACTTACATACAGACACTTACATACAGACACTGAGACACTTACATACAGGCACTGAGACACTTACATACAGACACTTACATAAAGACACTGAGACACTTACATAGACACTTACATACAGACGCTTACATACAGACACTGAGACACTTACATACAGACACTTTCATACAGACACTTACATACAGACACTGAGACACTTACATATAGACGCTTACATACAGACACTTACATACAGACACTGAGACACTTACATACAGACACTAACATACAGACACTTACATACAGACACTTACATACAGACACTTACATACAGACACTTACATACTGACACTGTGACACTGACATACAGACACTTACATACAGATACTTACATAGAGACACTTACATACAGAAACTTACATACAGACACTTACATACAGATACTTACATACAGACACTTACAGACACTTACATACATCCACTTACATACAGACACTTACATACAGAAACTTACATACAGACACTTACATACAGACACATACAGACACTTACATACAGACACTTACATACAGACACTTACATACAGACAGTTACATACAGACACTTACATACAGACACTTACATACAGACACTGAAACACTTACATACAGACACTTACATACAGACACATACAGACGCTGAGACACTTACATACAGACACTTACATACAGACACTGAGACACTTACATACAGACACTTACATACAGACACGAAGACACTTACATACAGACACTTACATACTGACACATACAGACACTTACATACAGACACTTTCTAACAGACACTTTCATACAGAAACTTACACACAGACACTTACATACAGATACTTACATACAGACACTTACAGACACTTAAATACAGCCACCTACATACAGAGACTTACATACAGACACTTACATACAGACACATACAGACACTTACATACAGACACTTACATACAGACACTGAGATATTCACATACAGACACTTACATACAAACACTTAACATACAGACACTTGCATACAGACACTTACATACAGACACTTACTTAGACACTTACTTACAGACACTGAGACACTTAAATACAGACACTTACATACAGACACTTACATACAGACACTTACAAACACACACTGACATACAGACACTGAGACTTACATACAGACACTTACATACAGACACTTACATACAGACACTTACATACAGACACTGAGACACTTACATACAGACACTTACATACAGACACTTATATACACACACTTACATACAGACACTTACATACAGACACTTACATACAGACACTTACATACAGGCACTTACATACAGACACTTACATAGACACTTACATACAGACACTTACATACAGGCACTTACATACAGACACTTACATAGACACTTACATACAGACACTTACATACAGACACTTATATACACACACTTACATACAGACACTTACATACAAACACTTACATACAGACACTTACATACAGACACTTACATACAGACACTTACATACAGACCCTTACATACACACACTTACACACTAACATACAGACACTTACATACAGACTCTTACATAAAGACACTTACATACAGACACTTAGACACTTACATACAGACACTTACATACAGACTCTTACATAAAGACACTTACATACAGACAATTACATACAGACACTTACATACAGACACTAAGACACTTACATACAGACAATTACATACAGACACTTACATACAGACACTGAGACACTTACATAGATACTTACATACAGACGCTTACATACACTTACATACGGACACTGAGACATTTACATACAGACACTTACATACAGACACTTACATACAGACACTTACATACAGACACTGAGGCACTTACATACAGACACTTACATACAGACACTGAGACACTTACATACAGACACTTACATACAGACACTTACATACAGACACTTACATACAGACACTGAGACACTTACATACAGACACTTACATACAGACACTGAGACACTTACATACAGGCACTGAGACACTTACATACAGACACTTACATAAAGACACTGAGACACTTACATAGACACTTACATACAGACGCTTACATACAGACACTGAGACACTTACATACAGACACTTTCATACAGACACTTACATACAGACACTGAGACACTTACATATAGACGCTTAAATACAGACACTTACATACAGACACTGAGACACTTACATACAGACACTAACATACAGACACTTACATACAGACACTTACATACAGACACTTACATACAGACACTTACATACTGACACTGTGACACTGACATACAGACACTTACATACAGATACTTACATAGAGACACTTACATACAGAAACTTACATACAGACACTTACATACAGATACTTACATACAGACACTTACAGACACTTACATACATCCACTTACATACAGACACTTACATACAGAAACTTACATACAGACACTTACATACAGACACATACAGACACTTACATACAGACACTTACATACAGACCCTAAGACACTTACATACAGACACTTACACACAGACATTTACATACAGATACTTGCATACAGACACTTACATACAGACACTTACATACAGACACTGAGACACTTACATACAGACACTTACATACAGAAACTTACATAGAGACACTGAGATACTTACATACAGACACTTACATACAGACAATTAACATACGGACACTTACATACAGACACTTACATACAGACACTTACATACAGACACTGAGATATTCACATACAGACACTTACATACAAACACTTAACATACAGACACTTACATACATACACTTATATACAGACACTTACTTAGACATTTACTTACAGACACTGAGACACTTAAATACAAACACTTCCATACAGACACTTACATACAGACACTTACAAACACACACTGACATACAGACACTGAGACTTACATACAGACACTTACATACAGACACTTACATACAGAAACTTACATAAAGACATTTACATAAAGACACTTACATAGATACTGGAACACTTACATACAGACACTTACATACAGACACTTACATACAGACACTTACATACAGATACTTACATAGATACACTTACATACAGAAACTTACATACAGACACTTACATACAGATACTTACATACAGACACTTACATACAAACACTTACATACAGACACTTACATACAGACACTTACATACAGACACTTACATACAGACCCTTACATACACACACTTACACACTAACATACAGACACTTACATACAGACTCTTACATAAAGACACTTACATACAGACACTTAGACACTTACATACAGACACTTACATACAGACTCTTACATAAAGACACTTACATACAGACAATTACATACAGACACTTACATACAGACACTAAGACACTTACATACAGACAATTACATACAGACACTTACATACAGACACTGAGACACTTACATAGATACTTACATACAGACGCTTACATACACTTACATACAGACACTGAGACATTTACATACAGACACTTACATACAGACACTTACATACAGACACTTACATACAGACACTGAGGCACTTACATACAGACACTTACATACAGACACTGAGACACTTACATACAGACACTTACATACAGACACTTACATACAGACACTTACATACAGACACTGAGACACTTACATACAGACACTTACATACAGACACTGAGACACTTACATACAGGCACTGAGACACTTACATACAGACACTTACATAAAGACACTGAGACACTTACATAGACACTTACATACAGACGCTTACATACAGACACTGAGACACTTACATACAGACACTTTCATACAGACACTTACATACAGACACTGAGACACTTACATATAGACGCTTACATACAGACACTTACATACAGACACTGAGACACTTACATACAGACACTAACATACAGACACTTACATACAGACACTTACATACAGACACTTACATACAGACACTTACATACTGACACTGTGACACTGACATACAGACACTTACATACAGATACTTACATAGAGACACTTACATACAGAAACTTACATACAGACACTTACATACAGATACTTACATACAGACACTTACAGACACTTACATACATCCACTTACATACAGACACTTACATACAGAAACTTACATACAGACACTTACATACAGACACATACAGACACTTACATACAGACACTTACATACAGACCCTAAGACACTTACATACAGACACTTACACACAGACATTTACATACAGATACTTGCATACAGACACTTACATACAGACACTTACATACAGACACTGAGACACTTACATACAGACACTTACATACAGAAACTTACATAGAGACACTGAGATACTTACATACAAAGAGATCCCCCATATAGCCTTAACAGACTGTAGGGGTAAGTGCTGTTAGCGAGCACCTATGAAGGCCGGAACGGTACACGAGGGGGTGGGTGGCCAGCACCACGCCCGACCGCCTTTGTCTCCCCAGTGGCGATATTTACACACCGCACCAGGTACTCATTTTGAGGCTGAGTCGACCTAGGGGAGGCCCGGGACCGGTTCAGATAATCGTCACTGGTGTTGGCCGTGAGCGGGAATCGAACCCGGGTCGCCAGGTCCATAGCGCAGCGCGCTAACCGCGACACTTACATAGAGACACTGAGATACTTACATACAGACACTTACATACAGACAATTAACATACGGACACTTACATACAGACACTTACATACAGACACTTACATACAGACACTTACATACAGACACTGAGACACTTACATACAGACACTTACATACAGACACTTACATACAGACACTGAGATATTCACATACAGACACTTACATACAAACACTTAACATACAGACACTTACATACAGACACTTATATACAGACACTTACTTAGACATTTACTTACAGACACTGAGACACTTAAATACAAACACTTCCATACAGACACTTACATACAGACACTTACAAACACACACTGACATACAGACACTGAGACTTACATACAGACACTTACATACAGACACTTACATACAGAAACTTACATAAAGACATTTACATAAAGACACTTACATAGATACTGGGACACTTACATACAGACACTTACATACAGACACTTACATACAGACACTTACATACAGATACTTACATAGAGACACTTACATACAGAAACTTACATACAGACACTTACATACAGATACTTACATACAGACACTTACAGACACTTACATACAGCCACTTACATACAGACACTTACATACAGACACTTACATACAGACACTTACATACAGACACATACAGACACTTGTATACAGACATTTACATACAGACCCTAAGACACTTACATACAGACACTTACACACAGACATTTACATACAGATACTTACATACAGACACTTACATACAGACACTTACATACAGACGCTGAGATACTTGCATACAGACACTTACATACAGACACTTACATACAGACACTGAGACACTTACATACAGACACTTACATACAGAAACTTACATAGAGACACTGAGATACTTACATACAAAGAGATCCCCCATATAGCCTTAACAGACTGTAGGGGTAAGTGCTGTTAGCGAGCACCTATGAAGGCCGGAACGGTACACGAGGGGGTGGGTGGCCAGCACCACGCCCGACCGCCTTTGTCTCCCCAGTGGCGATATTTACACACCGCACCAGGTACTCATTTTGAGGCTTAGTCGACCTAGGGGAGGCCCGGGACCGGTTCAGATAATCGTCACTGGTGTTGGCCGTGAGCGGGAATCGAACCCGGGTCGCCAGGTCCATAGCGCAGCGCGCTAACCGCGACACTTACATACAGAAACTTACATAGAGACACTGAGATACTTACATACAGACACTTACATACAGACAATTAACATACGGACACTTACATACAGACACTTACATACAGACACTTACATACAGACACTTACATACAGACACTGAGACACTTACATACAGACACTTACATACAGACACTTACATACAGACACTGAGATATTCACATACAGACACTTACATACAAACACTTAACATACAGACACTTACATACAGACACTTATATACAGACACTTACTTAGACATTTACTTACAGACACTGAGACACTTAAATACAAACACTTCCATACAGACACTTACATACAGACACTTACAAACACACACTGACATACAGACACTGAGACTTACATACAGACACTTACATACAGACACTTACATACAGAAACTTACATAAAGACATTTACATAAAGACACTTACATAGATACTGGGACACTTACATACAGACACTTACATACAGACACTTACATACAGACACTTACATACAGATACTTACATAGAGACACTTACATACAGAAACTTACATACAGACACTTACATACAGATACTTACATACAGACACTTACAGACACTTACATACAGCCACTTACATACAGACACTTACATACAGACACTTACATACAGACACTTACATACAGACACATACAGACACTTGTATACAGACATTTACATACAGACCCTAAGACACTTACATACAGACACTTACACACAGACATTTACATACAGATACTTACATACAGACACTTACATACAGACACTTACATACAGACGCTGAGACACTTACATACAGACACTTACATACAGAAACTTACATACAGACACTGAGATACTTACATACAGACACTTACATACAGACACTTAACATACAGACACTTACATACAGACACTTACATACAGACACTTACATACAGAAACTTACATACAGACACTTACATACAGATACTTACATACAGACACTTACATACAGACACATACAGACACTTAGATACAGACACTTACATACAGACACTGAGACACTTACATACCAACACTTACATACAGACACTTACATACAGACACTGAGATATTAACATACAGACACTTCCATACAAGCACTTAACGTACAGACACTGAGATATTAACATACAGACACTTCCATACAAACACTTAACGTACAGACACTTACATACAGACACTTATATACAGACACTTACATATAAACACTTACATACAGACACTTACTTAGACACTTACTTACAGACACTGTGTCTGTATGTAAGTGTCTCAGTGTCTGTATGGAAGTGTCTGTATGTAAGTGTCTCAGTGTCTGTATGTAAGTGTCTGTATGTAAGTGTCTGTATGTAAGTATATGTATGTAAGTGTCTCAGTGTCTGTATGTAAGTGTATGTAAGCGTCTGTATGTAAGTGTCTATGTAAGTGACTCAGTGTCTGTATGTAAGTGTCTGTATGTAAGTGTCTTAGTGTCTGTATGTAAGTGTTTGTATGTAATTGTCTGTATGTAAGTGTCTTTATGTAAGAGTCTGTATGTAAGTGTCTGTATGTAAGTGTCTAAGTGTCTGTATGTAAGTGTCTTTATGTAAGAGTCTGTATGTAAGTGTCTGTATGTAAGTGTCTAAGTGTCTGTATGTAAGGGTCTGTATGTAAGTGTCTCAGTGTCTGTTTGTGTCAGTATGTAAGTGTCTGTATGTAAGTGTCTATGTAAGTGTCTGTATGTAAGTGCCTGTATGTAAGTGTTTGTATGTAAGTGTGTGTATGTAAGTGTCTGTATGTAAGTGTCTGTATGTAAGTGTCTCAGTATCTGTATGTAAATGTCTTTATGTAAGTGTCTGTATGTAAGTGTCTGTATGTAAGTGTCTGTATGTAAGTCTCAGTGTCTGTATGTCAGTGTGTGTTTGTAAGTGTCTGTATGTAAGTGTCTGTATGTAAGTGAGACACTTACATACAGACACTTACATACAGACACGAAGACACTTACATACAGACACTTACATACTGACACTTACATACAGACACTTACATACAGACACTTACATACAGACACTTACATACAGACACTTACATACAGACACTGAGACACTTACATACAGACACTTACATACAGACACTGAGACACTTACATACAGACACTGAGACACTTACATACAGACACTTACATAAAGACACTGAGACACTTACATAGACACTTACATACAGATGCTTACATACAGACACTTACATACAGACACTGAGACACTTACATACAGACACTTACATACAGACACATACAGACGCTGAGACACTTACATACAGACACTTACATACAGACACTTACATACAGACACGAAGACACTTACATACAGACACTTACATACTGACACTTACATACAGACACTTACATAGAGACACTTACATACAGACCCTTACATACAGACACTTAGACACTTACATACAGACACTTACATACAGACTCTTACATAAAGACACTTACATACAGACAATTACATACAGACACTTACATACAGACACTAAGACACTTACATACAGACACTTACATACAGACACTTACATACAGACACTGAGACACCTACATAGACACTTACATACAGACGCTTACATACACTTACATACAGATACCGAGACACTTACATACATATACTTACATACAGACACTTACATACAGACACTTACATACAGCCACTGAGACACTTACATACAGACACTTCCATACACACACTGAGACACTTACATACAGACACTTACATACAGACCCTTACATACAGACACTTACATACAGACACTGAGACACTTACATACAGACACTTACATACAGACACTGAGACACTTACATACAGACACTGAGACACTTACATACAGACACTTACATAAAGACACTGAGACACTTACATAGACACTTACATACAGATGCTTACATACAGACACTTACATACAGACACTGAGACACTTACATACAGACACTTCCATACAGACACATACAGACGCTGAGACACTTACATACAGACACTTACATACAGACACTTACATACAGACACGAAGACACTTACATACAGACACTTACATACTGACACTTACATACAGACACTTACATACAGACACTTACAAACAGACACTTACATACAGAAACTTACACACAGGCACTTACATACAGATACTTACATACAGACACTTACAGACACTTAAATACAGCCACCTACATACAGAGACTTACATACAGACACTTACATACAGACACTTACATACAGACACATACAGACACTTAGATACAGACACTTCCATACAGACACTGAGACACTCACATACAGACACTTACATACAGACACTTACATACAGACACTGAGATATTTACATACAGACACTTACATACAAACACTTGACATACAGACACTTACATACAGACACTTATATACAGACACTTACATAGAAACACTTACATACAGACACTTACTTAGACACTTACTTACAGACACTGAGACACTTAAATACAAACACTTACATACAGACACTTACATACAGACACTTACAAACACACACTGACATACAGACACTGAGACTTACATACAGACACTTACATACAGACACTTACATACAGACACTTACATAAAGACATTTACATACAGATACTGAGACACTTACATACAGACACTTACATACAGACACTTACACACACTTACATACAAACTCTTACATACAGGCACTTTCATACAGACACTTACATAGACACTTACATACAGACACTTACATACTGACACAAACAGACACTGAGACACGTACATACAGACACTTACATAGAGACACTTACATACAGACCCTTACATACAGACACTTAGACACTTACATACAGACACTTACATACAGACTCTTACATAAAGACACTTACATACAGACACTTAGACACTTACATACAGACACTTACATACAGACTCTTACATAAAGACAATTACATACAGACAATTACATACAAACACTTACATACAGACACTAAGACACTTACATACAGACACTTACATACATACACTTACATACAGACACTGAGACACTTACATACATATACTTACATACAGACACTTACATACAGACACTTACATACAGACACTGAGACACTTACATACAGACACTTCCATACAGACACTGAGACACTTACATACAGACACTTACATACAGACACTTACATACAGACACTTACATACAGACACTGAGACACTTACATATAGACACTTACATACAGACACTGAGACACTTACATACAGACACTTACATAAAGACACTGAGACACTTACATAGACACTTACATACAGACGCTTACATACAGACACTTACATACAGACACTGAGACACTTACATACAGACACTTACATACAGACACATACAGACGCTGAGACATTTACATACAGACACTTACATACAGACACTTACATACAGACACGAAGACACTTACATACAGACGCTTACATACTGACACTTACATACAGACACTTACATACAGACACTTACAAACAGACACTTACATACAGAAACTTACACACAGACACTTACATACAGATACTTACATACAGACACTTACAGACACTTAAATACAGCCACCTACATACAGAGACTTACATACAGACACTTACATACAGATACTTACATACAGACACATACAGACACTTAGATACAGACACTTACATACAGACACTGAGACACTTACATACAGACACTTACATACAGACACTTACATACAGACACTGAGATATTTACATACAGACACTTACATACAAACACTTAACATACCGACACTTACATACAGACACTTATATACAGACACTTACATAGAGATACTTACATACAGACACTTACAAACACACACTGACATACAGACACTGAGACTTACATACAGACACTTACATACAGACACTTACATACAGACACTTACATAAAGACATTTACATACAGATACTGAGACACTTACATACAGACACTTACATACACACACTTACATAGAAACACTTACATACAGGCACTTACATACAGACACTTACATAGACACTTACATACAGACACTTACATACTGACACAAACAGACACTGAGACACTTACATACAGACTCTTACATAAAGACACTTACATACAGACACTTAGACACTTACATACAGACACTTACATACAGACTCTTACATAAAGACACTTACATACAGACAATTACATACAAACACTTACATACAGACACTAAGACACTTACATACAGACACTTACATACATACACTTACATACAGACACTGAGACACTTACATACAGACACTTACATACAGACACTTACATACAGACACTGAGACACTTACATACAGACACTTCCATACAGACACTGAGACACTTACATACAGACACTTACATACAGACACTTACATACAGACACTGAGACACTTACATACAGACACTTACATACAGACACTGAGACATTTACATACAGACACTTACATAAAGACACTTAGACACTTACATAGACACTTACATACAGACGCTTACATACAGACACTTACATACAGACACTGAGACACTTACATACAGACACTTACATACAGACACATACAGACGCTGAGACACTTACATACAGACACTTACATACAGACACTTACATACAGACACGAAGACACTTACATACGGACACTTACATACTGACACTTACATACAGACACTTACATACAGACACTTACAAACAGACACTTACATACAGAAACTTACACACAGACACTTACATACAGATACTTACATACAGACACTTACAGACACTTAAATACAGCCACCTACATACAGAGACTTACATACAGACACTTACATACAGACACCTACATACAGACACTTACCTACAGACACTGAGATATTTACATACAGACACTTACATACAAACACTTAACATACCGACACTTACATACAGACACTTATATACAGACACTTACATAGAGACACTTACATACAGACACTTACTTAGACACTTACTTACAGACACTGAGACACTTAAATACAGACACTTGCATACAGACACTTACATACAGACACTTACAAACACACACTGACATACAGACACTGAGAATTACATACAGACACTTACATACAGACATTTACATACAGACACTTACATAAAGACATTTACATACAGATACTGAGACACTTACATACAGACACTTACATACAGACACTTTTATACACACACTTACATACAGACACTTACATACAGGCACTTACATAGACACTTACATACAGACACTTACATACTGACACAAACAGACACTGAGACACTTACATACAGAAACTTACATACAAACACTTACATACAGACACTTACATACAGACACTTACATACAGACACTTACATACAGACCCTTACATACAAACACTTAGACACTTACATACAGACACTTACATACAGACTCTTACATAAAGACACTTACATACAGACACTTAGACACTTACATACAGACACTTACATACAGACTCTTACATAAAGACACTTACATACAGACACTTAGACACTTACATACAGACACTTACATACAGACTCTTACATAAAGACACTTACATACAGACAATTACATACAAACACTTACATACAGACACTAAGACACTTACATACAGACACTTACATACATACACTTACATACAGACACTGAGACACTTACATACATATACTTACATACAGACACTTACATACAGACACTGAGACACTTACATACAGACACTTACATACAGACACTGAGACACTTACATACAGACACTTACATACAGACACATACAGACGTTGAGACACTTACATACAGACACTTACATACAGACACTTATATACAGACACTTACATATAAACACTTACATACAGACACTTACTTAGACACTTACTTACAGACACTGTGTCTGTATGTAAGTGTCTCAGTGTCTGTATGGAAGTGTCTGTATGTAAGTGTCTCAGTGTCTGTATGTAAGTGTCTGTATGTAAGTGTCTGTATGTAAGTATATGTATGTAAGTGTCTCAGTGTCTGTATGTAAGTGTATGTAAGCGTCTGTATGTAAGTGTCTATGTAAGTGACTCAGTGTCTGTATGTAAGTGTCTGTATGTAAGTGTCTTAGTGTCTGTATGTAAGTGTTTGTATGTAATTGTCTGTATGTAAGTGTCTTTATGTAAGAGTCTGTATGTAAGTGTCTGTATGTAAGTGTCTAAGTGTCTGTATGTAAGTGTCTTTATGTAAGAGTCTGTATGTAAGTGTCTGTATGTAAGTGTCTAAGTGTCTGTATGTAAGGGTCTGTATGTAAGTGTCTCAGTGTCTGTTTGTGTCAGTATGTAAGTGTCTGTATGTAAGTGTCTATGTAAGTGTCTGTATGTAAGTGCCTGTATGTAAGTGTTTGTATGTAAGTGTGTGTATGTAAGTGTCTGTATGTAAGTGTCTGTATGTAAGTGTCTCAGTATCTGTATGTAAATGTCTTTATGTAAGTGTCTGTATGTAAGTGTCTGTATGTAAGTGTCTGTATGTAAGTCTCAGTGTCTGTATGTCAGTGTGTGTTTGTAAGTGTCTGTATGTAAGTGTCTGTATGGAAGTGTCTCACTTACAGACACTTACATACAGACACGAAGACACTTACATACAGACACTTACATACTGACACTTACATACAGACACTTACATACAGACACTTACATACAGACACTTACATACAGACACTTACATACAGACACTGAGACACTTACATACAGACACTTACATACAGACACTGAGACACTTACATACAGACACTGAGACACTTACATACAGACACTTACATAAAGACACTGAGACACTTACATAGACACTTACATACAGATGCTTACATACAGACACTTACATACAGACACTGAGACACTTACATACAGACACTTACATACAGACACATACAGACGCTGAGACACTTACATACAGACACTTACATACAGACACTTACATACAGACACGAAGACACTTACATACAGACACTTACATACTGACACTTACATACAGACACTTACATAGAGACACTTACATACAGACCCTTACATACAGACACTTAGACACTTACATACAGACACTTACATACAGACTCTTACATAAAGACACTTACATACAGACAATTACATACAGACACTTACATACAGACACTAAGACACTTACATACAGACACTTACATACAGACACTTACATACAGACACTGAAACACCTACATAGACACTTACATACAGACGCTTACATACACTTACATACAGATACCGAGACACTTACATACATATACTTACATACAGACACTTACATACAGACACTTACATACAGACACTGAGACACTTACATACAGACACTTCCATACAGACACTGAGACACTTACATACAGACACTTACATACAGACACTTACATACAGACACTTACATACAGACACTGAGACACTTACATACAGACACTTACATACAGACACTGAGACACTTACATACAGACACTGAGACACTTACATACAGACACTTACATAAAGACACTGAGACACTTACATAGACACTTACATACAGATGCTTACATACAGACACTTACATACAGACACTGAGACACTTACATACAGACACTTCCATACAGACACATACAGACGCTGAGACACTTACATACAGACACTTACATACAGACACTTACATACAGACACGAAGACACTTACATACAGACACTTACATACTGACACTTACATACAGACACTTACATACAGACACTTACAAACAGACACTTACATACAGAAACTTACACACAGGCACTTACATACAGATACTTACATACAGACACTTACAGACACTTAAATACAGCCACCTACATACAGAGACTTACATACAGACACTTACATACAGACACTTACATACAGACACATACAGACACTTAGATACAGACACTTACATACAGACACTGAGACACTCACATACAGACACTTACATACAGACACTTACATACAGACACTGAGATATTTACATACAGACACTTACATACAAACACTTGACATACAGACACTTACATACAGACACTTATATACAGACACTTACATAGAAACACTTACATACAGACACTTACTTAGACACTTACTTACAGACACTGAGACACTTAAATACAAACACTTACATACAGACACTTACATATAGACACTTACAAACACACACTGACATACAGACACTGAGACTTACATACAGACACTTACATACAGACACTTACATACAGACACTTACATAAAGACATTTACATACAGATACTGAGACACTTACATACAGACACTTACATACAGACACTTACACACACTTACATACAAACACTTACATACAGGCACTTTCATACAGACACTTACATAGACACTTACATACAGACACTTACATACTGACACAAACAGACACTGAGACACGTACATACAGACACTTACATAGAGACACTTACATACAGACCCTTACATACAGACACTTAGACACTTACATACAGACACTTACATACAGACTCTTACATAAAGACACTTACATACAGACACTTAGACACTTACATACAGACACTTACATACAGACTCTTACATAAAGACAATTACATACAGACAATTACATACAAACACTTACATACAGACACTAAGACACTTACATACAGACACTTACATACATACACTTACATACAGACACTGAGACACTTACATACATATACTTACATACAGACACTTACATACAGACACTTACATACAGACACTGAGACACTTACATACAGACACTTCCATACAGACACTGAGACACTTACATAAGACACTTACATACAGACACTTACATACAGACACTTACATACAGACACTGAGACACTTACATATAGACACTTACATACAGACACTGAGACACTTACATACAGACACTTACATAAAGACACTGAGACACTTACATAGACACTTACATACAGACGCTTACATACAGACACTTACATACAGACACTGAGACACTTACATACAGACACTTACATACAGACACATACAGACGCTGAGACACTTACATACAGACACTTACATACAGACACTTACATACAGACACGAAGACACTTACATACAGACGCTTACATACTGACACTTACATACAGACACTTACATACAGACACTTACAAACAGACACTTACATACAGAAACTTACACACAGACACTTACATACAGATACTTACATACAGACACTTACAGACACTTAAATACAGCCACCTACATACAGAGACTTACATACAGACACTTACATACAGATACTTACATACAGACACATACAGACACTTAGATACAGACACTTACATACAGACACTGAGACACTTACATACAGACACTTACATACAGAAACTTACATACAGACACTGAGATATTTACATACAGACACTTACATACAAACACTTAACATACCGACACTTACATACAGACACTTATATACAGACACTTACATAGAGATACTTACATACAGACACTTACAAACACACACTGACATACAGACACTGAGACTTACATACAGACACTTACATACAGACACTTACATACAGACACTTACATAAAGACATTTACATACAGATACTGAGACACTTACATACAGACACTTACATACACACACTTACATAGAAACACTTACATACAGGCACTTACATACAGACACTTACATAGACACTTACATACAGACACTTACATACTGACACAAACAGACACTGAGACACTTACATACAGACTCTTACATAAAGACACTTACATACAGACACTTAGACACTTACATACAGACACTTACATACAGACTCTTACATAAAGACACTTACATACAGACAATTACATACAAACACTTACATACAGACACTAAGACACTTACATACAGACACTTACATACATACACTTACATACAGACACTGAGACACTTACATACAGACACTTACATACAGACAATTACATACAGACACTGAGACACTTACATACAGACACTTCCATACAGACACTGAGACACTTACATACAGACACTTACATACAGACACTTACATACAGACACTGAGACACTTACATACAGACACTTACATACAGACACTGAGACATTTACATACAGACACTTACATAAAGACACTTAGACACTTACATAGACACTTACATACAGACGCTTACATACAGACACTTACATACAGACACTGAGACACTTACATACAGACACTTACATACAGACACATACAGACGCTGAGACACTTACATACAGACACTTACATACAGACACTTACATACAGACACGAAGACACTTACATACGGACACTTACATACTGACACTTACATACAGACACTTACATACAGACACTTACAAACAGACACTTACATACAGAAACTTACACACAGACACTTACATACAGATACTTACATACAGACACTTACAGACACTTAAATACAGCCACCTACATACAGAGACTTACATACAGACACTTACATACAGACACCTACATACAGACACTTACCTACAGACACTGAGATATTTACATACAGACACTTACATACAAACACTTAACATACCGACACTTACATACAGACACTTATATACAGACACTTACATAGAGACACTTACATACAGACACTTACTTAGACACTTACTTACAGACACTGAGACACTTAAATACAGACACTTGCATACAGACACTTACATACAGACACTTACAAACACACACTGACATACAGACACTGAGAATTACATACAGACACTTACATACAGACATTTACATACAGACACTTACATAAAGACATTTACATACAGATACTGAGACACTTACATACAGACACTTACATACAGACACTTTTATACACACACTTACATACAGACACTTACATACAGGCACTTACATAGACACTTACATACAGACACTTACATACTGACACAAACAGACACTGAGACACTTACATACAGAAACTTACATACAAACACTTACATACAGACACTTACATACAGACACTTACATACAGACACTTACATACAGACCCTTACATACAAACACTTAGACACTTACATACAGACACTTACATACAGACTCTTACATAAAGACACTTACATACAGACACTTAGACACTTACATACAGACACTTACATACAGACTCTTACATAAAGACACTTACATACAGACACTTAGACACTTACATACAGACACTTACATACAGACTCTTACATAAAGACACTTACATACAGTCAATTACATACAAACACTTACATACAGACACTAAGACACTTACATACAGACACTTACATACATACACTTACATACAGACACTGAGACACTTACATACATATACTTACATACAGACACTTACATACAGACACTGAGACACTTACATACAGACACTTACATACAGACACTGAGACACTTACATACAGACACTTACATACAGACACATACAGACGTTGAGACACTTACATACAGACACTTACATACAGACACTTACATACAGACACGAAGACACTTACATACAGACACTTACATACAGACACTTACATACAGACTCTTACATACAGACACTTACAAACAGACACTTACATACAGAAACTTACACACAGACACTTACATACAGATACTTACATACAGACACTTACAGACACTTACATACAGCCACCTACATACAGAGACTTACATACAGACACTTACATACAGACACATACAGACACTTACATACACACACTTACATACAGACACTGAGACACTTACATACAGACACTTACATACAGACACTTACATACAGACACTGAGATATTTACATACAGACACTTACATACAAACACTTAACATACAGACACTTAAATTTTGATTTAAAGCTTTCGTGACTGCAGTAATTCATATTCTTAGTTTTTTCGGTAAAGTCACGTTGAAGAGAAACAACAAAATAACAAAATATATATAAAACAATAAAAAATTCTCACGACGTTTCGACCATAACTCAAACGGTCATCATCAGGTGTGTCGGTTTGCATAAATTTATTTTGAAAACGGCATATTTATTTATATATATAAAAATAACGTTTGCGTCACGCGCAACGATGGCAGTTTGCCAGGACTAGTCCATCTATTTTTTGAAAAGAGGAGGGGGGAGACGAAATTTGTTTTTATGTATGCTGTCTGAAAGGCACTGTAAGCGTGAACAATCAATCAAGAACTGAAATGATTTATCAAATCTTTCCAATGATTGCTAAGATAGAATCCATCTTCTCGGTTGAAATTGTCTCTGTGTTTGTATATGTGGATAGCCTCATGAACGAATCTCTCATGGAAGCCAGATGGCTTACAAAGAACCTCCGTCTTGGAAAAGTCAATGGCATGTGAGCCTACTGAATTAGAACAATGATCTGCTACGGCCGAGGTGTTGGTCCTACCGTGTTTAAGGTCTGCTTTATGTTCACGAATGCGGTCCGAGATATGGCGTTTGGTTTCTCCAATGTAACTACTACCACAGAGGCAACTTAGTTTGTAGACACCAGGGTATTGTATGTCCGGAATCACATCTTTTACAGACGGAACCAGATCACGGATTTTATGTAATGTGTTGAAACGGACCTGGATCTTGTGTTTATTCAAGATTTTGGAGATCTTTTTTGTGATCCCAGCAATGTAGGGTAAAGTGATGGTTTTGAAAGGCTCCTCAAGAGGGTTCTTCTTCATGGTTTGAGTGATAGCTTTGCGGATTGTATAGTCGGAGTAACCATTAGCCCTAAGAGCTTGGTGTACGTGCTTGAGTTCACTGCTTATGTGTTCCTGGTCGGATATGCATTGGGCTCTATGATACAGAGTCTTGATGAGAGAATTCTTCTGTGATGGATGGTGGTGGGAATCCGGTTTCAGATAAGCATCCGTATGGGTAGCTTTCCTGTAGACAGAGTGGCTCATTGAACCATCAGGTCTCTTTTTAATTAGGACATCCAAAAAAGGTATCTTGCCATCTATTTCGACTTCCATGGTAAATCTGATGGCTGGGTGTATGGAATTGATGTGGTCGAAGAATTTGTCTAGACCAGGCCGGCCATGTGGCCAGATGACAAAAGTGTCATCCACGTACCTCTTCCATAAGGTTGGGCGCAGAGTGGCAGTCTGGATGGCGTCAGTCTCAAATTTCTCCATGAAAATGTTAGCTATAACTGGAGAAAGGGGGGAGCCCATTGGGGTGCCCTCAGTTTGTTTGTAGAAAGTTCCATTCCAAGTGAAGTATGTATTGGTTAAACAGTGTCTCACCATGGGGGGTACCTCAGTGTTTAGTCCTTGATGAACCAAGTCTTCAATGATTGCAATGGTGTCAGGTACAGGAACCTTGGTGAATAAGGAAACTACATCAAAACTGACAAGCAGGTCGTCTGGGGACAGGGAAATACCCTTGATTGTTGATACCAGGTGAGTAGAATTTTGTACCGCAGAGGTGGTCTTTCCAGTGAAAGGACGCAGGATTTCAGACAAAAAACGAGCTAGTTTGTAGGTGGGGGAGCTGATAGTAGAGACTATGGGACGAAGAGGTGTATCAACTTTATGTATTTTTGGTAAGCCGTATAATCTTGGTGGCCTGGCAGCAGAAGGTTTCAACGAAAACTGTTTAGATTGATCAATTAATGCGGTTGAATCAGAAATTATTTTGTTGGTTTGTGTGACGAGGCTGTTGGTGGGATCTCTTTTTATTTTTGTATAACTACCATCGTCGAGTAATTCTTTAATTTTGTTGTTGTATTCTATTTTATCCATGATAACAGTAGCATTGCCTTTGTCAGCTGAGAGAACTACAATATCATTCCTCTTTTTTAATTTATATAATTCAAAACGCTCATCTTTGCTGAGGTTGCTAGCTGGCATCTTAGCGTTTTTGAGGGTTGCAGCGATTTCAGATCTTGCTACGTCTGCAGCGATGTGACCCAGGCCCCTGAGAGCAACGTCTACTTGGGCAATTATATCATTAACTGGTATGTGTTTAGGTGTGACTGCAAAGTTTAGACCTTTAGCTAAAACGGATTTCAGACCATCGGAAATAGAACTGTTACTGCGATTAATTACGACTTTATTAACGTCTAACTTTTTGGTGTGTGGGTCCGGTCTTTTGTTTAAGAGGAGGTTAAATTTGGAAATCAGGTTTTCCTTACATTTGGTCGACATAGTAGCAGCTGAAGAGGCAGTCATATTGTCTACATGTTCCCAATCCGATGTGGACATTATTGCCGTCAATGATAAGTGTGATTTGTAGAGTGTCTTGTCTAACTGATCTAGTTCTGTGCGTATAAGTCTGATTTTTTCTGAGATAAGAGCTAAGCTAGTTTTGAAAAGAATTCGTTTCGCATTTGAAGAAGTTACAGTAGCAGAGGTGAGTGTAAATGCGATTGGTATTACCCCAGAGTCGCGGCATCTCTTCAGGAAGGTGAGAGACTCGATCAGCTGAGCTTTCTTATCCCGGAGTTTGTTGAAAGATCTTAAAGTTATGTGAAAACCCTCCCCGTAGAGGCGATTAAATTTTGATTTAAAGCTTTCGTGACTGCAGTAATTCATATTCTTAGTTTTTTCGGTAAAGTCACGTTGAAGAGAAACAACAAAATAACAAAATATATATAAAACAATAAAAAATTCTCACGACGTTTCGACCATAACTCAAACGGTCATCATCAGGTGTGTCGGTTTGCATAAATTTATTTTGAAAACGGCATATTTATTTATATATATAAAAATAACGTTTGCGTCACGCGCAACGATGGCAGTTTGCCAGGACTAGTCCATCTATTTTTTGAAAAGAGGAGGGGGGAGACGAAATTTGTTTTTATGTATGCTGTCTGAAAGGCACTGTAAGCGTGAACAATCAATCAAGAACTGAAATGATTTATCAAATCTTTCCAATGATTGCTAAGATAGAATCCATCTTCTCGGTTGAAATTGTCTCTGTGTTTGTATATGTGGATAGCCTCATGAACGAATCTCTCATGGAAGCCAGATGGCTTACAAAGAACCTCCGTCTTGGAAAAGTCAATGGCATGTGAGCCTACTGAATTAGAACAATGATCTGCTACGGCTGAGGTGTTGGTCCTACCGTGTTTAAGGTCTGCTTTATGTTCACGAATGCAGTCCGAGATATGGCGTTTGGTTTCTCCAATGTAACTACTACCACAGAGGCAACTTAGTTTGTAGACACCAGGGTATTGTATGTCCGGAATCACATCTTTTACAGACGGAACCAGATCACGGATTTTATGTAATGTGTTGAAACGGACCTGGATCTTGTGTTTATTCAAGATTTTGGAGATCTTTTTTGTGATCCCAGCAATGTAGGGTAAAGTGATGGTTTTGAAAGGCTCCTCAAGAGGGTTCTTCTTCATGGTTTGAGTGATAGCTTTGCGGATTGTATAGTCGGAGTAACCATTAGCCCTAAGAGCTTGGTGTACGTGCTTGAGTTCACTGCTTATGTGTTCCTGGTCGGATATGCATTGGGCTCTATGATACAGAGTCTTGATGAGAGAATTCTTCTGTGATGGATGGTGGTGGGAATCCGGTTTCAGATAAGCATCCGTATGGGTAGCTTTCCTGTAGACAGAGTGGCTCATTGAACCATCAGGTCTCTTTTTAATTAGGACATCCAAAAAAGGTATCTTGCCATCTATTTCGACTTCCATGGTAAATCTGATGGCTGGGTGTATGGAATTGATGTGGTCGAAGAATTTGTCTAGAGCAGGCCGGCCATGTGGCCAGATGACAAAAGTGTCATCCACGTACCTCTTCCATAAGGTTGGGCGCAGAGTGGCAGTCTGGATGGCGTCAGTCTCAAATTTCTCCATGAAAATGTTAGCTATAACTGGAGAAAGGGGGGAGCCCATTGGGGTGCCCTCAGTTTGTTTGTAGAAAGTTCCATTCTAAGTGAAGTATGTATTGGTTAAACAGTGTCTCACCAGGGGGGGTACCTCAGTGTTTAGTCCTTGATGAACCAAGTCTTCAATGATTGCAATGGTGTCAGGTACAGGAACCTTGGTGAATAAGGAAACTACATCAAAACTGACAAGCAGGTCGTCTGGGGACAGGGAAATACCCTTGATTGTTGATACCAGGTGAGTAGAATTTTGTACCGCAGAGGTGGTCTTTCCAGTGAAAGGACGCAGGATTTCAGACAAAAAACGAGCTAGTTTGTAGGTGGGGGAGCTGATAGTAGAGACTATGGGACGAAGAGGTGTATCAACTTTATGTATTTTTGGTAAGCCGTATAATCTTGGTGGCCTGGCAGCAGAAGGTTTCAACGAAAACTGTTTAGATTGATCAATTAATGCGGTTGAATCAGAAATTATTTTGTTGGTTTGTGTGACGAGGCTGTTGGTGGGATCTCTTTTTATTTTTGTATAACTACCATCGTCGAGTAATTCTTTAATTTTGTTGTTGTATTCTATTTTATCCATGATAACAGTAGCATTGCCTTTGTCAGCTGAGAGAACTACAATATCATTCCTCTTTTTTAATTTATATAATTCAAAACGCTCATCTTTGCTGAGGTTGCTAGCTGGCATCTTAGCGTTTTTGAGGGTTGCAGCGATTTCAGATCTTGCTACGTCTGCAGCGATGTGACCCAGGCCCCTGAGAGCAACGTCTACTTGGGCAATTATATCATTAACTGGTATGTGTTTAGGTGTGACTGCAAAGTTTAGACCTTTAGCTAAAACGGATTTCAGACCATCGGAAATAGAACTGTTACTGCGATTAATTACGACTTTATTAACGTCTAACTTTTTGGTGTGTGGGTCCGGTCTTTTGTTTAAGAGGAGGTTAAATTTGGAAATCAGGTTTTCCTTACATTTGGTCGACATAGTAGCAGCTGAAGAGGCAGTCATATTGTCTACATGTTCCCAATCCGATGTGGACATTATTGCCGTCAATGATAAGTGTGATTTGTAGAGTGTCTTGTCTAACTGATCTAGTTCTGTGCGTATAAGTCTGATTTTTTCTGAGATAAGAGCTAAGCTAGTTTTGAAAAGAATTCGTTTCGCATTTGAAGAAGTTACAGTAGCAGAGGTGAGTGTAAATGCGATTGGTATTACCCCAGAGTCGCGGCATCTCTTCAGGAAGGTGAGAGACTCGATCAGCTGAGCTTTCTTATCCCGGAGTTTGTTGAAAGATCTTAAAGTTATGTGAAAACCCTCCCCGTAGAGGCGATTAAATTTTGATTTAAAGCTTTCGTGACTGCAGTAATTCATATTCTTAGTTTTTTCGGTAAAGTCACGTTGAAGAGAAACAACAAAATAACAAAATATATATAAAACAATAAAAAATTCTCACGACGTTTCGACCATAACTCAAACGGTCATCATCAGGTGTGTCGGTTTGCATAAATTTATTTTGAAAACGGCATATTTATTTATATATATAAAAATAACGTTTGCGTCACGCGCAACGATGGCAGTTTGCCAGGACTAGTCCATCTATTTTTTGAAAAGAGGAGGGGGGAGACGAAATTTGTTTTTATGTATGCTGTCTGAAAGGCACTGTAAGCGTGAACAATCAATCAAGAACTGAAATGATTTATCAAATCTTTCCAATGATTGCTAAGATAGAATCCATCTTCTCGGTTGAAATTGTCTCTGTGTTTGTATATGTGGATAGCCTCATGAACGAATCTCTCATGGAAGCCAGATGGCTTACAAAGAACCTCCGTCTTGGAAAAGTCAATGGCATGTGAGCCTACTGAATTAGAACAATGATCTGCTACGGCCGAGGTGTTGGTCCTACCGTGTTTAAGGTCTGCTTTATGTTCACGAATGCGGTCCGAGATATGGCGTTTGGTTTCTCCAATGTAACTACTACCACAGAGGCAACTTAGTTTGTAGACACCAGGGTATTGTATGTCCGGAATCACATCTTTTACAGACGGAACCAGATCACGGATTTTATGTAATGTGTTGAAACGGACCTGGATCTTGTGTTTATTCAAGATTTTGGAGATCTTTTTTGTGATCCCAGCAATGTAGGGTAAAGTGATGGTTTTGAAAGGCTCCTCAAGAGGGTTCTTCTTCATGGTTTGAGTGATAGCTTTGCGGATTGTATAGTCGGAGTAACCATTAGCCCTAAGAGCTTGGTGTACGTGCTTGAGTTCACTGCTTATGTGTTCCTGGTCGGATATGCATTGGGCTCTATGATACAGAGTCTTGATGAGAGAATTCTTCTGTGATGGATGGTGGTGGGAATCCGGTTTCAGATAAGCATCCGTATGGGTAGCTTTCCTGTAGACAGAGTGGCTCATTGAACCATCAGGTCTCTTTTTAATTAGGACATCCAAAAAAGGTATCTTGCCATCTATTTCGACTTCCATGGTAAATCTGATGGCTGGGTGTATGGAATTGATGTGGTCGAAGAATTTGTCTAGAGCAGGCCGGCCATGTGGCCAGATGACAAAAGTGTCATCCACGTACCTCTTCCATAAGGTTGGGCGCAGAGTGGCAGTCTGGATGGCGTCAGTCTCAAATTTCTCCATGAAAATGTTAGCTATAACTGGAGAAAGGGGGGAGCCCATTGGGGTGCCCTCAGTTTGTTTGTAGAAAGTTCCATTCCAAGTGAAGTATGTATTGGTTAAACAGTGTCTCACCAGGGGGGGTACCTCAGTGTTTAGTCCTTGATGAACCAAGTCTTCAATGATTGCAATGGTGTCAGGTACAGGAACCTTGGTGAATAAGGAAACTACATCAAAACTGACAAGCAGGTCGTCTGGGGACAGGGAAATACCCTTGATTGTTGATACCAGGTGAGTAGAATTTTGTACCGCAGAGGTGGTCTTTCCAGTGAAAGGACGCAGGATTTCAGACAAAAAACGAGCTAGTTTGTAGGTGGGGGAGCTGATAGTAGAGACTATGGGACGAAGAGGTGTATCAACTTTATGTATTTTTGGTAAGCCGTATAATCTTGGTGGCCTGGCAGCAGAAGGTTTCAACGAAAACTGTTTAGATTGATCAATTAATGCGGTTGAATCAGAAATTATTTTGTTGGTTTGTGTGACGAGGCTGTTGGTGGGATCTCTTTTTATTTTTGTATAACTACCATCGTCGAGTAATTCTTTAATTTTGTTGTTGTATTCTATTTTATCCATGATAACAGTAGCATTGCCTTTGTCAGCTGAGAGAACTACAATATCATTCCTCTTTTTTAATTTATATAATTCAAAACGCTCATCTTTGCTGAGGTTGCTAGCTGGCATCTTAGCGTTTTTGAGGGTTGCAGCGATTTCAGATCTTGCTACGTCTGCAGCGATGTGACCCAGGCCCCTGAGAGCAACGTCTACTTGGGCAATTATATCATTAACTGGTATGTGTTTAGGTGTGACTGCAAAGTTTAGACCTTTAGCTAAAACGGATTTCAGACCATCGGAAATAGAACTGTTACTGCGATTAATTACGACTTTATTAACGTCTAACTTTTTGGTGTGTGGGTCCGGTCTTTTGTTTAAGAGGAGGTTAAATTTGGAAATCAGGTTTTCCTTACATTTGGTCGACATAGTAGCAGCTGAAGAGGCAGTCATATTGTCTACATGTTCCCAATCCGATGTGGACATTATTGCCGTCAATGATAAGTGTGATTTGTAGAGTGTCTTGTCTAACTGATCTAGTTCTGTGCGTATAAGTCTGATTTTTTCTGAGATAAGAGCTAAGCTAGTTTTGAAAAGAATTCGTTTCGCATTTGAAGAAGTTACAGTAGCAGAGGTGAGTGTAAATGCGATTGGTATTACCCCAGAGTCGCGGCATCTCTTCAGGAAGGTGAGAGACTCGATCAGCTGAGCTTTCTTATCTCCAGTTATAGCTAACATTTTCATGGAGAAATTTGAGACTGACGCCATCCAGACTGCCACTCTGCGCCCAACCTTATGGAAGAGGTACGTGGATGACACTTTTGTCATCTGGCCACATGGCCGGCCTGCTCTAGACAAATTCTTCGACCACATCAATTCCATACACCCAGCCATCAGATTTACCATGGAAGTCGAAATAGATGGCAAGATACCTTTTTTGGATGTCCTAATTAAAAAGAGACCTGATGGTTCAATGAGCCACTCTGTCTACAGGAAAGCTACCCATACGGATGCTTATCTGAAACCGGATTCCCACCACCATCCATCACAGAAGAATTCTCTCATCAAGACTCTGTATCATAGAGCCCAATGCATATCCGACCAGGAACACATAAGCAGTGAACTCAAGCACGTACACCAAGCTCTTAGGGCTAATGGTTACTCCGACTATACAATCCGCAAAGCTATCACTCAAACCATGAAGAAGAACCCTCTTGAGGAGCCTTTCAAAACCATCACTTTACCCTACATTGCTGGGATCACAAAAAAGATCTCCAAAATCTTGAATAAACACAAGATCCAGGTCCGTTTCAACACATTACATAAAATCCGTGATCTGGTTCCGTCTGTAAAAGATGTGATTCCGGACATACAATACCCTGGTGTCTACAAACTAAGTTGCCTCTGTGGTAGTAGTTACATTGGAGAAACCAAACGCCATATCTCGGACCGCATTCGTGAACATAAAGCAGACCTTAAACACGGTAGGACCAACACCTCGGCCGTAGCAGATCATTGTTCTAATTCAGTAGGCTCACATGCCATTGACTTTTCCAAGACGGAGGTTCTTTGTAAGCCATCTGGCTTCCATGAGAGATTCGTTCATGAGGCTATCCACATATACAAACACAGAGACAATTTCAACCGAGAAGATGGATTCTATCTTAGCAATCATTGGAAAGATTTGATAAATCATTTCAGTTCTTGATTGATTGTTCACGCTTACAGTGCCTTTCAGACAGCATACATAAAAACAAATTTCGTCTCCCCCCTCCTCTTTTCAAAAAATAGATGGACTAGTCCTGGCAAACTGCCATCGTTGCGCGTGACGCAAACGTTATTTTTATATATATAAATAAATATGCCGTTTTCAAAATAAATTTATGCAAACCGACACACCTGATGATGACCGTTTGAGTTATGGTCGAAACGTCGTGAGAATTTTTTATTGTTTTATATATATTTTGTTATTTTGTTGTTTCTCTTCAACGTGACTTTACCGAAAAAACTAAGAATATGAATTACTGCAGTCACGAAAGCTTTAAATCAAAATTTAATCGCCTCTACGGGGAGGGTTTTCACATAACTTTAAGATCTTTCAACAAACTCCGGGATAAGAAAGCTCAGCTGATCGAGTCTCTCACCTTCCTGAAGAGATGCCGCGACTCTGGGGTAATACCAATCGCATTTACACTCACCTCTGCTACTGTAACTTCTTCAAATGCGAAACGAATTCTTTTCAAAACTAGCTTAGCTCTTATCTCAGAAAAAATCAGACTTATACGCACAGAACTAGATCAGTTAGACAAGACACTCTACAAATCACACTTATCATTGACGGCAATAATGTCCACATCGGATTGGGAACATGTAGACAATATGACTGCCTCTTCAGCTGCTACTATGTCGACCAAATGTAAGGAAAACCTGATTTCCAAATTTAACCTCCTCTTAAACAAAAGACCGGACCCACACACCAAAAAGTTAGACGTTAATAAAGTCGTAATTAATCGCAGTAACAGTTCTATTTCCGATGGTCTGAAATCCGTTTTAGCTAAAGGTCTAAACTTTGCAGTCACACCTAAACACATACCAGTTAATGATATAATTGCCCAAGTAGACGTTGCTCTCAGGGGCCTGGGTCACATCGCTGCAGACGTAGCAAGATCTGAAATCGCTGCAACCCTCAAAAACGCTAAGATGCCAGCTAGCAACCTCAGCAAAGATGAGCGTTTTGAATTATATAAATTAAAAAAGAGGAATGATATTGTAGTTCTCTCAGCTGACAAAGGCAATGCTACTGTTATCATGGATAAAATAGAATACAACAACAAAATTAAAGAATTACTCGACGATGGTAGTTATACAAAAATAAAAAGAGATCCCACCAACAGCCTCGTCACACAAACCAACAAAATAATTTCTGATTCAACCGCATTAATTGATCAATCTAAACAGTTTTCGTTGAAACCTTCTGCTGCCAGGCCACCAAGATTATACGGCTTACCAAAAATACATAAAGTTGATACACCTCTTCGTCCCATAGTCTCTACTATCAGCTCCCCCACCTACAAACTAGCTCGTTTTTTGTCTGAAATCCTGCGTCCTTTCACTGGAAAGACCACCTCTGCGGTACAAAATTCTACTCACCTGGTATCAACAATCAAGGGTATTTCCCTGTCCCCAGACGACCTGCTTGTCAGTTTTGATGTAGTTTCCTTATTCACCAAGGTTCCTGTACCTGACACCATTGCAATCATTGAAGACTTGGTTCATCAAGGACTAAACACTGAGGTACCCCCCCTGGTGAGACACTGTTTAACCAATACATACTTCACTTGGAATGGAACTTTCTACAAACAAACTGAGGGCACCCCAATGGGCTCCCCCCTTTCTCCAGTTATAGCTAACATTTTCATGGAGAAATTTGAGACTGACGCCATCCAGACTGCCACTCTGCGCCCAACCTTATGGAAGAGGTACGTGGATGACACTTTTGTCATCTGGCCACATGGCCGGCCTGCTCTAGACAAATTCTTCGACCACATCAATTCCATACACCCAGCCATCAGATTTACCATGGAAGTCGAAATAGATGGCAAGATACCTTTTTTGGATGTCCTAATTAAAAAGAGACCTGATGGTTCAATGAGCCACTCTGTCTACAGGAAAGCTACCCATACGGATGCTTATCTGAAACCGGATTCCCACCACCATCCATCACAGAAGAATTCTCTCATCAAGACTCTGTATCATAGAGCCCAATGCATATCCGACCAGGAACACATAAGCAGTGAACTCAAGCACGTACACCAAGCTCTTAGGGCTAATGGTTACTCCGACTATACAATCCGCAAAGCTATCACTCAAACCATGAAGAAGAACCCTCTTGAGGAGCCTTTCAAAACCATCACTTTACCCTACATTGCTGGGATCACAAAAAAGATCTCCAAAATCTTGAATAAACACAAGATCCAGGTCCGTTTCAACACATTACATAAAATCCGTGATCTGGTTCCGTCTGTAAAAGATGTGATTCCGGACATACAATACCCTGGTGTCTACAAACTAAGTTGCCTCTGTGGTAGTAGTTACATTGGAGAAACCAAACGCCATATCTCGGACCGCATTCGTGAACATAAAGCAGACCTTAAACACGGTAGGACCAACACCTCGGCCGTAGCAGATCATTGTTCTAATTCAGTAGGCTCACATGCCATTGACTTTTCCAAGACGGAGGTTCTTTGTAAGCCATCTGGCTTCCATGAGAGATTCGTTCATGAGGCTATCCACATATACAAACACAGAGACAATTTCAACCGAGAAGATGGATTCTATCTTAGCAATCATTGGAAAGATTTGATAAATCATTTCAGTTCTTGATTGATTGTTCACGCTTACAGTGCCTTTCAGACAGCATACATAAAAACAAATTTCGTCTCCCCCCTCCTCTTTTCAAAAAATAGATGGACTAGTCCTGGCAAACTGCCATCGTTGCGCGTGACGCAAACGTTATTTTTATATATATAAATAAATATGCCGTTTTCAAAATAAATTTATGCAAACCGACACACCTGATGATGACCGTTTGAGTTATGGTCGAAACGTCGTGAGAATTTTTTATTGTTTTATATATATTTTGTTATTTTGTTGTTTCTCTTCAACGTGACTTTACCGAAAAAACTAAGAATATACAGACACTTATATACAGACACTTACATAGAGACACTTACATACAGACACTTACTTAGACACTTACTTACAGACACTGAGACACTTAAATACAGACACTTACATACAGACACTTACATACAGACACTTACATACTGACACAAACAGACACTGAGACACTTACATACAGACACTTACATACAAACACTTACATACAGACACTTACATACAGACACTTACATACAGACACTTACATACAGACCCTTACATACAAACACTTAGACACTTACATACAGACACTTACATACAGACTCTTACATAAAGACACTTACATACAGACACTTAGACACTTACATACAGACACTTACATACAGACTCTTACATAAAGACACTTACATACAGACACTTAGACACTTACATACAGACACTTACATACAGACTCTTACATAAAGACCCTTACATACAGACAATTACATACAAACACTTACATACAGACACTAAGACACTTACATACAGACACTTACATACATATACTTACATACAGACACTGAGACACTTACATACATATACTTACATACAGACACTTACATACAGACACTTACATACAGACACTGAGACACTTACATACAGACACTTCCATACAGACACTGAGACACTTACATACAGACACTTACATACAGACACTTACATACAGACACTGAGACACTTACATACAGACACTTCCATACAGACACTGAGACACTTACATACAGACACTTACATAAAGACACTGAGACACTTACATGGACACTTACATACAGACGCTTACATACAGACACTTACATACAGACACTGAGACACTTCCATACAGACACTTACATACAGACACATACAGACGCTGAGACACTTACATACAGACACTTACATACAGACACTTACATACAGACACGAAGACACTTACATACAGACACTTACATACTGACACTTACATACAGACACTTACATACAGACACTTGCAAACAGACACTTACATACAGAAACTTACACACGGACACTTACATACAGATACTTACATACAGACACTTACAGACACTTAAATACAGCCACCTACATACAGAGACTTACATACAGACACTTACATACAGACACTTACATACAGACACATACATACACTTAGATACAGACACTTACATACAGACACTGAGACACTTACATACAGACACTTACATACAAACACTTAACATACCGACACTTACATACAGACACTTATATACAGACACTTACATAGAGACACTTACATACAGACACTTACTTAGACACTTACTTACAGACACTGAGACACTTAAATACAGACACTTACATACAGACACTTACATACAGACACTTACAAACACACACTGACATACAGACACTGAGACTTACATACAGACACTTACATACAGACACTTACATACAGACACTTACATACAGACACGAAGACACTTACATACAGACACTTACATACTGACACTTACATACAGACACTTACATACAGATACTTACATACAGACACTTACAGACACTTAAATACAGCCACCTACATACAGAGACTTACATACAGACACTTACATACAGACACTTACATACAGACACATACAGACACTTAGATACAGACACTTACATACAGACACTGAGACACTTACATACAGACACATACATACAGACACTGAGATATTTACATACAGACACTTACATACAAACACTTAACATACCGACACTTACATACAGACACTTATATACAGACACTTACATACAGACACTTCCATACAGACACTGAGACACTTACATACAGACACTTACATACAGACACTTACATACAGACACTTACATACAGACACTGAGACACTTACATACAGACACTTACATACAGACACTGAGACACTTACATACAGACACTTACATACTGACTCTTACATAAAGACACTTACATACAGACAATTACATACAGACACTTACATACAGACACTAAGACACTTACATACAGACACTTACATACAGACACTTACATACAGACACTCAGACACTTACATAGACACTTACATACAGACGCTTACATACACTTACATACAGAAACTGAGACACTTACATACATACACTTACACACATACACTTACATACAGACACTTACATACAGACACTGAGACACTTACATACAGACACTTCCATACAGACACTGAGACACTTACATACAGACACTTACATACAGACACTTACATACAGACACTTACATACAGACACTGAGACACTTACATACAGACACTTACATACAGACACTGAGACACTTACATACAGACACTTACATAAAGACACTGAGACACTTACATAGACACTTACATACAGACGCTCACATACAGACACTGAGACACTTACATACAGACACATACAGACGCTGAGACACTTACATACAGACACTTACATACAGACACTTACATACAGACACGAAGACACTTACATACAGACACTTACATACAGACACTTACATACAGACACTTACATACAGACACTTACATACAGACACTTACAAACAGACACTTACACACAGAAACTTACACACAGACACTTACATACAGACACTTACAGACACTTACATACAGCCACCTACATACAGAGACTTACATACAGACACATACAGACACTTACGTACACACACTTACATACAGACACTGAGATATTTACATACAGACACTTACATACAAACACTTAACATACCGACACTTACATACAGACACTTATATACAGACACTTACATAGAGACACTTACATACAGACACTTACTTAGACACTTACTTACAGACACTGAGACACTTAAATACAGACACTTACATACAGACACTTACATACAGACACTTACAAACACACACTGACATACAGACACTGAGACTTACATACAGACACTTACATACAGACATTTACATACAGACACTTACATAAAGACATTTACATACAGATACTGAGACACTTACATACAGACACTTACATACAGACACTTTTATACACACACTTACATACAGACACTTACATACAGGCACTTACATAGACACTTACATACAGACACTTACATACTGACACAAACAGACACTGAGACACTTACATACAGAAACTTACATACAAACACTTACATACAGACACTTACATACAGACACTTACATACAGACACTTACATACAGACCCTTACATACAAACACTTAGACACTTACATACAGACACTTACATACAGACTCTTACATAAAGACACTTACATACAGACACTTAGACACTTACATACAGACACTTACATACAGACTCTTACATAAAGACACTTACATACAGACACTTAGACACTTACATACAGACACTTACATACAGACTCTTACATAAAGACACTTACATACAGACAATTACATACAAACACTTACATACAGACACTAAGACACTTACATACAGACACTTACATACATACACTTACATACAGACACTGAGACACTTACATACATATACTTACATACAGACACTTACATACAGACACTGAGACACTTACATACAGACACTTACATACAGACACTGAGACACTTACATACAGACACTTACATACAGACACATACAGACGCTGAGACACTTACATACAGACACTTACATACAGACACTTACATACAGACACGAAGACACTTACATACAGACACTTACATACAGACACTTACATACAGACACTTACACACAGACATTTACATACAGATACTTGCATACAGACACTTACATACAGACACTGAGACACTTACATACAGACACTTACATACAGAAACTTACATAGAGACACTGAGATACTTACATACAGACACTTACATACAGACAATTAACATACGGACACTTACATACAGACACTTACATACAGACACTTACATACAGACACTTACATACAGACACTGAGACACTTACATACAGACACTTACATACAGACACTTACATACAGACACTGAGATATTCACATACAGACACTTATATACAAACACTTAACATACAGACACTTACATACAGACACTTATATACAGACACTTACTTAGACATTTACTTACAGACACTGAGACACTTAAATACAAACACTTCCATACAGACACTTACATACAGACACTTACAAACACACACTGACATACAGACACTGAGACTTACATACAGACACTTACATACAGAAACTTACATAAAGACATTTACATAAAGACACTTACATAGATACTGAGACACTTACATACAGACACTTACATACAGACACTTACATACAGACACTTACAAACACACACTGACATACAGACACTGAGACTTACATACAGACACTTACATACAGACACTTACATACAGACACGAAGACACTTACATACAGACACTTACATACTGACACTTACATACAGACACTTACATACAGATACTTACATACAGACACTTACAGACACTTAAATACAGCCACCTACATACAGAGACTTACATACAGACACTTACATACAGACACTTACATACAGACACATACAGACACTTAGATACAGACACATACATACAGACACTGAGACACTTACATACAGACACTTACATACAGACACTGAGATATTTACATACAGACACTTACATACAAACACTTAACATACCGACACTTACATACAGACACTTATATACAGACACTTACATAGAGACACTTACATACAGACACTTACTTAGACACTTACTTACAGACACTGAGACACTTAAATACAGACACTTACATACAGACACTTACATACAGACACTTACAAACACACACTGACATACAGACACTGAGACTTACATACAGACACTTACATACAGACACTTACATACAGACACTTACATAAAGACATTTACATACAGATACTGAGACACTTACATACAGACACTTACATACAGACACTTATATACACACACTTACATACAGACACTTACATACAGGCACTTACATACAGACACTTACATAGACACTTACATACAGACACTTACATACTGACACAAACAGACACTGAGACACTTACATACAGACACTTACATACAAACACTTACATACAGACACTTACATACAGACACTTACATACAGACACTTACATACAGACCCTTACATACAAACACTTAGACACTTACATACAGACACTTACATACAGGCTCTTACATAAAGACACTTACATACAGACACTTAGACACTTACATACAGACACTTACATACAGACTCTTACGTAAAGACACTTACATACAGACAATTACATACAGACACTTACATACAGACACTAAGACACTTACATACAGACACTTACATACAGACACTTACATACAGACACTCAGACACTTACATAGACACTTACATACAGACGCTTACATACACTTACATACAGACACTGAGACACTTACATACATACACTTACACACAGACACTTACATACAGACACTTACATACAGACACTGAGACACTTACATACAGACACTTCCATACAGACACTGAGACACTTACATACAGACACTTACATACAGACACTTACATACAGACACTTACATACAGACACTGAGACACTTACATACAGACACTTACATACAGACACTGAGACACTTACATACAGACACTGAGACACTTACATACAGACACTTACATAAAGACACTGAGACACTTACATAGACACTTACATACAGACGCTCACATACAGACACTGAGACACTTACATACAGACACATACAGACGCTGAGACACTTACATACAGACACTTACATACAGACACTTACATACAGACACGAAGACACTTACATACAGACACTTACATACAGACAATTACATACAGACACTTACATACAGACACTTACATACAGACACTTACAAACAGACACTTACACACAGAAACTTACACACAGACACTTACATACAGACACTTACAGACACTTACATACAGCCACGTACATACAGAGACTTACATACAGACACATACAGACACTTACATACACACACTTACATACAGACACTGAGATATTTACATACAGACACTTACATACAAACACTTAACATACCGACACTTACATACAGACACTTATATACAGACACTTACATAGAGACACTTACATACAGACACTTACTTAGACACTTACTTACAGACACTGAGACACTTAAATACAGACACTTACATACAGACACTTACATACAGACACTTACAAACACACACTGACATACAGACACTGAGACTTACATACAGACACTTACATACAGACATTTACATACAGACACTTACATAAAGACATTTACATACAGATACTGAGACACTTACATACAGACACTTACATACAGACACTTTTATACACACACTTACATACAGACACTTACATACAGGCACTTACATAGACACTTACATACAGACACTTACATACTGACACAAACAGACTCTGAGACACTTACATACAGAAACTTACATACAAACACTTACATACAGACACTTACATACAGACACTTACATACAGACACTTACATACAGACCCTTACATACAAACACTTAGACACTTACATACAGACACTTACATACAGACTCTTACATAAAGACACTTACATACAGACACTTAGACACTTACATACAGACACTTACATACAGACTCTTACATAAAGACACTTACATACAGACACTTAGACACTTACATACAGACACTTACATACAGACTCTTACATAAAGACACTTACATACAGACAATTACATACAAACACTTACATACAGACACTAAGACACTTACATACAGACACTTACATACATACACTTACATACAGACACTGAGACACTTACATACATATACTTACATACAGACACTTACATACAGACACTGAGACACTTACATACAGACACTTACATACAGACACTGAGACACTTACATACAGACACTTACATACAGACACATACAGACGCTGAGACACTTACATACAGACACTTACATACAGACACTTACATACAGACACGAAGACACTTACATACAGACACTTACATACAGACACTTACATACAGACACTTACACACAGACATTTACATACAGATACTTGCATACAGACACTTACATACAGACACTGAGACACTTACATACAGACACTTACATACAGAAACTTACATAGAGACACTGAGATACTTACATACAGACACTTACATACAGACAATTAACATACGGACACTTACATACAGACACTTACATACAGACACTTACATACAGACACTTACATACAGACACTGAGACACTTACATACAGACACTTACATACAGACACTTACATACAGACACTGAGATATTCACATACAGACACTTACATACAAACACTTAACATACAGACACTTACATACAGACACTTATATACAGACACTTACTTAGACATTTACTTACAGACACTGAGACACTTAAATACAAACACTTCCATACAGACACTTAAAATACAGACACTTACAAACACACACTGACATACAGACACTGAGACTTACATACAGACACTTACATACAGAAACTTACATAAAGACATTTACATAAAGACACTTACATAGATACTGAGACACTTACATACAGACACTTACATACAGACACTTACATACAGACACTTACATATAGATACTTACATAGAGACACTTACATACAGAAACTTACATACAGACACTTACATACAGATACTTACATACAGACACTTACAGACACTTACATACAGCCACTTACATACAGACACTTACATACAGACACTTACATACAGACACTTACATACAGACACATACAGACACTTGTATACAGACATTTACATACAGACCCTAAGACACTTACATACAGACACTTACACACAGACACTTACATACAGACGCTGAGACACTTACATACAGACACTTACATACAGACGCTGAGACACTTACATACAGACACTTACATACAGACACTTACATACAGACACTGAGACACTTACATACAGACACTTACATACAGACACTT
Organism: Petromyzon marinus; assembly: GCF_048934315.1. NCBI lineage: Eukaryota > Metazoa > Chordata > Hyperoartia > Petromyzontiformes > Petromyzontidae > Petromyzon > Petromyzon marinus. Next base: position 588,412 of record NW_027423006.1, read on the forward strand.
ACATACAGACACTTAGACATTTACTTAGAGACAATGAGACACTTAAATACAAACACTTACATACAGACACTTACATACAGACACTTACAAACACACACTGACATACAGACACTGAGACTTACATACAGACACTTACATACAGACACTTACATACAGACACTTACATAAAGACATTTACATACAGATACTGAGACACTTACATACAGACACTTACATACAGACACTTACATACACACACTTACATACAGACACTTACATACAGGCACTTACATACAGACACTTACATAGACACTTACATACAGACACTTACATACTGACACAAACAGACACTGAGACACTTACATACAGACACTTACATACAGACACTTACATACAGACACTTACATACAGACACTTACATACTGACACTGTGACACTGACATACAGACACTTACATACAGATACTTACATAGAGACACTTACATACAGAATCTTACATACAGACACTTACATACAGATACTTACATACAGACACTTACAGACACTTACATACAGACACTTACATACAGACACTTACATACAGACATACAGACACTTACATACAGACACTTACACTCAGACCCTAAGACACTTACATACAGACACTTACACACAGACATTTACATACAGATACTTACATACAGACACTTACATACAGACACTTACATACAGATACTGAGACACTTACATACAGACACTTACATACAGAAACTTACATACAGACACTGAGATACTTACATACAGACACTTACATACAGACACTTAACATACAGACACTTACATACAGACACTTACATACAGACACTTACATACAGACACTGAGATATTCACATACAGACACTTACATACAAACACTTAACATACAGACACTTACATACAGACACTTACATACAGACACTTACTTAGACATTTACTTACAGACACTGAGACACTTAAATACAAACACTTACATACAGACACTTACATACAGACACTTACAAACACACACTGACATACAGACACTGAGACTTACATACAGACACTTACATACAGACACTTACATACAGACACTTACATACAGACACTTACATACAGATACTGAGACACTTACATACAGACACTTACATACAGACACTTACATACACACACTTACATACAAACACCTACATACAGGCACTTACATACAGACACTTACATAGACACTTACATACAGACACTTGCATACTGACACAAACAGACACTGAGACACTTACATACAGACACTTACATACAAACACGTACATACAGACACTTACATACAGACACTTACATAGAGACACTTACATACAGACCCTTACATACAGACACTTAGACACTTACATACAGTCACTTACATACAGACTCTTACATAAAGACACTTACATACAGACACTTAGACACTTACATACAGACACTTACATACAGACTCTTACATAAAGACACTTACATACAGACAATTACATACAGACACTTACATACAGACACTAAGACACTTACATACAGACACTTACATACAGACACTTACATACAGACACTGAGACACCTACATAGACACTTACATACAGACGCTTACATACACTTACATACAGATACCGAGACACTTACATACATATACTTACATACAGACACTTACATACAGACACTTACATACAGACACTGAGACACTTACATACAGACACTTCCATACAGACACTGAGACACTTACATACAGACACTTACATACAGACACTTACATACAGACACTTACATACAGACACTGAGACACTTACATACAGACACTTACATACAGACACTGAGACACTTACATACAGACACTGAGACACTTACATACAGACACTTACATAAAGACACTGAGACACTTACATAGACACTTACATACAGATGCTTACATACAGACACTTACATACAGACACTGAGACACTTACATACAGACACTTACATACAGACACATACAGACGCTGAGACACTTACATACAGACACTTACATACAGACACTTACATACAGACACGAAGACACTTACATACAGACACTTACATACTGACACTTACATACAGACACTTACATACAGACACTTACAAACAGACACTTACATACAGAAACTTACACACAGACACTTACATACAGATACTTACATACAGACACTTACAGACACTTAAATACAGCCACCTACATACAGAGACTTACATACAGACACTTACATACAGACACTTACATACAGACACATACAGACACTTAGATACAGACACTTACATACAGACACTGAGACACTTACATACAGACACTTACATACAGACACTTACATACAGACACTGAGATATTTACATACAGACACTTACATACAAACACTTGACATACAGACACTTACATACAGACACTTATATACAGACACTTACATAGAAACACTTACATACAGACACTTACTTAGACACTTACTTACAGACACTGAGACACTTAAATACAAACACTTACATACAGACACTTACAAACACACACTGACATACAGACACTGAGACTTACATACAGACACTTACATACAGACACTTACATACAGACACTTACATAAAGACATTTACATACAGATACTGAGACACTTACATACAGACACTTACATACAGACACTTACACACACTTACATACAAACACTTACATACAGGCACTTACATACAGACACTTACATAGACACTTACATACTCAAACTGTAAATGTGGATTAACTCTTCAACACACCGGTGGGCTGAAGTAGTGAATTATTTGTCTTTTGTCAACGTGACACTTTTTTTTGCTGATTGGCCGTGTCGGGTGGTGGAGGGTTACGACACATTTATAAATAAACGCGATCTAACCCAAAAACCTTTATTATGAATACAGACACTTCCATACTGACACAAACAGACACTGAGACACGTACATACAGACACTTACATAGAGACACTTACATACAGACCCTTACATACAGACACTTAGACACTTACATACAGACACTTACATACAGACTCTTACATAAAGACACTTACATACAGACACTTAGACACTTACATACAGACACTTACATACAGACTCTTACATAAAGACACTTACATACAGACAATTACATACAAACACTTACATACAGACACTAAGACACTTACATACAGACACTTACATACATACACTTACATACAGACACTGAGACACTTACATACATATACTTACATACAGACACTTACATACAGACACTTACATACAGACACTGAGACACTTACATACAGACACTTCCATACAGACACTGAGACACTTACATACAGACACTTACATACAGACACTTACATACAGACACTTACATACAGACACTGAGACACTTACATATAGACACTTACATACAGACACTGAGACACTTACATACAGACACTTACATAAAGACACTGAGACACTTACATAGACACTTACATACAGACGCTTACATACAGACACTTACATACAGACACTGAGACACTTACATAGAGACACTTACATTCAGACACATACAGACGCTGAGACACTTACATACAGACACTTACATACAGACACTTACATACAGACACGAAGACACTTACATACAGACACTTACATACTGACACTTACATACAGACACTTACATACAGACACTTACAAACAGACACTTACATACAGAAACTTACACACAGACACTTACATACAGATACTTACATACAGACACTTACAGACACTTAAATACAGCCACCTACATACAGAGACTTACATACAGACACTTACATACAGACACTTACATACAGACACATACAGACACTTAGATACAGACACTTACATACAGACACTGAGACACTTACATACAGACACTTACATACAGACACTTACATACAGACACTGAGATACTTACATACAGACACTTACATACAGACACTTAACATACAGACACTTACATACAGACACTTACATACAGACACTTACATACAGACACTGAGATATTCACATACAGACACTTACATACAAACACTTAACATACAGACACTTACATACAGACACTTACATACAGACACTTACTTAGACATTTACTTACAGACACTGAGACACTTAAATACAAACACTTACATACAGACACTTACATACAGACACTTACAAACACACACTGACATACAGACACTGAGACTTACATACAGACACTTACATACAGACACTTACATACAGACACTTACATACAGACACTTACATACAGATACTGAGACACTTACATACAGACACTTACATACAGACACTTACATACACACACTTACATACAAACACCTACATACAGGCACTTACATACAGACACTTACATAGACACTTACATACAGACACTTGCATACTGACACAAACAGACACTGAGACACTTACATACAGACACTTACATACAAACACGTACATACAGACACTTACATACAGACACTTACATAGAGACACTTACATACAGACCCTTACATACAGACACTTAGACACTTACATACAGTCACTTACATACAGACTCTTACATAAAGACACTTACATACAGACACTTAGACACTTACATACAGACACTTACATACAGACTCTTACATAAAGACACTTACATACAGACAATTACATACAGACACTTACATACAGACACTAAGACACTTACATACAGACACTTACATACAGACACTTACATACAGACACTGAGACACCTACATAGACACTTACATACAGACGCTTACATACACTTACATACAGATACCGAGACACTTACATACATATACTTACATACAGACACTTACATACAGACACTTACATACAGACACTGAGACACTTACATACAGACACTTCCATACAGACACTGAGACACTTACATACAGACACTTACATACAGACACTTACATACAGACACTTACATACAGACACTGAGACACTTACATACAGACACTTACATACAGACACTGAGACACTTACATACAGACACTGAGACACTTACATACAGACACTTACATAAAGACACTGAGACACTTACATAGACACTTACATACAGATGCTTACATACAGACACTTACATACAGACACTGAGACACTTACATACAGACACTTACATACAGACACATACAGACGCTGAGACACTTACATACAGACACTTACATACAGACACTTACATACAGACACGAAGACACTTACATACAGACACTTACATACTGACACTTACATACAGACACTTACATACAGACACTTACAAACAGACACTTACATACAGAAACTTACACACAGACACTTACATACAGATACTTACATACAGACACTTACAGACACTTAAATACAGCCACCTACATACAGAGACTTACATACAGACACTTACATACAGACACTTACATACAGACACATACAGACACTTAGATACAGACACTTACATACAGACACTGAGACACTTACATACAGACACTTACATACAGACACTTACATACAGACACTGAGATATTTACATACAGACACTTACATACAAACACTTGACATACAGACACTTACATACAGACACTTATATACAGACACTTACATAGAAACACTTACATACAGACACTTACTTAGACACTTACTTACAGACACTGAGACACTTAAATACAAACACTTACATACAGACACTTACATACAGACACTTACAAACACACACTGACATACAGACACTGAGACTTACATACAGACACTTACATACAGACACTTACATACAGACACTTACATAAAGACATTTACATACAGATACTGAGACACTTACATACAGACACTTACATACAGACACTTACACACACTTACATACAAACACTTACATACAGGCACTTACATACAGACACTTACATAGACACTTACATACTCAAACTGTAAATGTGGATTAACTCTTCAACACACCGGTGGGCTGAAGTAGTGAATTATTTGTCTTTTGTCAACGTGACACTTTTTTTTGCTGATTGGCCGTGTCGGGTGGTGGAGGGTTACGACACATTTATAAATAAACGCGATCTAACCCAAAAACCTTTATTATGAATACAGACACTTCCATACTGACACAAACAGACACTGAGACACGTACATACAGACACTTACATAGAGACACTTACATACAGACCCTTACATACAGACACTTAGACACTTACATACAGACACTTACATACAGACTCTTACATAAAGACACTTACATACAGACACTTAGACACTTACATACAGACACTTACATACAGACTCTTACATAAAGACACTTACATACAGACAATTACATACAAACACTTACATACAGACACTAAGACACTTACATACAGACACTTACATACATACACTTACATACAGACACTGAGACACTTACATACATATACTTACATACAGACACTTACATACAGACACTTACATACAGACACTGAGACACTTACATACAGACACTTCCATACAGACACTGAGACACTTACATACAGACACTTACATACAGACACTTACATACAGACACTTACATACAGACACTGAGACACTTACATATAGACACTTACATACAGACACTGAGACACTTACATACAGACACTTACATAAAGACACTGAGACACTTACATAGACACTTACATACAGACGCTTACATACAGACACTTACATACAGACACTGAGACACTTACATAGAGACACTTACATTCAGACACATACAGACGCTGAGACACTTACATACAGACACTTACATACAGACACTTACATACAGACACGAAGACACTTACATACAGACACTTACATACTGACACTTACATACAGACACTTACATACAGACACTTACAAACAGACACTTACATACAGAAACTTACACACAGACACTTACATACAGATACTTACATACAGACACTTACAGACACTTAAATACAGCCACCTACATACAGAGACTTACATACAGACACTTACATACAGACACTTACATACAGACACATACAGACACTTAGATAAAGACACTTACATACAGACACTGAGACACTTACATACAGACACTTACATACAGACACTTACATACAGACACTGAGATATTTACATACAGACACTTACATACAAACACTTAACATACCGACACTTACATACAGACACTTATATACAGACACTTACATAGAGACACTTACATACAGACACTTACTTAGACACTTACTTACAGACACTGAGACACTTAAATACAGACACTTACATACAGACACTTACATACAGACACTTACATACTGACACAAACAGACACTGAGACACTTACATACAGACACTTACATACAAACACTTACATACAGACACTTACATACAGACACTTACATACAGACACTTACATACAGACCCTTACATACAAACACTTAGACACTTACATACAGACACTTACATACAGACTCTTACATAAAGACACTTACATACAGACACTTAGACACTTACATACAGACACTTACATACAGACTCTTACATAAAGACACTTACATACAGACACTTAGACACTTACATACAGACACTTACATACAGACTCTTACATAAAGACCCTTACATACAGACAATTACATACAAACACTTACATACAGACACTAAGACACTTACATACAGACACTTACATACATATACTTACATACACACACTGAGACACTTACATACATATACTTACATACAGACACTTACATACAGACACTTACATACAGACACTGAGACACTTACATACAGACACTTCCATACAGACACTGAGACACTTACATACAGACACTTACATACAGACACTTACATACAGACACTGAGACACTTACATACAGACACTTACATACAGACACTGAGACACTTACATACAGACACTTACATAAAGACACTGAGACACTTACATAGACACTTACATACAGACGCTTACATACAGACACTTACATACAGACACTTACAAACATACACTTACATACAGAAACTTACATACAGACACTTAGATACAGATACTTACATACAGACACTGAGACACTTACATACAGACACTTACATACAGACACATACAGACGCTGAGGCACTTACATACAGACACTTACATATAGACACTTACATACAGACACGAAGACACTTACATACAGACACTTACATACTGACACTTACATACAGACACTTACATACAGACACTTGCAAACAGACACTTACATACAGAAACTTACACACGGACACTTACATACAGATACTTACATACAGACACTTACAGACACTTAAATACAGCCACCTACATACAGAGACTTACATACAGACACTTACATACAGACACTTACATACAGACACATACATACACTTAGATACAGACACTTACATACACACACTGAGACACTTACATACAGACACTTAGATACAGACACTTACATACAGACACTGAGACACTTACATACAGACACTTACATACAAACACTTAACATACCGACACTTACATACAGACACTTATATACAGACACTTACATAGAGACACTTACATACAGACACTTACATACAGACACTTACATACAGACACTTACAAACACACACTGACATACAGACACTGAGACTTACATACAGACACTTACATACAGCCACTTACATACAGACACTTACATACAGACACGAAGACACTTACATACAGACACTTACATACTGACACTTACATACAGACACTTACATACAGATACTTACATACAGACACTTACAGACAATTAAATACAGCCACCTACATACAGAGACTTACATACAGACACTTACATACAGACACTTACATACAGACACATACAGACACTTAGATACAGACACTTACATACAGACACTGAGACACTTACATACAGACACTTACATACAGACACTGAGATATTTACATACAGACACTTACATACAAACACTTAACATACCGACACTTACATACAGACACTTATATACAGACACTTACATAGAGACACTTACATACAGACACTTACTTAGACACTTACTTACAGACACTGAGACACTTAAATACAGACACTTACATACAGACACTTACATACAGACACATACAAACACACACTGACATACAGACACTGAGACTTACATACAGACACTTACATACAGACACTTACATACAGACACTTACATAAAGACATTTACATACAGATACTGAGACACTTACATACAGACACTTACATACAGACACTTATATACACACACTTACATACAGACACTTACATACAGGCACTTACATACAGACACTTACATAGACACTTACATACAGACACTTACATACTGACACAAACAGACACTGAGACACTTACATACAGACACTTACATACAAACACTTACATACAGACACTTACATACAGACACTTACATACAGACACTTACATACAGACCCTTACATACAAACACTTAGACACTTACATACAGACACTTACTTACAGGCTCTTACATAAAGACACTTACATACAGACATTTAGACACTTACATACAGACACTTACATACAGACTCTTACATAAAGACACTTACATACAGACAATTACATACAGTCACTTACATACAGACACTTACATACAGACACTTACATACAGACACTTACATACAGACACTCAGACACTTACATAGACACTTACATACAGACGCTTACATACACTTACATACAGACACTGAGACACTTACATACATACACTTACACACAGACACTTACATACAGACACTTACATACAGACACTGAGACACTTACATACAGACACTTCCATACAGACACTGAGACACTTACATACAGACATTTACATACAGACACTTACATACAGACACTTACGTACAGACACTGAGACACTTACATACAGACACTTACATACAGACACTGAGACACTTACATACAGACACTGAGACACTTACATACAGACACTTACATAAAGACACTGAGACACTTACATAGACACTTACATACAGACGCTCACATACAGACACTGAGACACTTACATACAGACACTTACATACAGACACTGAGATATTTACATACAGACACTTACATACAAACACTTAACATACCGACACTTACATACAGACACTTATATACAGACACTTACATAGAGACACTTACATACAGACACTTACTTAGACACTTACTTACAGACACTGAGACACTTAAATACAGACACTTACATACAGACACTTACATACAGACACTTACAAACACACACTGACATACAGACACTGAGACTTACATACAGACACTTACATACAGACACTTACATACAGACACTTACATAAAGACACTTACATACAGACACTTAGACACTTACATACAGACACTTACATACAGACTCTTACATAAAGACACTTACATACAGACACTTAGACACTTACATACAGACACTTACATACAGACTCTTACATAAAGACCCTTACATACAGACAATTACATACAAACACTTACATACAGACACTAAGACACTTACATACAGACACTTACATACATATACTTACATACACACACTGAGACACTTACATACATATACTTACATACAGACACTTACATACAGACACTTACATACAGACACTGAGACACTTACATACAGACACTTCCATACAGACACTGAGACACTTACATACAGACACTTACATACAGACACTTACATACAGACACTGAGACACTTACATACAGACACTTACATACAGACACTGAGACACTTACATACAGACACTTACATAAAGACACTGAGACACTTACATAGACACTTACATACAGACGCTTACATACAGACACTTACATACAGACACTTACAAACATACACTTACATACAGAAACTTACATACAGACACTTAGATACAGATACTTACATACAGACACTGAGACACTTACATACAGACACTTACATACAGACACATACAGACGCTGAGGCACTTACATACAGACACTTACATATAGACACTTACATACAGACACGAAGACACTTACATACAGACACTTACATACTGACACTTACATACAGACACTTACATACAGACACTTGCAAACAGACACTTACATACAGAAACTTACACACGGACACTTACATACAGATACTTACATACAGACACTTACAGACACTTAAATACAGCCACCTACATACAGAGACTTACATACAGACACTTACATACAGACACTTACATACAGACACATACATACACTTAGATACAGACACTTACATACACACACTGAGACACTTACATACAGACACTTAGATACAGACACTTACATACAGACACTGAGACACTTACATACAACAACAACAACAACCGCCATTCGCCACTAAGTGGCGGTGACGTCACCACGACGCTTGTGCCAGGCCATGTGCACCCTGAGGCCACGTGAAGTGTCGAACGCCCGCTGGCAGGAGGTCACGGGGCAGACCCAGGTGCCACGGGTCGACTGACTGAGATGACTGGCTGATGCACCACCTGTGCCCCCTACTGTGCCAACCTGCTGTGCTTTAGCCACCCGGCGCTCCGCTCGCTGTTGTGAGCGTCGCTCCTCCGCCCTCCGTTGTTGTTGGAGGGCGACTGCCTCCAACTGCCCAGTAGCATCCTTCACGAGCCTCCTCCACAGAGGCCGATCTTGACACCGCTGGTACCAGTCATCGGCAAGTCCACTCAGCTCCACGTCCTCCTGTACCACATCACTCCATCTCTTCTCTAGCCCGTGCCGCGCCCGCTTAGCCCCCTCAATCCGGCCAAACAAAAGCTGTTTCGGCATGCGGTGGCTGGGCATGCGGGCTACATGACCCAGCCATCGCAGCCTTGCCTGCCGGAGGAGCTCACCGATGGGACCCTGCCCAGATCTTTCAAGGATTTGTGAGCTCCTCACACAATCCAGTCTGGTTAGACCCAGGATGGATCGTAGGCAGGTCAGCCTAAATGTTTCTAACCGGCGAAGATGTTCCATTAGGGGGGTCCACGTTTCGCAAGCGTAGAGAAGGGAGGGAATGACCGTGGCCGAGAAGACCTGAAGCTTAGTGCGGAGCGACAGACCAGGTAGCTTCCACACAGCGTTACGCAACCGATGAAAAGATATTGCCGCTCGACTGATTCGGAGTGAGACCTCTGCTGTTAAACTGGAGCCAGTCATAAGCACACTGCCCAGGTATGGGAAACTCTCCACTCTCTCCACAACTGCCCCATCACCGATTGGGAGTTGTGGGGGTGGAGTGTCCGATGGTACAAAATACCCAGGCAGGTGCTTAGTTTTGGTGGGGCTGATGGTAAGGCCCCACCTCTTAGTGGCACGCTCCAGTCTCAGCAGCAGCGTCTCCAACTCCTCCTCTGACTGAGCAGCTATTACCAAGTCATCAGCATACATAACGTGGTTGAGCAATAGGGAGCCATCCCTTGACCGCACCCGGGCATCGATTAGCCTCCCATTATATCTGTACCATATGGAGATTCCCCCGGTACAGCTATTGAAGGCTTCATGAACTACGTGGTCAAAATAGATGTTAAATAATGTGGGAGCCAGAGGACATCCCTGTCGCACCCCAAGGTGTACAGGGAATGGCTCTGACTCCCGGCCACGTAGTTTTACCCGGGCCCGCTCACCATCATGAAGGTCCTTAATGATCGTGAGCAGAGGGTCAGGTACTCCAAAAGCACGAAGAACGACCCAGAGCCCAGGCCTACTGATGGTATCATAGGCCTTGACCAGGTCAATAAAGCAGAGATGTAGGTCTTGTTGGAATTCCCTACACCTCTGCTGTAGCAGACGGACAGAAAATATGGCATCCGTGCAGGACCGCCCTTTCCTGAAACCGCATTGGGGCTCCGCAAGCCTCTCCTCAGCGTGCCTGGCAAGGCGATGCTGAATAATCCTTGCCAGGACCTTTCCCGGCACACTGAGGAGTGAGATGCCCCTGTAGTTGTTACAGTCTGTGCGGTCCCCCTTCTTAAAAAGGGGGACCACCAGGGCATCCTTACATACAGGGGGACCACCAGGGCATCCTTACATACAGACACTTATATACAGACACTTACATAGAGACACTTACATACAGACACTTACATACAGACACTTACATACAGACACTTACAAACACACACTGACATACAGACACTGAGACTTACATACAGACACTTACATACAGCCACTTACATACAGACACTTACATACAGACACGAAGACACTTACATACAGACACTTACATACTGACACTTACATACAGACACTTACATACAGATACTTACATACAGACACTTACAGACAATTAAATACAGCCACCTACATACAGAGACTTACATACAGACACTTACATACAGACACTTACATACAGACACATACAGACACTTAGATACAGACACTTACATACAGACACTGAGACACTTACATACAGACACTTACATACAGACACTGAGATATTTACATACAGACACTTACATACAAACACTTAACATACCGACACTTACATACAGACACTTATATACAGACACTTACATAGAGACACTTACATACAGACACTTACTTAGACACTTACTTACAGACACTGAGACACTTAAATACAGACACTTACATACAGACACTTACATACAGACACATACAAACAACAACAACAACAACAACAACCGCCATTCGCCACTAAGTGGCGGTGACGTCACCACGACGCTTGTGCCAGGCTATGTGCACCCTGAGGCCACGTGAAGTGTCGAACGCCCGCTGGCAGGAGGTCACGGGGCAGACCCAGGTGCCACGGGTCGACTGACTGAGATGACTGGCTGATGCACCACCTGTGCCCCCTACTGTGCCAACCTGCTGTGCTTTAGCCACCCGGCGCTCCGCTCGCTGTTGTGAGCGTCGCTCCTCCGCCCTCCGTTGTTGTTGGAGGGCGACTGCCTCCAACTGCCCAGTAGCATCCTTCACGAGCCTCCTCCACAGAGGCCGATCTTGACACCGCTGGTACCAGTCATCGGCAAGTCCACTCAGCTCCACGTCCTCCTGTACCACATCACTCCATCTCTTCTCTAGCCCGTGCCGCGCCCGCTTAGCCCCCTCAATCCGGCCAAACAAAAGCTGTTTCGGCATGCGGTGGCTGGGCATGCGGGCTACATGACCCAGCCATCGCAGCCTTGCCTGCCGGAGGAGCTCACCGATGGGACCCTGCCCAGATCTTTCAAGGATTTGTGAGCTCCTCACACAATCCAGTCTGGTTAAACCCAGGATGGATCGTAGGCAGGCCAGCCTAAATGTTTCTAACCGGCGAAGATGTTCCATTCGGGGGGTCCACGTTTCGCAAGCATAGAGAAGGGAGGGAATGACCGTGGCCGAGAAGACCTGAAGCTTAGTGCGGAGCGACAGGCCAGGTAGCTTCCACACAGCGTTACGCAACCGATGAAAAGATATTGCCGCTCGACTGATTCGGAGTGAGACCTCTGCTGTTAAACTGGAGCCAGTCATAAGCACACTGCCCAGGTATGGGAAACTCTCCACTCTCTCCACAACTGCCCCATCACCGATTGGGAGTTGTGGTGGTGGAGTGTCCGATGGTACAAAATACCCAGGCAGGTGCTTAGTTTTGGTGGGGCTGATGGTAAGGCCCCACCTCTTAGTGGCATGCTCCAGTCTCAGCAGCAGCGTCTCCAACTCCTCCTCTGACTGAGCAGCTATTACCAAGTCATCAGCATACATAACGTGGTTGAGCAATAGGGAGCCATCCCTTGACCGCACCCGGGCATCGATTAGCCTCCCATTATATCTGTACCATATGGAGATTCCCCCGGTACAGCTATTGAAGGCTTCACGAACTACGTGGTCAAAATAGATGTTAAATAATGTGGGAGCCAAAGGACATCCCTGTCGCAACCCAAGGTGTACAGGGAATGGCTCTGACTCCCGGCCACGTAGTTTTACCCGGGCCCGCTCACCATCATGAAGGTCCTTAATGATCGTGAGCAGAGGGTCAGGTACTCCAAAAGCACGAAGAACGACCCAGAGCCCAGGCCTACTGATGGTATCATAGGCCTTGACCAGGTCAATAAAGCAGAGATGTAGGTCTTGTTGGAATTCCCTACACCTCTGCTGTAGCAGACGGACAGAAAATATGGCATCTGTGCAGGACCGCCCTTTCCTGAAACCGCATTGGGGCTCCGCAAGCCTCTCCTCAGCGTGCCTGGCAAGGCGATGCTGAATAATCCTTGCCAGGACCTTTCCCGGCACACTGAGGAGTGAGATGCCCCTGTAGTTGTTACAGTCTGTGCGGTCCCCCTTCTTAAAAAGGGGGACCACCAGGGCATCCTTCCAATCCTGCGGAACCCGTCCAGTGGTCCAGACTGTTGTTATGATGTCATATAGGGCAGTCTGTGCACAAACGCCACCCTCCCTCAGCATTTCGCTTGGGAGATCATCTCTGCCCGCTGCCTTTCCTGGTCTCAGACTCCGGATCGCCTTCAATACTTCCTCAGCAGATGGCACCTCAGCCAGCCACTCACAGGGGGTGACTTCATCCAATATTTGAGGCACCGCAGCCTCAGCAGGGTCATCCTCACTTTGTGCCGCGATGTTTTCCTGGCTGAGGGATTTTCCCTCCCCCAGGACCTCACAGAAATGCTCAGCAAATCTGCGAACCTGTTCCTGGGGGTCAGAAATTGGATCACCGTTTTTTCCCCTAATGATGGTAATAGGTGTGGCGCTGCAGGTTACTTTTTTGATGGAGTTAAATAGAGATTTGTGATCACGGGTCACTGAGGCAGACTCCATCTCCTCAGCAACCCGCGACCACCACCCATCCTTGCAGCGCCTCACGGCTCTCCGAACCTCCGAGCGAAGGCTGCGGTAAGCCTCCTCATTCTCTGACGTGGGATTCTGTAGCCGATGACAGTGGGCCTGTCGCTTTTTCTCAACCATCGTGAACAACTCCTCTGTCATCCAGGGTGTCTGGGGAGGTCTGGACCGCGTACCCAAAGCAGCCATTGCAGCTGCATGAGTCACAGTCCTAAACCTCGCCCATTTACCCTCGACATCAGGAGGAGTCGGGGACGATGCCAATCCCAGCCGCAAGCGATGATGAAATTCTCGCTTGCAACTTTCATCAGATAACTGAGACCAGGCCACTTTAGGTTGGAATGGGGTCCTGGGTGTACACCCACCACCGGAGTGGAAGAATGGCAGGCGCATCTTACAGATGACTAGTCGATGGTCAGAGGGCAGATCAGCTCCACGGTAGGTCCTGGTGTCAAGGACATGGGCTCGCATTCGCTGGTCCGTCACTATGTAGTCCAGCAGATGTTCTTGCTTGGACCCGGCATGCATCCATGATGTTGTGTGGATGCGCCGATGCCGGAACAGCGTGTTGGTAATTACAAGCCCATGGGCTGCACAAAAATCTAGCAGCCTCCTACCGTTGTTATTGAGCTGATCTGGCCCATGCCCTCCAATCACTCCAGACCAGGTGCCAGTATCATGACCAACTCGGGCATTGAAGTCACCCAACATGATGACTCTATCCCGAGGGGCCACTTTAGCCAGCACCTGTGACAGGAGGTCATAGAAGGCATCTGACTCATCGGCTTTGCCTGCATCCCTCCACGGATGTTCATCTTCGGTGGGGGCATAAGTAACCACGACCACCATTCCTCGCCTCCGGTTGATGGGAAGGCGAGCCCAAAGTAGCCTGGGGCTTACAGCTTCCCACACCTCACCGCCACGCTCCCACGCCCCCTTCATTCTTTTGTTCAAAAGAAGACCCACACCCTGTTGTTTGGCAGTCTGCTGCCCCGAGTAGAGGACTGTCCACCCCTCATGGTGGCAGGAGCCAGAGCCGGTCCACCGGACCTCCTGAATGCCGCATAGATCCAGGCGGTACCGGTCCAGCTCCCGACAGAGGAGTGGCAGCCTCTCCTCTGCAGTGAGCGTTCGAACATTCCACGTGGCCAACCGTAGTGGCTTTTCGTTGTTTCTGGAGTAGCCCCGAGGGTAGGTATTCAATCTCCTGGCTCCGCCAATTGGGGTTTGGCCAGGAGACGTCATAGACGCCTGGCCCCCCGGGGCCTCCGGCACAAGCTTAGTTGTTACATATTTCATTCGTAGTTTCGTGGTAATTAATTGAAGGTGGAGGGGTTACCAGCCCCTCGCACCCGTCCAGAGCCCCCGTTTAGCCCCTGTGGTGGACACATATGCCATGAGGGGAGGAGCCAATCAAAATTGGATCTCCCCCCACAGCGCTGTCCACGACAGAGTTGCCCGTCCGGCACCGCGAGGAGGTAGGGGGTTGTTTTGCCGGACAAACAAACACACACTGACATACAGACACTGAGACTTACATACAGACACTTACATACAGACACTTACATACAGACACTTACATAAAGACATTTACATACAGATACTGAGACACTTACATACAGACACTTACATACAGACACTTATATACACACACTTACATACAGACACTTACATACAGGCACTTACATACAGACACTTACATAGACACTTACATACAGACACTTACATACTGACACAAACAGACACTGAGACACTTACATACAGACACTTACATACAGACACTTACATACAGACACTTACATACAGACACTTACATACAGACCCTTACATACAAACACTTAGACACTTACATACAGACACTTACTTACAGGCTCTTACATAAAGACACTTACATACAGACACTTAGACACTTACATACAGACACTTACATACAGACTCTTACATAAAGACACTTACATACAGACAATTACATACAGTCACTTACATACAGACACTTACATACAGACACTTACATACAGACACTTACATACAGACACTCAGACACTTACATAGACACTTACATACAGACGCTTACATACACTTACATACAGACACTGAGACACTTACATACATACACTTACACACAGACACTTACATACAGACACTTACATACAGACACTGAGACACTTACATACAGACACTTCCATACAGACACTGAGACACTTACATACAGACATTTACATACAGACACTTACATACAGACACTTACGTACAGACACTGAGACACTTACATACAGACACTTACATACAGACACTGAGACACTTACATACAGACACTGAGACACTTACATACAGACACTTACATAAAGACACTGAGACACTTACATAGACACTTACATACAGACGCTCACATACAGACACTGAGACACTTACATACAGACACTTACATACAGACACTGAGATATTTACATACAGACACTTACATACAAACACTTAACATACCGACACTTACATACAGACACTTATATACAGACACTTACATAGAGACACTTACATACAGACACTTACTTAGACACTTACTTACAGACACTGAGACACTTAAATACAGACACTTACATACAGACACTTACATACAGACACTTACAAACACACACTGACATACAGACACTGAGACTTACATACAGACACTTACATACAGACACTTACATACAGACACTTACATAAAGACATTTACATACAGATACTGAGACACTTACATACAGACACTTACATACAGACACTTATATACACACACTTACATACAGACACTTACATACAGGCACTTACATACAGACACTTACATAGACACTTACATACAGACACTTACATACTGACACAAACAGACACTGAGACACTTACATACAGACACTTACATACAAACACTTACATACAGACACTTACATACAGACACTTACATACAGACCCTTACATACAAACACTTAGACACTTACATACAGACACTTACATACAGGCTCTTACATAAAGACACTTACATACAGACACTTAGCACTTACATACAGACACTTACATACAGACTCTTACATAAAGACACTTACATACAGACAATTACATACAGACACTTACATACAGACACTAAGACACTTACATACAGACACTTACATACAGACACTTACATACAGACACTCAGACACTTACATAGACACTTACATACAGACGCTTACATACACTTACATACAGACACTGAGACACTTACATACATACACTTACACACAGACACTTACATACAGACACTTACATACAGACACTGAGACACTTACATACAGACACTTCCATACAGACATTGAGACACTTACATACAGACACTTACATACAGACACTTACATACAGACACTTACATACAGACACTGAGACACTTACATACAGACACTTACATACAGACACTGAGACACTTACATACAGACACTGAGACACTTACATACAGACACTTACATAAAGACACTGAGACACTTACATAGACACTTACATACAGACGCTCACATACAGACACTGAGACACTTACATACAGACACTTACATACAGACACATACAGACGCTGAGACACTTACATACAGACACTTACATACAGACACTTACATACAGACACGAAGACACTTACATACAGACACTTACATACAGACACTTACATACAGACACTTACATACAGACACTTACATACAGACACTTACAAACAGACACTTACACACAGAAACTTACACACAGACACTTACATACAGACACTTACAGACACTTACATACAGCCACCTACATACAGAGACTTACATACAGACACATACAGACACTTACATACACACACTTACATACAGACACTGAGATATTTACATACAGACACTTACATACAAACACTTAACATACCGACACTTACATACAGACACTTATATACAGACACTTACATAGAGACACTTACATACAGACACTTACTTAGACACTTACTTACAGACACTGAGACACTTAAATACAGACACTTACATACAGACACTTACATACAGACACTTACAAACACACACTGACATACAGACACTGAGACTTACATACAGACACTTACATACAGACATTTACATACAGACACTTACATAAAGACATTTACATACAGATACTGAGACACTTACATACAGACACTTACATACAGACACTTTTATACACACACTTACATACAGACACTTACATACAGGCACTTACATAGACACTTACATACAGACACTTACATACTGACACAAACAGACACTGAGACACTTACATACAGAAACTTATATACAAACACTTACATACAGACACTTACATACAGACACTTACATACAGACACTTACATACAGACCCTTACATACAAACACTTAGACACTTACATACAGACACTTACATACAGACTCTTACATAAAGACACTTACATACAGACACTTAGACACTTACATACAGACACTTACATACAGACTCTTACATAAAGACACTTACATACAGACAATTACATACAAACACTTACATACAGACACTAAGACACTTACATACAGACACTTACATACATACACTTACATACAGACACTGAGACACTTACATACATATACTTACATACAGACACTTACATACAGACACTGAGACACTTACATACAGACACTTACATACAGACACTGAGACACTTACATACAGACACTTACATACAGACACATACAGACGCTGAGACACTTACATACAGACACTTACATACAGACACTTACATACAGACACGAAGACACTTACATACAGACACTTACATACAGACACTTACATACAGACTCTTACATACAGACACTTACAAACAGACACTTACATACAGAAACTTGCACACAGACACTTACATACAGATACTTACATAGAGACACTTACAGACACTTACATACAGCCACCTACATACAGAGACTTACATACAGACACTTACATACAGACACATACAGACACTTACATACACACACTTACATACAGACACTGAGACACTTACATACAGACACTTACATACAGACACTTACATACAGACACTGAGATATTTACATACAGACACTTACATACAAACACTTAACATACAGACACTTACATACAGACACTTATATACAGACACTTACATAGAGACACTTACATACAGACACTTACTTAGACACTTACTTACAGACACTGAGACACTTAAATACAGACACTTACATACAGACACTTACATACAGACACTTACATACTGACACAAACAGACACTGAGACACTTACATACAGACACTTACATACAAACACTTACATACAGACACTTACATACATACACTTACATACAGACACTTACATACAGACCCTTACATACAAACACTTAGACACTTACATACAGACACTTACATACAGACTCTTACATAAAGACACTTACATACAGACACTTAGACACTTACATACAGACACTTACATACAGACTCTTACATAAAGACACTTACATACAGACACTTAGATACTTACATACAGACACTTACATACAGACTCTTACATAAAGACCCTTACATACAGACAATTACATACAAACACTTACATACAGACACTAAGACACTTACATACAGACACTTACATACATACACTTACATACAGACACTGAGACACTTACATACATATACTTACATACAGACACTTACATACAGACACTTACATACAGACACTGAGACACTTACATACAGACATTTCCATACAGACACTGAGACACTTACATACAGACACTTACATACAGACACTTACATACAGACACTGAGACACTTACATACAGACACTTACATACAGACACTGAGACACTTACATACAGACACTTACATAAAGACACTGAGACACTTACATAGACACTTACATACAGACGCTTACATACAGACACTTACATACAGACACTGAGACACTTACATACAGACACTTACATACAGACACATACAGACGCTGAGACACTTACATACAGACACTTGCATACAGACACTTACATACAGACACGAAGACACTTACATACAGACACTTACATACTGACACTTACATACAGACACTTACATACAGACACTTGCAAACAGACACTTACATACAGAAACTTACACACGGACACTTACATACAGATACTTACATACAGACACTTACAGACACTTAAATACAGCCACCTACATACAGAGACTTACATACAGACACTTACATACAGACACTTACATACAGACACATACATACACTTAGATACAGACACTTACATACCGACACTGAGACACTTACATACAGACACTTAGATACAGACACTTACATACAGACACTGAGAAAATACATACAGACACTTACATACAAACACTTAACATACCGACACTTACATACAGACACTTATATACAGATACTTACATAGAGACACTTACATACAGACACTTACTTAGACACTTACTTACAGACACTGAGACACTTAAATACAGACACTTACATACAGACACTTACATACAGACACTTACAAACACACACTGACATACAGACACTGAGACTTACATACAGACACTTACATACAGACACTTACATACAGACACTTACATACAGACACGAAGACACTTACATACAGACACTTACATACTGACACTTACATACAGACACTTACATACAGATACTTACATACAGACACTTACAGACACTTAAATACAGCCACCTACATACAGAGACTTACATACAGACACTTACATACAGACACTTACATACAGACACATACAGACACTTAGATACAGACACTTACATACAGACACTGAGACACTTACATACAGACACTTACATACAGACACTTATATACAGACACTTACATAGAGACACTTACATACAGACACTTACTTAGACACTTACTTACAGACACTGAGACACTTAAATACAGACACTTACATACAGACACTTACATACAGACACTTACAAACACACACTGACATACAGACACTGAGACTTACATACAGACACTTACATACAGACACTTACATACAGACACTTATATACACACACTTACATACAGACACTTACATACAGGCACTTACATACAGACACTTACATAGACACTTACATACAGACACTTACATACTGACACAAACAGACACTGAGACACTTACATACAGACACTTACATACAAACACTTACATACAGACACTTACATACAGACACTTACATACAGACACTTACATACAGACCCTTACATACAAACACTTAGACACTTACATACAGACACTTACATACAGGCTCTTACATAAAGACACTTACATACAGACACTTAGACACTTACATACAGACACTTACATACAGACTCTTACATAAAGACACTTACATACAGACACTTAGACACTTACATACAGACACTTACATACAGACTCTTACATAAAGACACTTACATACAGACACTTAGACACTTACATACAGACACTTACATACAGACTCTTACATAAAGACCCTTACATACAGACAATTACATACAAACACTTACATACAGACACTAAGACATTTACATACAGACACTTACATACATACACTTACATACAGACACTGAGACACTTACATACATATACTTACATACAGACACTTACATACAGACACTTACATACAGACACTGAGACACTTACATACAGACACTTCCATACAGACACTGAGACACTTACATACAGACACTTACATACAGACACTTACATACAGACACTGAGACACTTACATACAGACACTTACATACAGACACTGAGACACTTACATACAGACACTTACATAAAGACACTGAGACACTTACATAGACACTTACATACAGACGCTTACATACAGACACTTACATACAGACACTGAGACACTTACATACAGACACTTACATACAGACACATACAGACGCTGAGACACTTACATACAGACACTTGCATACAGACACTTACATACAGACACGAAGACACTTACATACAGACACTTACATACTGACACTTACATACAGACACTTACATACAGACACTTGCAAACAGACACTTACATAAGGAAACTTACACACGGACACTTACATACAGATACTTACATACAGACACTTACAGACACTTAAATACAGCCACCTACATACAGAGACTTACATACAGACACTTACATACAGACACTTACATACAGACACATACAAACACTTAGATACAGACACTTACATACAGACACTGAGACACTTACATACAGACACTTAGATACAGACACTTACATACAGACACTGAGACACTTACATACAGACACTTACATACAGGCTCTTACATAAAGACACTTACATACAGACACTTAGCACTTACATACAGACACTTACATACAGACTCTTACATAAAGACACTTACATACAGACAATTACATACAGACACTTACATACAGACACTAAGACACTTACATACAGACACTTACATACAGACACTTACATACAGACACTCAGACACTTACATAGACACTTACATACAGACGCTTACATACACTTACATACAGACACTGAGACACTTACATACGTACACTTACACACAGACACTTACATACAGACACTTACATACAGACACTGAGACACTTACATACAGACACTTCCATACAGACATTGAGACACTTACATACAGACACTTACATACAGACACTTACATACAGACACTTACATACAGACACTGAGACACTTACATACAGACACTTACATACAGACACTGAGACACTTACATACAGACACTGAGACACTTACATACAGACACTTACATAAAGACACTGAGACACTTCCATAGACACTTACATACAGACGCTCACATACAGACACTGAGACACTTACATACAGACACTTCCATACAGACATTGAGACACTTACATACAGACACTTACATACAGACACTGAGACACTTACATACAGACACTTACATACAGACACTGAGACACTTACATACAGACACTTACATAAAGACACTGAGACACTTACATAGACACTTACATACAGACGCTTACATACAGACACTTACATACAGACACTGAGACACTTACATACAGACACTTACATACAGACACATACAGACGCTGAGACACTTACATACAGACACTTGCATACAGACACTTACATACAGACACGAAGACACTTACATACAGACACTTACATACTGACACTTACATACAGACACTTACATACAGACACTTGCAAACAGACACTTACATAAGGAAACTTACACACGGACACTTACATACAGATACTTACATACAGACACTTACAGACACTTAAATACAGCCACCTACATACAGAGACTTACATACAGACACTTACATACAGACACTTACATACAGACACATACAAACACTTAGATACAGACACTTACATACAGACACTGAGACACTTACATACAGACACTTAGATACAGACACTTACATACAGACACTGAGACACTTACATACAGACACTTACATACAGGCTCTTACATAAAGACACTTACATACAGACACTTAGCACTTACATACAGACACTTACATACAGACTCTTACATAAAGACACTTACATACAGACAATTACATACAGACACTTACATACAGACACTAAGACACTTACATACAGACACTTACATACAGACACTTACATACAGACACTCAGACACTTACATAGACACTTACATACAGACGCTTACATACACTTACATACAGACACTGAGACACTTACATACGTACACTTACACACAGACACTTACATACAGACACTTACATACAGACACTGAGACACTTACATACAGACACTTCCATACAGACATTGAGACACTTACATACAGACACTTACATACAGACACTTACATACAGACACTTACATACAGACACTGAGACACTTACATACAGACACTTCCATACAGACACTGAGACACTTACATACAGACACTTACATACAGACACTTACATACAGACACTGAGACACTTACATACAGACACTTACATACAGACACTGAGACACTTACATACAGACACTTACATAAAGACACTGAGACACTTACATAGACACTTACATACAGACGCTTACATACAGACACTTACATACAGACACTGAGACACTTACATACAGACACTTACATACAGACACATACAGACGCTGAGACACTTACATACAGACACTTGCATACAGACACTTACATACAGACACGAAGACACTTACATACAGACACTTACATACTGACACTTACATACAGACACTTACATACAGACACTTGCAAACAGACACTTACATAAGGAAACTTACACACGGACACTTACATACAGATACTTACATACAGACACTTACAGACACTTAAATACAGCCACCTACATACAGAGACTTACATACAGACACTTACATACAGACACTTACATACAGACACATACAAACACTTAGATACAGACACTTACATACAGACACTGAGACACTTACATACAGACACTTAGATACAGACACTTACATACAGACACTGAGACACTTACATACAGACACTTACATACAGGCTCTTACATAAAGACACTTACATACAGACACTTAGCACTTACATACAGACACTTACATACAGACTCTTACATAAAGACACTTACATACAGACAATTACATACAGACACTTACATACAGACACTAAGACACTTACATACAGACACTTACATACAGACACTTACATACAGACACTCAGACACTTACATAGACACTTACATACAGACGCTTACATACACTTACATACAGACACTGAGACACTTACATACGTACACTTACACACAGACACTTACATACAGACACTTACATACAGACACTGAGACACTTACATACAGACACTTCCATACAGACATTGAGACACTTACATACAGACACTTACATACAGACACTTACATACAGACACTTACATACAGACACTGAGACACTTACATACAGACACTTACATACAGACACTGAGACACTTACATACAGACACTGAGACACTTACATACAGACACTTACATAAAGACACTGAGACACTTCCATAGACACTTACATACAGACGCTCACATACAGACACTGAGACACTTACATACAGACACTTACATACAGACACATACAGACGCTGAGACACTTACATACAGACACTTACATACAGACACTTACATACAGACACGAAGACACTTACATACAGACACTTACATACAGACACTTACTTACAGACACTTACATACAGCCACCTACATACAGAGACTTACATACAGACACATACAGACACTTACATACACACACTTACATACAGACACTGAGATATTTACATACAGACACTAACATACAAACACTTAACATACCGACACTTACATACAGACACTTATATACAGACACTTACATAGAGACACTTACATACAGACACTTACTTAGACACTTACTTACAGACACTGAGACACTTAAATACAGACACTTACATACAGACACTTACATACAGACACTTACAAACACACACTGACATACAGACACTGAGACTTACATACAGACACTTACATACAGACATTTACATACAGACACTTACATAAAGACATTTACATACAGATACTGAGACACTTACATACAGACACTTACATACAGACACTTTTATACACACACTTACATACAGACACTTACATACAGGCACTTACATAGACACTTACATACAGACACTTACATACTGACACAAACAGACACTGAGCCACTTACATACAGAAACTTATATACAAACACTTACATACAGACACTTACATACAGACACTTACATACAGACACTTACATACAGACCCTTACATACAAACACTTAGACACTTACATACAGACACTTACATACAGACTCTTACATAAAGACACTTACATACAGACACTTAGACACTTACATACAGACACTTACATACAGACTCTTACATAAAGACACTTACATACAGACACTTAGACACTTACATACAGACACTTACATACAGACTCTTACATAAAGACACTTACATACAGACAATTACATACAAACACTTACATACAGACACTAAGACACTTACATACAGACACTTACATACATACACTTACATACAGACACTGAGACACTTACATACATATACTTACATACAGACACTTACATACAGACACTGAGACACTTACATACAGACACTTACATACAGACACTGAGACACTTACATACAGACACTTACATACAGACACATACAGACGCTGAGACACTTACATACAGACACTTACATACAGACACTTACATACAGACACGAAGACACTTACATACAGACACTTACATACAGACACTTACATACAGACTCTTACATACAGACACTTACAAACAGACACTTACATACAGAAACTTACACACAGACACTTACATACAGATACTTACATAGAGACACTTACAGACACTTACATACAGCCACCTACATACAGAGACTTACATACAGACACTTACATACAGACACATACAGACACTTACATACACACACTTACATACAGACACTGAGACACTTACATACAGACACTTACATACAGACACTTACATACAGACACTGAGATATTTACATACAGACACTTACATACAAACACTTAACATACAGACACTTACATACAGACACTTATATACAGACACTTACATAGAGACACTTACATACAGACACTTACTTAGACACTTACTTACAGACACTGAGACACTTAAATACAGACACTTACATACAGACACTTACATACAGACACTTACATACTGACACAAACAGACACTGAGACACTTACATACAGACACTTACATACAAACACTTACATACAGACACTTACATACATACACTTACATACAGACACTTACATACAGACCCTTACATACAAACACTTAGACACTTACATACAGACACTTACATACAGACTCTTACATAAAGACACTTACATACAGACACTTAGACACTTACATACAGACACTTACATACAGACTCTTACATAAAGACACTTACATACAGACACTTAGACACTTACATACAGACACTTACATACAGACTCTTACATAAAGACCCTTACATACAGACAATTACATACAAACACTTACATACAGACACTAAGACACTTACATACAGACACTTACATACATACACTTACATACAGACACTGAGACACTTACATACATATACTTACATACAGACACTTACATACAGACACTTACATACAGACACTGAGACACTTACATACAGACATTTCCATACAGACACTGAGACACTTACATACAGACACTTACATACAGACACTTACATACAGACACTGAGACACTTACATACAGACACTTACATACAGACACTGAGACACTTACATACAGACACTTACATAAAGACACTGAGACACTTACATAGACACTTACATACAGACGCTTACATACAGACACTTACATACAGACACTGAGACACTTACATACAGACACTTACATACAGACACATACAGACGCTGAGACACTTACATACAGACACTTGCATACAGACACTTACATACAGACACGAAGACACTTACATACAGACACTTACATACTAACACTTACATACAGACACTTACATACAGACACTTGCAAACAGACACTTACATACAGAAACTTACACACGGACACTTACATACAGATACTTACATACAGACACTTACAGACACTTAAATACAGCCACCTACATACAGAGACTTACATACAGACACTTACATACAGACACTTACATACGGACACATACATACACTTAGATACAGACACTTACATACAGACACTGAGACACTTACATACAGACACTTAGATACAGACACTTACATACAGACACTGAGACACTTACATACAGACACTTACATACAAACACTTAACATACCGACACTTACATACAGACACTTATATACAGACACTTACATAGAGACACTTACATACAGACACTTACTTAGACACTTACTTACAGACACTGAGACACTTAAATACAGACACTTACATACAGACACTTACATACAGACACTTACAAACACACACTGACATACAGACACTGAGACTTACATACAGACACTTACATACAGACACTTACATACAGACACTTACATACAGACACGAAGACACTTACATACAGACACTTACATACTGACACTTACATACAGACACTTACATACAGATACTTACATACAGACACTTACAGACACTTAAATACAGCCACCTACATACAGAGACTTACATACAGACACTTACATACAGACACTTACATACAGACACATACAGACACTTAGATACAGACACTTACATACAGACACTGAGACACTTACATACAGACACTTACATACAGACACTGAGATATTTACATACAGACACTTACATACAAACACTTAACATACCGACACTTACATACAGACACTTATATACAGACACTTACATAGAGACACTTACATACAGACACTTACTTAGACACTTACTTACAGACAATGAGACACTTAAATACAGACACTTACATACAGACACTTACATACAGACACTTACAAACACACACTGACATACAGACACTGAGACTTACATACAGACACTTACATACAGACACTTACATACAGACACTTACATAAAGACATTTACATACAGATACTGAGACACTTACATACAGACACTTACATACAGACACTTATATACACACACTTACATACAGACACTTACATACAGGCACTTACATACAGACACTTACATAGACACTTACATACAGACACTTACATACTGACACAAACAGACACTGAGACACTTACATACAGACACTTACATACAAACACTTACATACAGACACTTACATACAGACACTTACATACAGACACTTACATACAGACCCTTACATACAAACACTTAGACACTTACATACAGACACTTACATACAGGCTCTTACATAAAGACACTTACATACAGACACTTAGACACTTACATACAGACACTTACATACAGACTCTTACATAAAGACACTTACATACAGACACTTAGACACTTACATACAGACACTTACATACAGACTCTTACATAAAGACACTTACATACAGACACTTAGACACTTACATACAGACACTTACATACAGACTCTTACATAAAGACCCTTACATACAGACAATTACATACAAACACTTACATACAGACACTAAGACACTTACATACAGACACTTACATACATACACTTACATACAGACACTGAGACACTTACATACATATACTTACATACATACACTTACATACAGACACTGAGACACTTACATACAGACACTTCCATACAGACACTGAGACACTTACATACAGACACTTACATACAGACACTTACATACAGACACTGAGACACTTACATACAGACACTTACATACAGACACTGAGACACTTACATACAGACACTTACATAAAGACACTGAGACACTTACTTAGACACTTACATACAGACGCTTACATACAGACACTTACATACAGACACTGAGACACTTACATACAGACACTTACATACAGACACATACAGACGCTGAGACACTTACATACAGACACTTGCATACAGACACTTACATACAGACACGAAGACACTTACATACAGACACTTACATACTGACACTTACATACAGACACTTACATACAGACACTTGCAAACAGACACTTACATACAGAAACTTACACACGGACACTTACATACAGATACTTACATACAGACACTTACAGACACTTAAATACAGCCACCTACATACAGAGACTTACATACAGACACTTACATACAGACACTTACATACAGACACATACATACACTTAGATACAGACACTTACATACAGACACTGAGACACTTACATACAGACACTTAGATACAGACACTTACATACAGACACTGAGACACTTACATACAGACACTTACATACAAACACTTAACATACCGACACTTACATACAGACACTTATATACAGACACTTACATAGAGACACTTACATACAGACACTTACTTAGACACTTACTTACAGACACTGAGACACTTAAATACAGACACTTACATACAGACACTTACATACAGACACTTACAAACACACACTGACATACAGACACTGAGACTTACATACAGACACTTACATACAGACACTTACATACAGACACTTACATACAGACACGAAGACACTTACATACAGACACTTACATACTGACACTTACATACAGACACTTACATACAGATACTTACATACAGACACTTACAGACACTTAAATACAGCCACCTACATACAGAGACTTACATACAGACACTTACATACAGACACTTACATACAGACACATACAGACACTTAGATACAGACACTTACATACAGACACTGAGACACTTACATACAGACACTTACATACAGACACTGAGATATTTACATACAGACACTTACATACAAACACTTAACATACCGACACTTACATACAGACACTTAAATACAGACACTTACATACAGACACTTACATACAGACACTTACAAACACACACTGACATACAGACACTGAGACTTACATACAGACACTTACATACAGACACTTACATACAGACACTTACATAAAGACATTTACATACAGATACTGAGACACTTACATACAGACACTTACATACAGACACTTATATACACACACTTACATACAGACACTTACATACAGGCACTTACATACAGACACTTACATAGACACTTACATACAGACACTTACATACTGACACAAACAGACACTGAGACACTTACATACAGACACTTACATACAAACACTTACATACAGACACTTACATACAGACACTTACATACAGACACTTACATACAGACCCTTACATACAAACACTTAGACACTTACATACAGACACTTACATACAGGCTCTTACATAAAGACACTTACATACAGACACTTAGACACTTACATACAGACACTTACATACAGACTCTTACATAAAGACACTTACATACAGACACTTAGACACTTACATACAGACACTTACATACAGACTCTTACATAAAGACACTTACATACAGACACTTAGACACTTACATACAGACACTTACATACAGACTCTTACATAAAGACCCTTACATACAGACAATTACATACAAACACTTACATACAGACACTAAGACACTTACATGCAGACACTTACATACATACACTTACATACAGACACTGAGACACTTACGTACATATACTTACATACAGACACTTACATACAGATACTTACATACAGACACTGAGACACTTACATACAGACACTTCCATACAGACACTGAGACACTTACATACAGACACTTACATACAGACACTTACATACAGACACTGAGACACTTACATACAGACACTTACATACAGACACTGAGACACTTACATACAGACACTTACATAAAGACACTGAGACACTTACATAGACACTTACATACAGACGCTTACATACAGACACTTACATACAGACACTGAGACACTTACATACAGACACTTACATACAGACACATACAGACGCTGAGACACTTACATACAGACACTTACATACAGACACTTACATACAGACACGAAGACACTTACATACAGACACTTACATACTGACACTTACATACAGACACTTACATACAGACACTTACAAACAGACACTTACATACAGAAACTTACACACTGACACTTACATACAGATACTTACATACAGACACTTACAGACACTTAAATACAGCCACCTATATACAGAGACTTACATACAGACACTTACATACAGACACTTACATACAGACACTTACATACAGACACTGAGATATTTACATACAGACACTTACATACAAACACTTAACATACCGACACTTACATACAGACACTTATATACAGACACGAAGACACTTACATACAGACACTTACATACTGACACTTACATACAGACACTTACATACAGACACTTACAAACAGACACTTACATACAGAAACTTACACACAGACACTTACATAGAGACACTTACATACAGACACTTACTTAGACACTTACTTACAGACACTGAGACACTTAAATACAGACACTTACATACAGACACTTACATACAGACACTTACAAACACACACTTACATACAGACACTGAGACTTACATACAGACACTTACATACAGACACTTACATACAGACACTTACATAAAGACATTTACATACAGATACTGAGACACTTACATACAGACACTTACATACAGACACTTATATACACACACTTACATACAGACACTTACATACAGGCACTTACATACAGACACTTACATAGACACTTACATACAGACACTTACATACTGACACAAACAGACACTGAGACACTTACATACAGACACTTACATACAAACACTTACGTACAGACACTTACATACAGACACTTACATACAGACACTTACATACAGACCCTTACATACAAACACTTAGACACTTACATACAGACACTTACATACAGGCTCTTACATAAAGACACTTACATACAGACACTTAGACACTTACATACAGACACTTACATACAGACTCTTACATAAAGACACTTACATACAGACAATTACATACAGACACTAAGACACTTACATACAGACACTTACATACAGACACTTACATACAGACACTCAGACACTTACATAGACACTTACATACAGACGCTTACATACACTTACATACAGACACTGAGACACTTACATACATACACTTACACACAGACACTTACATACAGACACTTACATACAGACACTGAGACACTTACATACAGACACTTCCATACAGACACTGAGACACTTACATACAGACACTTACATACAGACACTTACATACAGACACTTACATACAGACACTGAGACACTTACATACAGACACTTACATACAGACACTGAGACACTTACATACAGACACTGAGACACTTACATACAGACACTTACATAAAGACACTGAGACACTTACATAGACACTTACATACAGACGCTCACATCTAGACACTGAGACACTTACATACAGACACTTACATACAGACACATACAGACGCTGAGACACTTACATACAGACACCTACATACAGACACTTACATACAGACACGAAGACACTTACATACAGACACTTACATACAGACACTTACATACAGACACTTACATACAGACACTTACATACAGACACTTACAAACAGACACTTACACACAGAAACTTACACACAGACACTTACATACAGCCACCTACATACAGAGACTTACATACAGACACATACAGACACTTACATACACACACTTACATACAGACACTGAGACACTTACATACAGACACTTACATACAGACACTTACATACAGACACTGAGATATTTACATACAGACACTTACATACAAACACTTAACATACAGACACTTACATACAGACACTTATATACAGACACTTACATAGAGACACTTACATACAGACACTTACTTAGACACTTACTTACAGACACTGAGACACTTAAATACAGACACTTACATACAGACACTTACATACAGACACTTACAAACACACACTGACATACAGACACTGAGACTTACATACAGACACTTACATACAGACACTTACATACAGACACTTACATAAAGACATTTACATACAGATACTGAGACACTTACATACAGACACTTACATACAGACACTTACATACACACACTTACATACAGACACTTACATACAGACACTTACATACAGACTCTTACATAAAGATACTTACATACAGACACTTAGACACTTACATACAGACACTTACATACAGACTCTTACATAAAGACACTTACATACAGACACTTAGACACTTACATACAGACACTTACATACAGACTCTTACATAAAGACACTTACATACAGACAATTACATACAAACACTTAC
Source organism: Petromyzon marinus (assembly GCF_048934315.1). NCBI lineage: Eukaryota > Metazoa > Chordata > Hyperoartia > Petromyzontiformes > Petromyzontidae > Petromyzon > Petromyzon marinus. The sequence continues at coordinate 623,918 of NW_027423006.1, forward strand.
ATACAGACACTAAGACACTTACATACAGACACTTACATACAGACACTGAGTCACTTACATAGACACTTACATACAGACGCTTACATACACTTACATACAGACACTGAGACACTTACATACATATACTTACATACAGACACTTACATACAGACACTTACATACAGACACTGAGACACTTACATACAGACACTTCCATACAGACACTGAGACACTTACATACAGACACTTACATACAGACACTTACAAACACACACTGACATACAGACACTGAGACTTACATACAGACACTTACATACAGACACTTACATACAGACACTTACATAAAGACATTTACATACAGATACTGAGACACTTACATACAGACACTTACATACAGACACTTACATACACACACTTACATACAGACACTTACATACAGACACTTACATACAGACTCTTACATAAAGACACTTACATACAGACACTTAGACACTTACATACAGACACTTACATACAGACTCTTACATAAAGACACTTACATACAGACACTTAGACACTTACATACAGACACTTACATACAGACTCTTACATAAAGACACTTACATATAGACAATTACATACAAACACTTACATACAGACACTAAGACACTTACATACAGACACTTACATACATACACTTACATACAGACACTGAGACACTTACATACATATACTTACATACAGACACTTACATACAGACACTTACATACAGACACTGAGACACTTACATACAGACACTTACATACAGACACTGAGACACTTACATACAGACACTTACATACAGACACTTACATAAAGACACTTACATACAGACACTTAGACACTTACATACAGACACTTACATACAGACACTTACATACAGACACTTACATACAGACACTCAGACACTTACATAGACACTTACATACAGACGCTTACATACACTTACATACAGACACTGAGACACTTACATACATACACTTACACACAGACACTTACATACAGACACTTACATACAGACACTGAGACACTTACATACAGACACTTCCATACAGACACTGAGACACTTACATACAGACACTTACATACAGACACTTACATACAGACACTTACATACAGACACTGAGACACTTACATACAGACACTTACATACAGACACTGAGACACTTACATACAGACACTGAGACACTTACATACAGACACTTACATAAAGACACTGAGACACTTACATAGACACTTACATACAGACGCTCACATCTAGACACTGAGACACTTACATACAGACACTTACATACAGACACATACAGACGCTGAGACACTTACATACAGACACCTACATACAGACACTTACATACAGACACGAAGACACTTACATACAGACACTTACATACAGACACTTACATACAGACACTTACATACAGACACTTACATACAGACACTTACAAACAGACACTTACACACAGAAACTTACACACAGACACTTACATACAGCCACCTACATACAGAGACTTACATACAGACACATACAGACACTTACATACACACACTTACATACAGACACTGAGACACTTACATACAGACACTTACATACAGACACTTACATACAGACACTGAGATATTTACATACAGACACTTACATACAAACACTTAACATACAGACACTTACATACAGACACTTATATACAGACACTTACATAGAGACACTTACATACAGACACTTACTTAGACACTTACTTACAGACACTGAGACACTTAAATACAGACACTTACATACAGACACTTACATACAGACACTTACAAACACACACTGACATACAGACACTGAGACTTACATACAGACACTTACATACAGACACTTACATACAGACACTTACATAAAGACATTTACATACAGATACTGAGACACTTACATACAGACACTTACATACAGACACTTACATACACACACTTACATACAGACACTTACATACAGACACTTACATACAGACTCTTACATAAAGATACTTACATACAGACACTTAGACACTTACATACAGACACTTACATACAGACTCTTACATAAAGACACTTACATACAGACACTTAGACACTTACATACAGACACTTACATACAGACTCTTACATAAAGACACTTACATACAGACAATTACATACAAACACTTACATACAGACACTAAGACACTTACATACAGACACTTACATACAGACACTGAGTCACTTACATAGACACTTACATACAGACGCTTACATACACTTACATACAGACACTGAGACACTTACATACATATACTTACATACAGACACTTACATACAGACACTTACATACAGACACTGAGACACTTACATACAGACACTTCCATACAGACACTGAGACACTTACATACAGACACTTACATACAGACACTTACAAACACACACTGACATACAGACACTGAGACTTACATACAGACACTTACATACAGACACTTACATACAGACACTTACATAAAGACATTTACATACAGATACTGAGACACTTACATACAGACACTTACATACAGACACTTACATACACACACTTACATACAGACACTTACATACAGACACTTACATACAGACTCTTACATAAAGACACTTACATACAGACACTTAGACACTTACATACAGACACTTACATACAGACTCTTACATAAAGACACTTACATACAGACACTTAGACACTTACATACAGACACTTACATACAGACTCTTACATAAAGACACTTACATATAGACAATTACATACAAACACTTACATACAGACACTAAGACACTTACATACAGACACTTACATACATACACTTACATACAGACACTGAGACACTTACATACATATACTTACATACAGACACTTACATACAGACACTTACATACAGACACTGAGACACTTACATACAGACACTTACATACAGACACTGAGACACTTACATACAGACACTTACATACAGACACTTACATACAGACACTTACATACAGACACTGAGACACTTACATACAGACACTTACATACAGACACATACAGACGCTGAGACACTTACATACAGACACTTACTTACAGACACTTACATACAGACACGAAGACACTTACATACAGACACTTACATACAGACACTTACATACAGACTCTTACATACAGACACTTACAAACAGACACTTACATACAGAAACTTACACACAGACACTTACATACAGATACTTACATACAGACACTTACAGACACTTACATACAGCCACCTACATACAGAGACTTACATACAGACACTTACATACAGACACATACAGACACTTACATACACACACTTACATACAGACACTGAGACACTTACATACAGACACTTACATACAGACACTTACATACAGACACTGAGATATTTACATACAGACACTTACATACAAACACTTAACATACAGACACTTACATACAGACACTAATATACAGACACTTACATAGAGACACTTACATACAGACACTTACTTAGACACTTACTTACAGACACTGAGACACTTACATACAGACACTTACATACAAACACTTACATACAGACACTTACATACAGACACTTACATACAGACACTTACATACAGACCCTTACATACAGACACTTAGACACTTACATACAGACACTTACATACAGACTCTTACATAAAGACACTTACATACAGACACTTAGACACTTACATACAGACACTTACATACAGACTCTTACATAAAGACACTTACATACAGACAATTACATACAAACACTTACATACAGACACTAAGACACTTACATGCAGACACTTACATACATACACTTACATACAGACACTGAGACACTTACGTACATATACTTACATACAGACACTTACATACAGATACTTACATACAGACACTGAGACACTTACATACAGACACTTCCATACAGACACTGAGACACTTACATACAGACACTTACATACAGACACTTACATACAGACACTGAGACACTTACATACAGACACTTACATACAGACACTGAGACACTTACATACAGACACTTACATAAAGACACTGAGACACTTACATAGACACTTACATACAGACGCTTACATACAGACACTTACATACAGACACTGAGACACTTACATACAGACACTTACATACAGACACATACAGACGCTGAGACACTTACATACAGACACTTACATACAGACACTTACATACAGACACGAAGACACTTACATACAGACACTTACATACTGACACTTACATACAGACACTTACATACAGACACTTACAAACAGACACTTACATACAGAAACTTACACACAGACACTTACATACAGATACTTACATACAGACACTTACAGACACTTAAATACAGCCACCTATATACAGAGACTTACATACAGACACTTACATACAGACACTTACATACAGACACTTACATACAGACACTGAGATATTTACATACAGACACTTACATACAAACACTTAACATACCGACACTTACATACAGACACTTATATACAGACACGAAGACACTTACATACAGACACTTACATACTGACACTTACATACAGACACTTACATACAGACACTTACAAACAGACACTTACATACAGAAACTTACACACAGACACTTACGTAGAGACACTTACATACAGACACTTACTTAGACACTTACTTACAGACACTGAGACACTTAAATACAGACACTTACATACAGACACTTACATACAGACACTTACAAACACACACTGACATACGGACACTGAGACTTACATACAGACACTTACATACAGACATTTACATACAGACACTTACATAAAGACATTTACATACAGATACTGAGACACTTACATACAGACACTTACATACAGACACTTTTATACACACACTTACATACAGACACTTACATACAGGCACTTACATAGACACTTACATACAGACACTTACATACTGACACAAACAGACACTGAGACACTTACATACAGAAACTTACATACAAACACTTACATACAGACACTTACATACAGACACTTACATACAGACACTTACATACAGACCCTTACATACAAACACTTAGACACTTACATACAGACACTTACATACAGACTCTTACATAAAGACACTTACATACAGACACTTAGACACTTACATACAGACACTTACATACAGACTCTTACATAAAGACACTTACATACAGACACTTAGACACTTACATACAGACACTTACATACAGACTCTTACATAAAGACACTTACATGCAGACAATTACATACAAACACTTATATACAGACACTAAGACACTTACATACAGACACTTACATACATACACTTACATACAGACACTAAGACACTTACATACAGACACTTACATACATATACTTACATACAGACACTTACATACAGACACTGAGACACTTACATACAGACACTTACATACAGACACTGAGACACTTACATACAGACACTTACATACAGACACATACAGACGCTGAGACACTTACATACAGACACTTACATACAGACACTTACATACAGACACGAAGACACTTACATACAGACACTTACATACAGACACTTACATACAGACTCTTACATACAGACACTTACAAACAGACACTTACATACAGAAACTTACACACAGACACTTACATACAGATACTTACATACAGACACTTACAGACACTTACATACAGCCACCTACATACAGAGACTTACATACAGACACTTACATACAGACACATACAGACACTTACATACACACACTTACATACAGACACTGAGACACTTACATACAGACACTTACATACAGACACTTACATACAGACACTGAGATATTTACATACAGACACTTACATACAAACACTTAACGTACAGACACTTACATACAGACACTTATATACAGACACTTACATAGAGACACGTTCATACAGACACTTACTTAGACACTTACTTACAGACACTGAGACACTTAAATACAGACACTTACATACAGACACTTACATACAGACACTTACATACTGACACAAACAGACACTGAGACACTTACATACAGACACTTACATACAAACACTTACATACAGACACTTACATACAGACACTTACATACAGACACTTACATACAGACCCTTACATACAAACACTTAGACACTTACATACAAACACTTACATACAGACTCTTACATAAAGACACTTACATACAGACACTTAGACACTTACATACAGACACTTACATACAGACTCTTACATAAAGACACTTACATACAGACACTTAGACACTTACATACAGACACTTACATACAGACTCTTACATAAAGACCCTTACATACAGACAATTACATACAAACACTTACATACAGACACTAAGACACTTACATACAGACACTTACATACATACACTTACATACAGACACTGAGACACTTACATACATATACTTACATACAGACACTTACATACAGACACTTACATACAGACACTGAGACACTTACATACAGACACTGAGACACTTACATACAGACACTTACATACAGACACTTACATACAGACACTTACATACAGACACTGAGACACTTACATACAGACACTTACATAAAGACACTGAGACACTTACATAGACACTTACATACAGACGCTTACATACAGACACTTACATACAGACACTGAGACACTTACATACAGACACTTACATACAGACACATACAGACGCTGAGACACTTACATACAGACACTTACATACAGACACGAAGACACTTACATACAGACACTTACATACTGACACTTACATACAGACACTTACATACAGACAATTTCAAACAGACACTTACATACAGAAACTTACACACGGACACTTACATACAGATACTTACATACAGACACTTACAGACACTTAAATACAGCCACCTACATACAGAGACTTACATACAGACACTTACATACAGACACTTACATACAGACACATACATACACTTAGATACAGACACTTACATACAGACACTGAGACACTTACATACAGACACTTAGATACAGACACTTACATACAGACACTGAGACACTTACATACAGACACTTACATACAAACACTTAACATACCGACACTTACATACAGACACTTATATACAGACACTTACATAGAGACACTTACATACAGACACTTACTTAGACACTTACTTACAGACACTGAGACACTTAAATACAGACACTTACATACAGACACTTACATACAGACACTTACATACAGACACTTACATACAGACACGAAGACACTTACATACAGACACTTACATACTGACACTTACATACAGACACTTACATACAGATACTTACATACAGACACTTACAGACACTTAAATACAGCCACCTACATACAGAGACTTACATACAGACACTTACATACAGACACTTACATACAGACACATACAGACACTTAGATACAGACACTTACATACAGACACTGAGACACTTACATACAGACACTTACATACAGACACTGAGATATTTACATACAGACACTTACATACAAACACTTAACATACCGACACTTACATACAGACACTTATATACAGACACTTACATAGAGACACTTACATACAGACACTTACTTAGACACTTACTTACAGACACTGAGACACTTAAATACAGACACTTACATACAGACACTTACAAACACACACTGACATACAGACACTGAGACTTACATACAGACACTTACATACAGACACTTACATACAGACACTTACATAAAGACATTTACATACAGATACTGAGACACTTACATACAGACACTTACATACAGACACTTATATACACACACTTACATACAGACACTTACATACAGGCACTTACATACAGACACTTACATAGACACTTACATACAGACACTTACATACTGACACAAACAGACACTGAGACACTTACATACAGACACTTACATACAAACACTTACATACAGACACTTACATACAGACACTTACATACAGACACTTACATACAGACCCTTACATACAAACACTTAGACACTTACATACAGACACTTACATACAGACTCTTACATAAAGACACTTACATACAGACACTTAGACACTTACATACAGACACTTACATACAGACTCTTACGTAAAGACACTTACATACAGACAATTACATACAGACACTTACATACAGACACTAAGACACTTACATACAGACACTTACATACAGACACTTACATACAGACACTCAGACACTTACATAGACACTTACATACAGACGCTTACATACACTTACATACAGACACTGAGACACTTACATACATACACTTACACACAGACACTTACATACAGACACTTACATACAGACACTGAGACACTTACATACAGACACTTCCATACAGACACTGAGACACTTACATACAGACACTTACATACAGACACTTACATACAGACACTTACATACAGACACTGAGACACTTACATACAGACACTTACATACAGACACTGAGACACTTACATACAGACACTGAGACACTTACATAAAGACACTGAGACACTTACATAGACACTTACATACAGACGCTCACATACAGACACTGAGACACTTACATACAGACACTTACATACAGACACATACAGACGCTGAGACACTTACATACAGACACTTACATACAGACACTTACATACAGACACGAAGACACTTACATACAGACACTTACATACAGACACTTACATACAGACACTTACATACAGACACTTACAAACAGACACTTACACACAGAAACTTACACACAGACACTTACATACAGACACTTACAGACACTTACATACAGCCACCTACATACAGAGACTTACATACAGACACATACAGACACTTACATACACACACTTACATACAGACACTGAGACACTTACATACAGACACTTACATACAGACACTTACATACAGACACTGAGATATTTACATACAGACACTTACATACAAACACTTATATACAGACACTTACATAGTCTGTGGGTCTCCGTTTGATGAGTCTATGGTTCTCTGTGTGATGAGTCTGTGGGTCTCTGTGTGATGAGTCTATGGGTCTCTGTGTGATGAGTCTGTGAGTCTCTTTGTGGTGAGTCTGTGGGTCTCTGTGTGGTGAGTCTGTGGGTCTCTGTGTGATGAGTCTGTGGGTCTCTGTGTGATGAGTCTGTGGGTCTCTGTTTGATGAGTCTATGGGTCTCTGTGTGATGAGTCTGTGGGTCTCTGTGTGATGAGTCTGTGAGTCTCTGTGTGGTGAGTCTGTGGGTCTCTGTGTGGTGAGTCTGTGGGTCTCTGTGTGATGAGTCTATGGGTCTCTGTGTGATGAGTCTGTGGGTCTCTGTGTGATGAGTCTATGGGTATCTGTGTGATGAGTCTGTGAGTCTCTTTGTGGTGAGTCTGTGGGTCTCTGTGTGGTGAGTCTGTGGGTCTCTGTGTGATGAGTCTGTGGGTCTCTGTGTGATGAGTCTGTGGGTCTCTGTTTGATGAGTCTATGGGTCTCTGTGTGATGAGTCTGTGGGTCTCTGTGTGATGAGTCTGTGAGTCTCTGTGTGGTGAGTCTGTGGGTCTCTGTGTGAGTAGTCTGTGGGTCTCTGTGTGAGTAGTCTATGGGTCTCTGTTTGATGAGTCTATGGGTCTCTGTGTGATGAGTCTGTGGGTCTCTGTGTGATGAGTCTGTGAGTCTCTGTGTGGTGAGTCTGTGGGTCTCTGTGTGAGTCACAGACTCACACAGAGACCCCTAGACTCGTACAGATGACTCACAGACTCACATAGAGACCCCTAGACTCGTACAGATGACCCACAGACTCACATAGAGACCCCTAGACTCGTACAGATGACCCACAGACTCACATAGAGACCCCTAGACTCGTGCAGATGACTCACAGACTCACACAGAGACCCCTAGACTCGTACAGATGACTCACAGACACACATAGAGACCCCTAGACTCGTACAGATGACTCACAGACTCACATAGAGACCCCCTAGACTCGTACAGATGACCCACAGACTCACATAGAGACCCCTAGACTCGTGCAGATGACTCACAGACACACACAGAGACCCCTAGACTCGTACAGATGACTCACAGACACACATAGAGACCCCTAGACTCGTACAGATGACCCACAGACTCACATAGAGACCCCTAGACTCGTGCAGGTGACCCACAGACACACATAGAGACCCCTAGACTCGTGCAGATGACCCACAGACTCACACAGAGACCCCTATGCTCGTACAGATGACTCACAGACTCACACAGAGACCCCTAGACTCGTACAGATGACTCACAGACTCACACAGAGACCCCTAGACTCGTACAGATGACCCACAGACTCACATAGAGACCCCTAGACTCGTACAGATGACTCACAGACACACACAGAGACCTCTAGACTCGTGCAGATGACCCACAGACTCACATAGAGACCCCTAGACTCGTGCAGATGACCCACAGACTCACACAGAGACCCCTAGACTCGTACAGATGACTCACAGACTCACACAGAGACCCCTAGACTCGTACAGATGACTCACAGACTCACACAGAGACCCCTAGACTCGTACAGATGACCCACAGACTCACATAGAGACCCCTAGACTCGTACAGATGACTCACAGACACACATAGAGACCCCTAGACTCGTGCAGATGACTCACAGACTCACATAGAGACCCCTAGACTCGTGCAGATGACTCACAGACTCACACAGAGACCCCTAGACTCGTACAGATGACCCACAGACACACATATAGACCCCTAGACTCGTACAGATGACTCACAGACTCACATAGAGACCCCTAGACTCGTACAGATGACTCACAGACTCACATAGAGACCCTAGACTCGTGCAGATGACCCACACTCACATAGAGACCCCTAGACTCGTACAGATGACCCACAGACTCACATAGAGACCCCTAGACTCGTACAGATGACTCACAGACTCACACAGAGACCCCTAGACTCGTACAGATGACTCACAGACTCACATAGAGACCCCTAGACTCGTACAGATGACCCACAGACTCACATAGAGACCCCTAGACTCGTACAGATGACTCACAGACTCGCATAGAGACCCCTAGACTCGTACAGATGACCCACAGACACACACATAGACCCCTAGACTCGTACAGATGACTCACAGACTCACGTGTAGGCCCACAGTCTCACATAGAGACCCCTAGACTCGTACAGATGACTCACAGACTCACATAGAGACCCCTAGACTCGTACAGATGACCCACAGACTCACATAGAGACCCCTAGACTCGTACAGATGACCCACAGACACACATAGAGACCCCTAGACTTGTACAGATGAGCCACAGACTCACATAGAGACCCCTAGACTCGTACAGATGACTCACAGACTCACATAGAGACCCCTAGACTCGTACAGATGACTCACAGAGACACGTGTAGGCCCCAGACTCAGACATAGAGACTCATCGACGTACACTTGCATGGAAACGCGATCAGACACCAGAGACTCGCACGGTCTGCTCCGCTCCTGTGTAAGGCAACGTGTTCAGGGATTTAATGTCGATGTCAACGCCTGCTTCTCGCGACGGGAGGCCTCAAGCGGAGACAGAGAGAGAGAGACGGAGAGAGAGACGGAGAGAGGGAGACGGAGAGAGGGAGACGGAGAGAGGGAGACGGAGAGAGAGAGACGGGGAGCCGCTGAACTTTTGCTCTTCCTCCGCTGAAGGAGGAGCGCCAGGCATCGGCGAGTGCGCTGTGCTCGCTGCGCCTGGGTCGGGTGGCAGTGGCCACGGCGACGCGCGGCTGCTGAGGCTCGCGTCTTTAACTTGAGACCGGCGAGGGAGGCGGGACGCCTCGGCCTCCCCCGGAGATCTTCTGACGCCGCTGGTGGCCGCACCGGCAGTGTCTTGGACGCAGGGAGGAGGAATGACCCGAGGCAGGAGAGGGGCGATCGTGCGGGGGTCACTTAGCCCGCGTGCCGAGCCACCAGCGTGCCCTAGACAGCTTTTGCTCGGCCGGATCGAGGGGGCTAAGCGGGCACGGCACGGGGCTAGAGAAGAGATGGAGTCACGTGGTACAGGAGGCACGGGGCTAGTGAAGAGATGGAGTGATGTGGTACAGGAGGACGTGGTGCTAGAGAAGAGATGGAGTGACGTGGTACAGGAGGACGTGGAGCTAGAGAAGAGATGGAGTGATGTGGTACAGGAGGCACGGGGCTAGAGAAGAGATGGAGTGATGTGGTACAGGAGGCACGGGGCTAGAGAAGAGATGGAGTGATGTGGTACAGGAGGCACGGGGCTAGAGAAGAGATGGAGTGACGTGGTACAGGAGGACGTGGAGCTAGAGAAGAGATGGAGTGATGTGGTACAGGAGGCACGGGGCTAGAGAAGAGATGGAGTGATGTGGTACAGGTGGCACGGGGCTAGAGAAGAGATGGAGTGACGTGGTACAGGAGGCACGGGGCTAGAGAAGAGATGGAGTGATGTGGTACAGGAGGCATGGGGCTAGAGAAGAGATGGAGTGATGTGGTACAGGAGGCACGGGCTAGAGAAGAGATGGAGTGATGTGGTACAGGAGGCACGGGCTAGAGAAGAGATGGAGTGATGTGGTACAGGAGGTACGGGGCTAGAGAAGAGATGGAGTGATGTGGTACAGGAGGCACGGGGCTAGAGAAGAGATGGAGTGATGTGGTACAGGAGGCACGGGCTAGAGAAGAGATGGAGTGATGTGGTACAGGAGGCACGGGGCTAGAAAAGAGATGGAGTGATGTGGTACAGGAGGCACGGGGCTAGAGAAGATATGGAGTGATGTGGTACAGGAGGCACAGGGCTAGAGAAGAGATGGAGTGATGTGGTACAGGAGGCACGGGGCTAGAGAAGAGATGGAGTGATGTGGTACAGGAGGCACGGGCTAGAGAAGAGATGGAGTGATGTGGTACAGGAGGCCGTGGAGCTAGAGAAGAGATGGAGTGATGTGGTACAGGAGGCACGGGGCTAGAGAAGAGATGGAGTGATGTGGTACAGGAGGCACGGGGCTAGAGAAGAGATGGAGTGATGTGGTACAGGAGGCACGGGGCTAGAGAAGAGATGGAGTGACGTGGTACAGGAGGCACGGGCTAGAGAAGAGATGGAGTGATGTGGTACAGGAGGCACGGGGCTAGAGGAGAGATGGAGTGATGTGGTACAGGTGGCACGGGGCTAGAGAAGAGATGGAGTGATGTGGTACAGGAGGCACGGGCTAGTGAAGAGATGGAGTGATGTGGTACAGGAGGCACGGGCTAGAGAAGAGATGGAGTGATGTGGTACAGGAGGCACGGGGCTAGAGAAGAGATGGAGTGATGTGGTACAGGAGGCATGGGGCTAGAGAAGAGATGGAGTGATGTGGTACAGGAGGCACGGGGCTAGAGAAGAGATGGAGTGATGTGGTACAGGAGACACGGGCTAGAGAAGATATGGAGTGATGTGGTACAGGAGGCACAGGGCTAGAGAAGAGATGGAGTGATGTGGTACAGGAGGCACGGGGCTAGAGAAGAGATGGAGTGATGTGGTACAGGAGGCACGGGCTAGAGAAGAGATGGAGTGATGTGGTACAGGAGGCCGTGGAGCTAGAGAAGAGATGGAGTGATGTGGTACAGGAGGCACGGGGCTAGAGAAGAGATGGAGTGATGTGGTACAGGAGGCACGGGGCTAGAGAAGAGATGGAGTGATGTGGTACAGGAGGCACGGGGCTAGAGAAGAGATGGAGTGATGTGGTACAGGAGGCACGGGCTAGAGAAGAGATGGAGTGATGTGGTACAGGAGGCACGGGGCTAGAGGAGAGATGGAGTGATGTGGTACAGGTGGCACGGGGCTAGAGAAGAGATGGAGTGATGTGGTACAGGAGGCACAGGCTAGTGAAGAGATGGAGTGATGTGGTACAGGAGGCACGGGCTAGAGAAGAGATGGAGTGATGTGGTACAGGAGGCACGGGGCTAGAGAAGAGATGGAGTGATGTGGTACAGGAGGCACGGGGCTAGAGAAGAGATGGAGTGATGTGGTACAGGAGGCACGGGGCTAGAGAAGAGATGGAGTGATGTGGTACAGGAGACACGGGCTAGAGAAGAGATGGAGTGATGTGGTACAGGAGGCACGGGGCTAGAAAAGAGATGGAGTGATGTGGTACAGGAGGCACGGGGCTAGAGAAGAGATGGAGTGATGTGGTACAGGAGGCACAGGGCTAGAGAAGAGATGGAGTGATGTGGTACAGGAGGCACGGGGCTAGAGAAGAGATGGAGTGATGTGGTACAGGAGGCACGGGCTAGAGAAGAGATGGAGTGATGTGGTACAGGAGGCACGGGGCTAGAGAAGAGATGGAGTGATGTGGTACAGGAGGCACGGGGCTAGAGAAGAGATGGAGTGATGTGGTACAGGAGGCACGGGGCTAGAGAAGAGATGGAGTGACGTGGTACAGGAGGCACGGGGCTAGAGAAGAGATGGAGTGATGTGGTACAGGAGGCACGGGGCTAGAGAAGAGATGGAGTGACGTGGTACAGGAGGCACGGGCTAGAGAAGAGATGGAGTGATGTGGTACAGGAGGCACGGGGCTAGAGAAGAGATGGAGTGATGTGGTACAGGTGGCACGGGGCTAGAGAAGAGATGGAGTGATGTGGTACAGGAGGCACGGGCTAGTGAAGAGATGGAGTGATGTGGTACAGGAGGCACGGAGCTAGAGAAGAGATGGAGTGATGTGGTACAGGAGGCACGGGGCTAGAGAAGAGATGGAGTGATGTGGTACAGGAGGCACGGGCTAGAGAAGAGATGGAGTGATGTAGTACAGGAGGCACGGGGCTAGAGAAGAGATGGAGTGATGTGGTACAGGAGGCACGGGGCTAGAGAAGAGATGGAGTGATGTGGTACAGGAGGCACGGGGCTAGAGAAGAGATGGAGTGACGTGGTACAGGAGGCACGGGGCTAGAGAAGAGATGGAGTGATGTGGTACAGGAGGCACGGGGCTAGAGAAGAGATGGAGTGACGTGGTACAGGAGGCACGGGCTAGAGAAGAGATGGAGTGATGTGGTACAGGAGGCACGGGGCTAGAGAAGAGATGGAGTGATGTGGTACAGGTGGCACGGGGCTAGAGAAGAGATGGAGTGATGTGGTACAGGAGGCACGGGCTAGTGAAGAGATGGAGTGATGTGGTACAGGAGGCACGGAGCTAGAGAAGAGATGGAGTGATGTGGTACAGGAGGCACAGGGCTAGAGAAGAGATGGAGTGATGTGGTACAGGAGGCACGGGCTAGAGAAGAGATGGAGTGATGTGGTACAGGAGGCACGGGGCTAGAGAAGAGATGGAGTGATGTGGTACAGGAGGCACGGGGCTAGAGAAGAGATGGAGTGACGTGGTACAGGAGGCACGGGTCTAGAGAAGAGATGGAGTGATGTGGTACAGGAGGCACGGGGCTAGTGAAGAGATGGAGTGATGTGGTACAGGAGGCACGGGGCTAGAGAAGAGATGGAGTGACGTGATACAGGAGGCACGGGGCTAGAGAAGAGATGGAGTGATGTGGTACAGGAGGCACGGGGCTAGAGAAGAGATGGAGTGACGTGGTACAGGAGGACGTGGAGCTGAGTGGACTTGCCGATGACTGGTACCAGCGGTGTCAAGATCGGCCTCTGTGGAGGAGGCTCGTGAAGGATGCTACTGGGCAGTTGGAGGCAGTCGCCCTCCAACAACAACGGAGGGTGGAGGAGCGACGCTCACAACAACGAGCGGAGCGCCGGGTGGCTAAAGCACAGCAGGTTGGCACAGTAGGGGGCACAGGTGGTACATCAGCCAGTCATCTCAGTCAGTCGACTCGTGGCACCTGGGTCTGCCCCGTGACCTCCTGCCACCGGGCGTTCGACACTTCACGTGGTCTCAACGTGCACCTAGCCTGGCACAGGTGCCGTGGTGACGTCACCGCCACTTAGTGGCGAGTGGTGGTGGTTGTTGTTGTTGTTGTGTGAGTCTCGCTCGAGGCGTTCATTGTGGGCGTCCGCGTTGGTCCGCTCTGTCCAGGGCTCAGCTCTCCCTTTCTACTGTTGTGTGGTCAAGATTAATTGCAAAAAAACTCAAAAATGATAAGAACGCACGTCTTTTTTTACCTGCATATTAAAGTAATTTTAATTTTTCATTTGCTATACAGCCAGATAATATGATAAAGCCGCTAACCTTAAACACCCGATCGTTCATAATAGTTGAAGGCGGTATAGTACTATAGTAATAGAGCAAGTGCAGAATCCACTCCAGCGCTGTCCTCCAGACAGTCTCGTCCCTTCACCTGATGAAGGCCGCTTGTGTTGTGGCCGAAACGTCGTGATGATTTTTTGTTATTTTATTTTCACCTACGTGGTGACTTTACCCAATAGAACCAAAGAGTATGGATCCTAGCAGTCACGAAAGCTTCAAATCTAGAAGTGCAGAATCATTGAACCGGAATTGACAGCTTGAAAACATTCAGCTCCTCGTATAACCCGGCACTGTACGAACACACGGACTCCGTCTGCTGCTGTGGCGTCCCTCTTGCTGTACGATAAGTCAGAGGTCAGAAGTTTATAACCCGAGTACGGCCTACTGAGCTGTACATACAGCTAAGTTCCTCACATTGTAGCCTCTGACCCTGCCTTTATAAGCCCCCGAGAGAGACACCCCAATCCCACGGATCGAAAACCCAGGAGCTCAGCGGTGTGTGGCTCCGTGTCTTTGACCCAGCCATTATGAACCTGCTGAGAGAGAAACACCCAGAGCCAGGCGTTGTAACGCAGGATCTCAGCATTGTTGGCTCACTGTGTCTGACCCAACCATTATGAACCTCCTGAGAGAAACACCCAGACCCAGAGCTTGAACCCAGGATCTCAGCATTGTTGGCTCAGTGTGTCTGACCCAGCCATTATTAACCTTCTGAGAGAGAAACACCCAGAGCCAGGCGTTGTAACGCAGGATCTCAGCATTGTTGGCTCACTGTGTCTGACCCAACCATTATGAACCTCCTGAGAGAAACGCCCAGACCCAGAGCTTGAACCCAGGATCTCAGTACTGTTGGCTCAGTGTGTCTGACCCAGCCATCATGAACCTTCTGAGAGAGAAACACCCAGACCCAGAGCTTGAACCCAGGATCTCAGCAATGCTGGCTCAGTGTGTCTGACCCAGCCATTATGAACCTCTTGAGAGAGACTCCCAGACCCAGAGCTTGAACCCAGGATCTCAGCAATGCTGGCTCAGTGTGTCTGACCCAGCCATTATGAACCTTCTGAGAGAGAAACACCCAGAGCCAGGCGTTGTAACCCAGGATCTCAGCATTGTTGGCTCACTGTGTCTGACCCAGCCATTATGAACCTTCTGAGAGAGAAACGCCCAGACCCAGAGCTTGAACCCAGGATCTCAGTACTGTTGGCTCACTGTGTCGGACCCAGCCATTATGAACCTCTTGAGAGAGACTCCCAGACCTAGAGCTTGAACCCAGGATCTCAGCAATGCTGGCTCAGTGTGTCTGACCCAGCCATTATGAACCTTCTGAGAGAGAAACACCCAGAGCCAGGCGTTGTAACGCAGGATCTCAGCACTGTTGGCTCAGTGTGTCTGACCCAGCCATTATGAACCTTCTGAGAGAGAAACGCCCAGACCCAGAGCTTGAACCCAGGATCTCAGTATTGTTGGCTCAGTGTGTCTGACCCAGCCATTATGAACCTTCTGAGAGAAAAACACCCAGAGCCAGGCGTTGTAACGCAGGATCTCAGCACTGTTGGCTCAGTGTGTCTGACCCAGCCATTATGAACCTGAGAGAGAAACACCCAGACCCAGAGCTTGAACCCAGGATCTCAGCATTGTGGGCTCACTGTGTCTGACCCAGCCATTATGAACCTGCTGAGAGAGAAACACCCAGAGCCAGAGCTTGAACCCAGGATCTCAGCACTGTTGGCTCACTGTGTCTGACCCAGCCATTATGAACCTGCTGAGAGAGAAACACCCAGAGCCAGAGCTTGAACCCAGGATCTCAGTATTGTTGGCTCACTGTGTCTGACCCAGCCATCATGAACCTTCTGAGAGAGAAACACCCAGACCCAGAGCTTGAACCCAGGATCTCAGCATTGTTGGCTCACTGTGTCTGACCCAGCCATTATGAACCTCTTGAGAGAGAAACACCCAGAGCCAGAGCTTGAACCCAGGATCTCAGCACTGCTGGCTCAGGATCTCTGACATGGCCATTATGAACCTTCTGAGCCTCATGGCTGCAACTAAAAAAAATCTCAGCCATCGTGCAATATGAATCTGTCATCACATGATTTAAACGATCTTCGTTTTCAGATTAATTATTGTAATTTTAGTCACGCAAAAGTGACCTTTAATCACTCGCATAGAGACCCGTAGACCTGCAGCAGCAAGTAATGGAACTGGCTTTGAGGATGTCGGCAGATTGTCAGATGAACCGGGACACTTTACCTTGCCGTGTTATTTTATTTCCTTGTTGAATTAATCACGGTTTCATTTGGGGGCGAATTTCAAGATTTCCACTCCGTTAAAGTGCCCACCCTATTCTCTGGATTATTAGACTCCCTTTTCTTCCCCTGTGCTTTTAAACACAAGTTATGGGGGG